>NC_044329.1:36406385-36707885 GCF_007399415.2 Gopherus evgoodei
CCCTTTACTGGTCTGAGTGATCCTTAAAATGTCACAGTATCTAAATGGGGAACTCATATTTAATAAGGGATCTTCAATCCAACAGAGAAAGGTCTAACACGATCCACTGGCTGGAAGCTGAAGCTAGACAATTTCAGACTAGGAATAAGGTGTACGTTTTTAACAGTGAGAGTAATTAACCATTGGAACAATTTACCAACGGCAGTATTGTCAACCCCAAATGTTCAGAAATCAGGAGTTAGGCTCCCCAAAAATCATGAGATTGACTTTAAAATCATGAGATTTGATAAAAACAATAGATTTGGTATTCTTCTGCCTTCTGAGCCTTTAGGGTGCACTAGGGTCACATTTTGGAGCTTTCTCTACAGCTAGACACTTAGAGAAAAAGTAAGAATGAAGGCTGAAATCATCACATCTCCACTTGACTCTAAGAGCTCCAAGGGCTTTAAGGAAAACAATAATGATCATGAGACTAACGACAAAATCACATGAGTTGGCAGCACTCCATCAGAGACCAGTTTAAAATCCAGATTGGATGTTTTCCTAAAAGATCTGCACTAGAAATTATTTGGGGGCAGTTCTCTGGCCTGTGTTACACAGGAGGTCAGATTAGATGATCACAATGGTCTCATCTGGCTTTGGAATCTGTTAATCTATGAACCAGAGGTGAAGCCTTTGCTGCAGGTGGGTGCCACTGGAGCCCAAGGCATTTTCACTTGCCACTGCTGCTTTGTTCAGCAAAAATACAAGCTAATACACTCTGGTTTTTGATCATGTGCTCAGCACCAGTATGACCACAAGGAGCATTTCCCCTCTAGCTGCTGTTTGAATCCAGCTTGCACCAGGATAGATAGAGGCCAATCACAACAGATTGAGGTGCGGCATGAGCGCTGGGGAAAGGTTATGCTTGATTATTGTTTCGTACAAAGCTCTTTATCTCAGGCTTTGCCAACATGCTGGTAGGAATCCACACAAATTGGCATTTCTCTGTGGAAGGGAAGGAACTCTTTGGAGCCACCCGGGAGTCCCCTGCAGGGGGCCCCGGTGTCTGGAGACCTGGAAACGCAAAGGAGAATTTCATCTCTAGTTATAAAAAGCCGGCTGCTAGCCAGCCTTGAAAATGTAAAGTAGTACAGATCCATCACGAGGGTTGAAAGGATCCAGCCATTGGGCTCTCTCTTGACAGCGAGAGACTGAGGGGACTAAAGTTTCCTACATCTGGCCACACCTCTGCTTTTCTGTAAAATGAGTCAGCAAAGCTTGCGGTGCTGCCCCTCAAATCATCTTGTGAGTGTTCCCCCCTGCATTTCTGTGCCTAGGGGTCCTCACAGCAGCCTGGAACTGGTGATGTTTGAGTGGGGCAGATAGCATCGAGTTGTCACCTGAAAACACCCAGGCTAGCCTTGCATGAAAGTGATCAAGGCTGGGTGTGTGTGTACAGCTCCTAGTGCAGCAGGGTCCTGAGCCATGTAGGTGCTATGCCAGTACAAATAATCACTAATAATAGTCATGTCTTGGCAATGAAGCCCAGGCAATGAGTGGAATTCTAGTAACCTGGGTAAATTGGGGTGCTAATCTGGGCATTTAGTGCCAGGCCAATTGATAGTTACTGCACAAGAAATGGACAAAGGGCTGGGTCTGAAGACAAGCGGGTTTAGGGAGAGGATTTACCTTGGAGCTGGGAGAAAGACAGCAGGTGCGAAGGAGCACTCAAGGTCAGCTGCAGAAATCTGCTAGGGGCAGCAGAAGTACAGAGCTTCAGCAGGTATCCAGGAACAGGGGAGATCAGAGGAGTTGCAGAGGGACCAGGGGACAGGTAGCAGTGGGACAAGCAAGAGGGTCATTGAATGGCAGTGGAAAGGAGGTAAATATTGGCTCCCTGTTAAAAAGGAAACCTATGCAAGGCTAGAAGTGCACAAGCTGAACCAGGGGAGATGGGCAGCTCACAGTGGGATAATAACATGCCACTAACATGTGGGGGAGGGATAGCTCAGTGGTTTGAGCATTGGCCTACTAAACCCAGGGTTGTGAGTTCAACCCTTGAGGGGGCCATTTGGGGAACTGGGGTAAAAATCTATCTGGGGATTGGTCCTGCTTTGAGCAGGGGGTTGGACTAGATGACCTCCTGAGGTCCCTTCCAACCCTGATAATCTATGATTCTATGAACAGCCTGTCTGGAACAATCCATGGGACGCCCATCTCCTACAGCCATTGCTCACAGGAGTAACCCTCCTGACTGTAATGGGGCCATTCATGTGAGGAAGGGCTGCAGGATCAGGCCCTGGATGCAATCTGTATGGGTGAGAGGTGTGGTTGTGTGGTAGGTATCTCTCTCTGTGCCCAGGCCACAGAAGACACTGGCCCCAGCTACGCTATAGGGCCTGACTCTTTAGCTCAAGCTGCACAGACTAAGGGTTTTAGCTGTGGAGGCCCCCAGTTCAACTTCAGGTTCCCCCTATCAGCCAAGAGGGCAGCCATCATCATAGTATTGTGCATACGGGGCCTGCGCCTCAGTCCAGCCAAACTCTGCTCAGTGCAGAGCAGGAGGAGAAGGGTGGCTTTAACCCACCTTTATGAGTCACTAGGCTTAGAGCTAGCCAGTGGTGGTCCAGTTGCAGTGTTGGAATGGTCCCAAGGCACCATTCTTGCAACTGGGGCTCAACAGGTCAGAGGGACACTGCCCTGCCTGTGGGAATGACCCCTCTGAGAGGGGCGGGGGTAGAGTTGCTGAAGCTGCAGTTCAGGGATTTTGGTAAGTGAGGAATCCTCAGGGGACCTGATCAGCTGATTTTATGGCTGCTCTGTGCTTTCGGAGCAGCCCAAAGCAGATGGCAGCATAGGGCCTGGATGGGTCTGTCTACACTGCAGCTGGGAGTGAGCTTCCCAGCCTGAGTCAGCAGACTCACCCTAGCTCAGCTGAAAAGAGCAGGGTGGACCTTGTGGCACTGGCAGAGGCTTGGGCTCGCTGCTTCAGTCCAAGCCAGCTAGACCCCTGAGGTCTAAGCTTGGGTGGCTGGCCCCAGCCCCTGCCAGTGCCGCAGTGTCCACATTGCTCTTTTCAGCACCCTCGCTCAAGCCAAGCTAGTGTGAGGCTTCCAGCTGCAGTGTAGACATACCCACTCTGGCCTGAAGTGTGTGCTCCTCATCCCACTGACAGGGATATCAGTGGAGTTCACCCTAGCAGGGCGCTCATGCCCACAGTTGTCCGTATTGCAAAAATTTCTATCTGGAGAGGATATAGAATGTGCAAGGACAGCGAGCCTGGGCCAGAAGCACACAAACGGATGGTGTAGCAGGGTGGTGTCAGTACTGTGGGCTGCCAAGAGCCGACTCAGAACAGCAATGGGCAATGAGTGCAGCGAAGCACCAACATCTACAGCAGTAGCCCCCAAACTGTGAGGAGTGCCTCCCTAGGGCGTGCAGAGGAAAGTTCGGAGAGGTGCGCAGTGGGACTTGGGCCAGCCTCCATGGTAGGCAGGGAGGAAGCACCACCCAGCCCAGCTCCGCCCCCAGCTGCAGCTCCATTCTGCCCCCTGCTCCACCGTGAGCCCAGCTCAACCCCCACTGCAGCTCCATTCCTCCCCCTGCTCTGCCTCCAGCCCAGCTCTGCCCTCATTCTCTCTCCATCCGCAGCCGAGCTCCGCCTCTAGCCCCAGCTCCTCTTCATTCCCAGTTCGGCCTCAAGCTCTGCCTTCAGCTCAAGTTCCACTGCGCAGTAATGGACGGGAGGCATGGACAGATTCCATTACTGGTAAGGGAGAGGGTTGACAGGAAAAGTTTGGGCACCACTGATCTACAACATCCATGATGGGATGTCAGTTCCTCAAACATAAGGGGGGGTATGTTTCATGTTGAGACAATTCCTTGTCACTAGTTGCTTCTTTGAGTGGTCATTCTATAGCATAAAGAGGGAGCGGGTTCTCTCAAGTAGGGCCCAGTCCTCTGGGGTGCTGAGTACCTGCTGGAAGTTGCGGTGGGCCCCTGATTTTCATCAGTTTCACTGGGAGTTGAGGGTGCTCGGCATTTCACAGGACTGGGCCCTTTCTCCTGGTTGACCTGCTGCTCTAATGTGTTGGATGGATGTCCTAGACCCCTGACCATCGACGAGCTAATGACAACACATTCTCATGCTGGCTTGAAATTCTTGGAGAGTTTCATTGAACTGGTCTGAACTGGAATCAGATCTCTGTCCTTCTCATGTAGTTGAATTAACTTCATCTTCATCTTCTTCTTCTTCTTCTTCTTCTTCTTCTTCTTCTTCAAAAAAAAAGCATCTGTTTTCCTAAATCCCCTCTGCCTGCAAACACAGCAGTTTGGCAAAGGGTTGGGGTCGAAGATCTTTCAAAAGAGGCGTGATGCTTGACGTTTTCAGAAGGGAGAATGCCAATATTAGAGGCTGGGCAAAAAAATCTGAAAAGTGAAAACAGGAAAAAATGGTTTCATGAAAAAATGTGAACATTTCTGGGCAAAAATATATATGTTTCTGTTAGAGCTGGCTGAAAAATGGGGAGCACCATGCAAAGGAAGGCAAAAATGGGGAAAGCAAGTGGCCATGTTGAGCAGCTAGAAGTGGCTGTGCTTTGAGGAAGCTATAAAGAGTTTGAACACACATGAAGCAGCAGTAGCAGTGTTCTACTTGCCAATGATAATGAGGGATGCCAGAAAACAGTTGAGTTTCTGTTGGTGATTGGACCAAGGAGACTGGCTTTGCTGAAGGACCTTGTGGCAATGCAAGTTAGGCACTTACACACCTTTGAGAATCTGGGCCTTAGTCCTTATTCATGTAAAACTCCCATTGACGTCAATGGAAATTTTACAGAAGACATATGGGATTGGGCCTGTAGTTTCCAAGATTGTAGGCAACACCATTGTATCTAGTGGTCTGAGTTTCAAATGTCTGGTTTTCATGTACGAGGCTGGCACTTCATAAGAAGAACAGCTGAGTGCATGGAGCAGGGAGCTACATAGCAAGTTATTGAGTACAGCACAGAGAGAAAATCTGCCTTGGGCAGGAACCTTGGGCATTGTGAATAGTTTTGAAAGTACTGGACACAGTTTGAAAATAACGTAACCAATCTCAGTTCTCTACTGTGGCCGCATGGGGCACATCAGTGCTACAAATACAAAGTATTAGCATTCTGTTAGTGCACCCAGTGGAGAAGTTGACTTGGGTTTGTTTGCCCATTGCTTTGTTTTCCACCAAGGCCGGCTCCAGGGTTTTTGCCTCCCCAAGCAACAAAAAGGAAAATAAATAAATAAATAAAAGCCATGGTCGCGATCTGCTCTACTGCTGCTGCTTCAGTCTTCAGCGGCAATTCAGCGGCAGGTCCTTCACTGCGAGAGAGAGTGAGGGACCAGCTGCCGAATTGCCGCCGAAGAGCCAGACGTGCCACCCCTCTCCATTGGCTGCTCCAAGCACCTGCTCGCTGGGCTGGTGCCTGGAGCCGGCCCTGTTCCCAGCTTCGGTTTGTCTGTTGTTATAGATTAGACAAGCACAGCAGAGAGGTAGGGTTAAACAATTCCGGTTTGGGGCATGTTCACAGTGGGGGCAGGTTGAGGTCGGAGGTAACAACATGGGTTATTCCATCCCAGCAGAAGAGGAAGCAGAGTCATTGCACAGCTGATGTGCCATTTTCTGACGGATCAGTTTTCCATTGCAAAGCGCTGTTGTGTTGAAATCGAAACGTTTCAAGATTTTGACTTTTTGTCCCAGTTTGGGACAAAACCAGATCTCAAAATCTGACAATTTCCCATGGGATGGAAATTCTGAATTTCAACCAGCTCTAGTCATCACTCAGGCATTAATCTCAAGTGTCATGCCCCAGGAATGCTAATAAGAACTAATGCGACAATGGGTCCAGTGCTCTACGTAGGCCCCTTTGAAGTCCTAGCCATAATGAACAAAGAACAATGAGGACTAGTGAAGGAGCTCACCCAGTTACAGAAGCAGCAAACACCCTAGAGCTAGCGTCAGTACTCCCCCTGTTCCTGAATGCCACGTGTCTCTGACAGTGATAAATTACTGTGCAGAGTGCTGGTCACCATTGCTAGAATCCCTCCTTGAATCATTTCAAAAGAGGTAAAAATGGGAATAGCCAGGGTAGTGCCCAAAATAGTCTGAGATAGCTAACCCGGAGGTGGTGTCTGTGCAAGTATCAGCGTGATTCGACCCAGGCTCACCTGCAGTTTTGGCTTGAAGAGTGTCCCCTGCTGGAGTGGGAGCTGGGAACTCACGCAGCTCGCCAGATGGCAGCGAGAAGCCTGACACGGATGAGTCATGCACCATAGCAAAAACAGAAAGAAACCATGCACAGACTGAGATAGATGCCTTTAGGTGCAGTATTTGAAGCTGTGAAATTCCACAAAAAGCGAGCGAGCAAGGGACAAAACTTACCATAAAACCAACCATAAACCCTTATTAAGACCATGAGCCCAAGACAGGGGACTTCTCTACACAGGAAAAGTGAGTAACAGAACTACAGCGGTATTATTATACCGCTGTAGTTCTGTCGGTCAGTTTCCCTCTGGAAACAAGCCCTAGGTTGCTTTCTCTAGCAGTTGCCAGACTGCAGTGATGAACTGTGGTATTGTCAGCATACCCATATGATATTCAATACATACATTTTTTTTCAGGGACAGGTTAATGCAGCTGCTTTTTCAAGGTTTACTCTAGAAGCTGACGGCTACTGATACACCCACCAAGCGTCCTTCCTTCTGGAACATGTTATCCCTTTGGACATGGGAGGAGCAACGTGGTTTCAAGGGAAGGCAATTAAAATCTTTGTAACATATTAGATAATCAAACAGATTAACTGTGTCTCTAACTCGTTTGCTAGATATTATGCTTCTCTGGGCAAGGACTGTGATGTCACCTATCAATGTAGAAGTGCCTAGCAAACTGGGAGCTACCATAGTCTAAGTAAGAAATCATAATTAACAATAATAATTATCCTAGATGGAAATCATTGGGATTTATGGAACATTTCTTGTGGCTCAGGTACACGCAGAAATACGTGAATAACCCAGATTAGCTGCTAAAATGCATTCAGGAGGTAGGATCAGTAGACAGAAGACCCTTCCACTGCTCATAGGGTAATATCCCACAGGGACACACTTATCCATGGGTGTATATTAGCTACCCTGTCTGACTTTTCAGAGGTCAAAATCTTAGGACTGACCATTAGGAATCTCCTAAAGACCGGCTCAACAAGGAGATGTCAATGGGGTGTCCACCAGCTGTGTATAAATATTTATAATGTTCATCTCCGCTCTGGATAGTGGCTGTTGATCATGACAGCTATTCACAGACATGCCCTTGTGTTCGGTGTTGAAGCAGTGGCCACATTTGTTGCCATTTTGGCATTTACCAGCGATGTATTTCACATGCCGAGATCATTTTTTGTGTGTTCTAGAATAGACCCATATATGATATTTGAGAGATATACAATACACACCTGATAATATAATGTGAATGGAGGCAGTGTGGTCTGGTGCCAAAGCACTGGATTGGGACTCAGGAGATCTGGCTTTTATTCATGTTCTGTCTCTGACCTGCTGAGTGCCCTTAGGCCAGTCATTTCACCTCTGTGTCGCTGTTTCTCATCCCACCCTTTGTCTGTTTAGACGGTAAGTTCTTCAGGGCAGGGTGTGTGTCTGTACAGCACCTTGCACAAAGGGGCCCTGATCTCAGGTGAGGCCTGTATATGCTACATAAAGCAAGTTATAAATATCAATATTATACACAAGGTGGGTGAGGTAATATATTTTATTGGACCAACTTCTCTTGGGGAAAGAGACAAGTTTTTGAGATTACCCAGAGTTCTGTGTAAACTTGGAAGTCTCTTTTACTGACAGAAGTTGGTCCAATAAAAGATATTACCTCACCCACCTGGTCTCACTAATGTCCTGGGACCGACATAGCTACACCACTGCAGACATGTTCAGCAGATAAGGCTGTAGTACTCACAGACTTCACCACATGCCATGAAAAAGATAAAGCCCTAGTTTATCTTTGCCTCATCTCTAGCATTAGTTTGCTTGTTTTATTGAGATGGGGTTGCCTTGTTGAACACGTTCTACCCAAGATATCCTTTGAGCCTTGACATCTTCAAATAAAGCTCCAAGCAAGCTATGAGAAATTAACTGGTTCTTTCTTCAGGGCTTTCCTAGCACTGCCTAAAGCATTTTTTGGTTGATACTGCCCATTCAAATGTATGTATGGGTGCAGCTGTGTTGGTCCCAACATTATATGTCATGTTACACAGCAAAATGTGTGTATTGTGCTCTGTGAAAGACGGCGCTTTCCCCCCTGGAAATACAGCCTTTAACACCCAGTTGTCTCAGCTGTCCAGTGATAAACGAGCCAGGCTACAGCAATCAAGCTGCTCCTCAGGAATGAAATGAAGATGGGATTTCAGATGTCCAGCACTAGGTACCTAATCAATGGAAAGCCTGCATGGTCCAGTGGCCCCAAGCAGGGGCACCAGGAACCATTTAATTCAGACCTGGTGGTTCTTCAACTTTTGAAATCTCTGGTCTGTTTTCAGAGCTGCTGAGTGACTGTAGCTCCCACTGCTTTCAACTGGAAACCAGGCCCCTCCGTGGCTTGAGCTGAGCACCCTGAAACTGAGGGACCTCAAATCAGTGATCACGAGCGCTAGTTTCTCTGGATCTCTGTTTCGCTGTTGAGGACGTGAGGATAATGACACTTACAGAACTTTCCAAGGTGTTAGGGTCAGCTCGTCACTGTGTGCAAAGCACCCTCATGGCATTAATTGTGTCACCAAGAGTCAGTTGCATGACGCTTGCAGAGAACCGTAGGTAAGGTGATGAGTTACTGTTATTTATGTATGGGGCTGTGGGACATCAAAACTGTGGTTGGACATGAGACAGTGATGTAACAACAAGACTCTGTAATGGCCTGTTTGGGTTGGTAAGAGCCACCATGGAATGGTCCTTGGGTTTCCAGCCATCAGGCGAGGACTGGTGGAAGGGAGACATGAGGCTTGCCAGCTGGAAGTGGGCTTTTCCAGGAGCTAGCTGAAGGTGACAGGAGGGCACTCATTCATGGGTTTACTTGTGACAAAGAAGGTAAGAGTTCATTCATCGGTTTTGGAGTGGAGCTGTGGTGACTGGCTTTTCCTGCAGTGGCTTTTGAAGGGCACCTACCATAGCTATCAGTGAGACCCTGCTCCGGGGGATGGGCCCTTGGAATAAGGGAGCAGAATGAAGGGTGGCACAAGGTCAACTTTCCAAGTCTGATGTTTAGTAGCAGCAGTTACCCAAGCTCAGGGCAGGGGAAACTTAGGGTTATGCCAGTGCAATATAATGATACAGTCTTCTGTATTCTCTGTGAGCCCTTGGGAGGCAGATAAGCTGAAAGCATGGCTGTAGTCTATGCATGGGGATGATCAGTCTCCAATGAGTGCACCACATCAGAGGTTAGCACTTACCAAAGGCCTCAGGATGGGCAAGAAGGCTCCAATCGGTTTATTTTGTACAGCCTTGTCACACAGCCTGTCCTTATGTCCAGGTTGCATGAGAAGTGTAAATTACTCCTCTGACCCACATACAGTCAACTTGTGGAACTCCTTGCCTGAGGAGGTTGCGAAGGCTAGGACTATAACAGTGTTTAAAAGAGAACTGGATACATTCATGGAGGTTAAGTCCATTAATGGCTATTAGCCAGGATGGGTAAGGAATGGTGTCCCTAGCCTCAGTTTGTCAGAGGGTGGAGATGGATGGCAGGAAAGAGATCACTTGATCACTTCCTGTTAGGCTCACTCCCTCTGGGGCACCTGGCATTGGCCACTGTTGGTAGATAGGATTCTGGGATAGATAGACCTTTGGTCTGACCCAGTACGGCTGTTCTTATGTTCTTATGACTCCACAAGGCCTTGGTGTCCCTGGAGCACAAGGGCCCTGGGTTGGTGGAGGCTGTGCCTCCATCACCCCCTCCTCACAGTCCTTTGGACAAGAGAAGAGCTTTAATTCACACTAGGGCGCAGCAGCGGGTTGCGGTGGGCAGGAACCACTACAGGGTGGTCCTGGGGGCCTGATCTATTGATGGCAATGGAAGTCTTGCAGCAGATTTCATGCTCGCTTCCCAGCAAGAGCAGCCCAGTATTTGGGCTATGCTGGTGAATCCCTGCCCCCATCTTCACCTTGCTACAAGGACAGCGGTTGCCAACTCTCCCGGTTTGGCCGGGAGTCTCCCAGAATTGGGCTCAATCTCCCAGAGGCTACTGAAGCCAATCTGTGAGATTTTAGGCCGCTAAAAGTCCAGCAGTGCAGTAGGACTAAAGCAGGCTACCTGCCTGCCCTGGCTCTGTGCAGCTCCCAAAACTGGCCGGCATGTGTGGCGGTGGATCCTAGGTGGAGGTGCAGCCAGGGGTCTCCATGCACTGCCCCTGCTCTGAATGCTACTCCGCAGCTCCCATTGGCCGGAAACAGGGAACCACAGCCAATGGGAGCTGCAGCGGTGGTTCCTTCAGGCAGGGACAGCATGTACTGTGCAGAGCTGTCTGGCTGCCCCTGAGTCACTGACAGACATGCCACTGCTTCCTGGAGCCACCCGAGGTGAGCACTGCCCAGCCAGAGCCTGAGCCCTGAATTCCCTCCTGCACACCAACCCTCTGTCCCAGCCCCCTCCTATACCCAGACTCTCTTCTTGAGCCTGTACCCCACACTGCCTCCTTCACCTCAACCCTCTGCCTCCGCCCTGAGCCCCCTCCTGCACTTAAACTTCCTACCAGAGCCGGCACCCTAAGCTCCTCCAGAACCCCAACTTCCCATCCCAGCCCTGAGCCCCCTCCTGCACCCAAGCTCCCTCCTGGAACCTGCACACCTCATTGCCTCCCACACCCCAACCTCCTGACTCAGCCTTGAGCCTCCTCCCACACTCCAAACACACTGGCCCCACCCCCCAGCCCAGATCCTGCACCCCTTCCCACACTCCAACCCCCTGACCCAGTCCTGAGCCCCTCCCACACTCTGAACACATCAGCCCCACTCCCCAGCCCAGAGCTGCACCCCCTCCCGCACCCCAACTCCCTGTCCGAGCCCGGAGAAAGTGAGTGAGGGTGGGGGAGAGTGAGCAATGGAGGGGGTGCAGGGCTGGAGTGAACAGGGGGCGGGGCTTCAGAGAAGGAGTGGGACAGGGATGTGGCCTTGAGGAAGGGCGGGGCACAGGGCAGGGCAAGGGTGTTTGTGGGTTTGTGCGATTAGACAGTTGGCAACCCTATGCAAGGGACTCTGTAGCTGCTTTGGCCTGCTGCAAAACTCCTCGTTGGGAGATTTTCCAATTTGAGAGCCAGGTAGAAGCCAGACTGGACCCCAGGGTGGATTTGACACTTCATCTAAAAAATGCAGGGCCAAAGCTAAATCCTGAATGCTATCAGAGCGGAGTAGAGAGGGCCAGCCCAGGGGAACAGAGGTGGTTTCAGCTGCTATTTGAAATGGGAGGAGCTGTGGCAGAAAGATATGAGAAGGCTGGAGAGAAGTAGATTCTGGTGTGGAGGCTGGTGGCAGGTGTATGGCTGTTGCAGGGAGGGGAGCAGAGGGAGACAAGGTCAGCTGGACTAAGGCCATGGAGGGTCAGCATGCATTAGCCATTTCCAGCTGGTTCCTGGAGAAAACGAGAGCTAGCAACGGTGTCCAAGGAGGCGGGTAAGGTGGTCATATTTCTCCGTATGGGAGAGAATTCAGGCAGAAGCATTCTCCACATGCCAGAGTCTGGAGACCTAGAAAGGGAAATGCAGCCATACAGGAGAGCAGAGATGAAGGTTGCAGCCGAGGTGAAATGAAGGCAATGCCATATGTCTGTGGAAAGCAAACACAGTCACAGTGCATTCACTAAGCAGTCGGTGTTGTACTCATCCAGTTATGGTCGTAATGCATTACACCCAATGTCTGAGTGAATACTGAGCGGCTCAGATGAGGTACAGTAACAAACCACATGGCCTCATTGCTAGCCTCCTTCCCTCCAGACTGTGTTGGCTAGAAGGATGCTCTCGGTGCTGCTAGGCCTAAATTCTCAAACTTGGGTGCTGAGAATTAGGCATGTAAATCCATACTAAGGCACCTGAGCCAGTAGGTTGCTGAGCATCATCCTGCTGGCTTTGTCCAGTAAGAGCAGAGTCTGTGTCTACACACAGCTTGTGCACCAGTTTCACTGAGCCCTTGTCTACACTGGCTCTTTACAGCACTGCAACTTTCTCGCTCAGGGGTGTGAAAAAAACACTCCCTTGAGCGCAGCGAGTTTCAGCACTGTAAAGTGCCAGTGTAGACAGTGCACTAGCCTTGGGAGCCATGCTCCCAGCTCTGGTTGCTACTCCCCTCTTTGAGGTGGGTTTTTTAGAGTGCCAGGAAAGCTCTTCTGCGACCACACAAACCAGATTAAAGTGCTGCTTCGGTGGTGCTTTAGCGTTGCCAGTGTAGACTAGCCCTGAATCAGTTTAGAGGCTGATTTAGTTACATTGGTGGAACCCCTCCTAGGGTGGATACTCTCCAAATGGTAGGAGTGTCTGAAATTGGTTTGGCTTAAGTCAATTACAAACCAGCTTTTAAACCCATCTAAGGGCAAGTCTACACTTCAATCACTGCATCAGTGCAGCTGCACCACTGTAAGGCTTAAGTGAAGATGCTCGTATGCCAACAGGAGAGAGCTCTCCCATCAGCATAGTTAATCCAGCCTTCCAAGAGGCAGTAATTATGATGATGGGAGAAGCTCTCCCACCAACATAGTGCTGTCTACACTGAGGGTTAGGTTGGTATAACTACGTCACTCCTGGTGTGGATTTTTCACGCCTCCCCCCGCAGTGACGCAGTTATACCAACCTAGGTCTGTAGTGTAAACCTGGCCTGAGAGCATCCACACAAAGTTGCACCGCTTTAACTAAATCCATTTAAAACCACACCTTTAGTTAAATGTGAGCAACTTGGTCTGTGAACCAGACCTGAGTAGGGGCTCCCGGAATGAAATCCTGGCCCCATTGAAGCCAACTGGAATTTTGCTATTGACGTCAGGGAACCAGGATTTCACCCCAGGACTTTAGACGAGAAATAAGTGAAGTGTTCCTTTATGGAGCTCAAAACCCAAAGGCACCACGGTGTCTCATGAGCTCTCTGAAAGCAAAATAGCTGAGTAATGTGATCAAATAATGGCCAAGAATCCCAGCCAGCGTCAGCCCACAAGCCCAGCAAAAATAGCGACACTCCACCCCCGCACACAGGCACACAAACAAAGGAAACAGCTTTGTGGGGGAGAGCATTCAAAAGTCACAGGACCTGAATGGCGATGGTCTCATCTCCTTCTTCTCCCAATTATTCCTTGTGATGGTCCACAGGCCACTCCTACTTCTGCCAAGTGCGAGAAAGGGCAGCAGAAGCTCCCTGAGGGACACTGGTGCTATATTATCTAAAACTTTGGATACCATAAGAAAGACATTGCAGCTCACCTGCTGGACCATAGGCAGCTGAGGCAGAGGTGTCACTGAGTCTCGAGGTCATAGAGGTGCGAGCAGCTGTGCCGTCATGTTTCTCACTTGAGATTCTCAAGAGCAGCCCCTAGAAGAGCCGACTGCAGGCAGCTTGGCTGAAGGTCTCAAAGACATGGATTGCCATGGCAGGCTGCATCAGGAAGGAAACGCTTCAATTTCCAACTATGCTGGAGATGGAAAAAGCTGTTCTGAGCAGCACCAAAATATTGACTTCCATGGTCAGCTCCATTCAAACAGGACTCCCAAACTGCAACCCCGGCCTGCTTTCCTGGGTGTCAAACCCATCCCCTGGTCTGGAAGCAGGGCCAGATTAGTCTTTTGTGAGCCGGTCAACAAACATATTTGTGGGCCACCATGGAGGCAATGGAGCAAGGCGTGGCAAGGACAATCCCCAGAGTGAGGGGTCGGCCAGGGGTAATGGGCTATGGCATGGCAGGGGTAGCCCCACTCCACCCAGCCTGGTGCAAGAGCACTCTTTACAAACTAGCAGTCACCAGATACACACTGGCCTGCCCAGCCTTGTGCTGCCAGTGTGCCTCCTCCCCTCAGGGGCGGGCCCATGCCACGCCACATAGCCCTCCCCCCCTGCACAACACCCCCCGACTCCCTATGCCCATTGCCCCCTGCCCAGAGACCTCATACAGACCCCTATGCCCAGCATCCCCCAGACCCACTATGCCTAGTGCCCCCCAGACTCCACAGACAAATGCACAGTGCCCTGAACACCAACACCCCTGCCCAGCATAACCTCACAGCCCTACCATAACTGCCCATTCCTGAGCACCCCAACACACACAAACCCACTGCCACTGTCCAGTGCCCCCCACCGCCTCACAGTCCAGCACCCCCCTACAGACCCACTCCCACACGTCCTGCTCCCAGCCACACTCACTGGCCCTGCTGGGAGGTGACTGTGTCTGCTGGGCTGAGCTGGCAGCTCCAGGCCCTTGAGAGTGGTGTAATCAGCCAGGCTAGGGCCTGTCAGGACCCACCTGCCTCAGGACCCACTTGCCTGGAGGGGCCCAGCCAAGCCCCCACACACACTGTTATCCCACCCCCACTCCTGGCTGAGACTAGCCCAGCTTCTGCACCGTTCAGTCCCAAGTGGGGCCCCACAGGTGGTAGGCAGCAGAGACTGCCCAGAGCCGAAGCTGCACTGGGGCAAGCAGAGTGGGCTGGGGCCCCCTCTGAGTGGGGGGCCTGGTGCCATGACACCACTGCCACCATTGTAAACCCAGTACTGTCTAGAAGGCAATCAGAGCCCACAAGATATCCCTCAAGTCCTTTCACTCTATTAACAACTCTCCCCTTTCACTAAGGATGTGTCTCAGCCAACTATCTCATATTCTTCCTGCCAACGACAACAGCCAGTCCATTATCTAGGTTCTTACATCAGATCCCTCCTTGCAGGGTCTGAGCACCTGAGCAATGGGACAGAGAAGGGAGGGGACAGCTATGGTCAGCAGAGATGGTGATATAGAACTGGGGATCACAATAATGAGGAGACCTCGGAAACTGGCCATAGCAGAAGCTCTCCAAGAGATTTCACATATATATTTCAGAAGGGGAAAGAAAACACTGACCCTTGGTAGGACTCAATATGGGGCAAGGAAGGGACTCAAAAAGACACTCAGACCCAAACAGGTATGTACTGTATGATTGAAAGACAGACCTAATTGTCCGACAAAAATCTCTCTCCCTCATTAGTGAAATTAACCAACTTCTCTCCCAGCTGTTTCGATGGGAGTTTTGCAGGTATTTGATTCCAGCTCAGAACACCTGATCCAAGCCTTTGCAGGTCAAAGAAACATACTAGAGTGAAGGATTTGATTGCAGCAAAAGCCAGAAGTGGAAATTGGGTGTTTTTATGCCAAGTCTGGCAGCAGTGGAGAAAGCACACTGAGCCCTAGGGTCAGAACACAGAAACAGAAGAGCACAACATAAACCCAAAGAGATGGGTAATGTCTGGCCCAATACAGGGTGCTGTGGAGGAGATCACACCAGGAGTACTGAGTACAGTTATGGACACCTGATTAGAAACACTCCAGTTTATGATCTCATGTGGAAAGCATGTAACTCTAGCTGGCTTCAACTGCGAGAAATGTGGTGCTTCTGGCTGAGTTTTGCCTTGAGATTTGGGGGTTCATTTTTGCTCAGGACTCAAGGAAATTCCAGCCCCTCTCCACAAATAAACCTGAGGCTGGAAAAAAAAAAAGAGTTTGCAGAATCCACAGCAAAGAGAAAACACCAGGTCTTGCCTCTGAGGTAGTGAAGACTAGCCATTGTTGGAGACAGGATACTGCACTAGCAGGGCCTTTGCTCTGATCCAGGTTGTGGCAGTTTTTAAGCTCCTATGTCTTCAGATGAATCAGAACATGGTATTTTGTATGTTTTGTCCCTACACAGAAACTCAGCCTTCCTGCCCCAGGGGTCACCAAGGAGTCCCCTGGGAAAGGGCATATTCTGGGGTATGGGTTTGCTACCTCCCTTCTTTTTACTATGACATCTCTTTGGGTGGTTGCCCGCCTGGCAAGCTGAGGAGACCCCACGGTACCTGGGCTCACAGCTGTGTGTGCTGATTCTGTTCCAGCACCAAACACATTAGCTGGCATCCACTTAGCTTACGCCCTATTGGTATGTGCAGCCAGCCGACAGAAAGTCCTAGCCCCCTGCACAGATAATAAAGGTCATGTTTTATTCTCACTGATCTCCTTTGCTCTCCTCAGCTCCTAGAGGAAAAAAGGTGATAAACAGCAGGCAACAAGGTTTTGTCAGAAACAAATCAGGCCAAACTAATGGGGCAAAATTCCTCTCTCTGATCCGCAAGGGAGATGTCCATTGCATACGCAGCATTGTGTTTCCCAGGTGTAACTGGCACAGACATCCATAACAACACTTGTCTAGTACTTTTCACCCATACATTTCAAAGAGCTTGCAAGATGACTCCCATTTCAGATGGGGAAACTGAGGCATGGGGAGATTAACAGCTCTGTGAGTGGAGAAAGCAAATGCCCAAGGGACATAAATCAGGTCCACCCAAGTGCAGGAGGGCAGCAACATTAAAATTGCACAATGATCTTGATAAACTGGATAAACAGCCTGAAAACAATACATGGAGCCTCCTCACGAGAGACAAATGGGAAGTGTTGTCACTTGCGAAGTGCCAGTGGTGTGCCTGCCATGTAACAAGGTCCAGCAGAAAAGTCTGGACTCAATTCACCAGTACAGAGGGCTGCTTTGCACAGAACAGCCTTTAGCCCTGTCTAACTGGGGACATAGAGCCACACCCACTCCCAGCTAATGACCTAAGGGGCATAGGGAAAGAAAAAGGGCGTGGCCAGGAGAAGGGGTAGTCCGGAAAAAGGTTTATAGCTGGGGCTCCCTTATGCCTGTGTGATCCCTGGTGGCCATGTAGATCTGAACAGCCCGTAGATTACAGAGCCTTCTAGATGCTCTAATCCCGGGACAGCTCAAGGCTTGGGGATGCGTAAAGATAGCTTAACGCCACTTTACCCAACCTCCTTGGGATTTATTTCATGCTGTCCTCAGCCAGCCTGGAGAACTGGGCCTGCTGTCCTCTCACCCCAAGAAACTTAAAATCCAAGGGCTAAATTCATCAGGCTTTACTGGAGCAAAATGTCATTGACTTGAGTGGAGTTCTGCTCTACTGCCCCTTAGAAATCGTAACCTGTCCATGTGGGAAGGTGAAACAGTTGGACAATCAGAAGATGGGGGAAATCTAGATAATCAGTAATACACAGAGGAGGATGTGGGGCTTAAATGGGTCGATGGACTGGATTTAGCCAATAACACAATGCTGTCATAATAAGAGAAAAGGCTGCCTTTGGGTTACATTAATAGGAGCATTACACATAAAGCAAGCCAAGCAACACATAAAGCAAGCCACTTTCACAAGTGGTGTGCCAAGTCTTCATTTATTCACTCTATTGTAAAGTTTCGTGTGCCAGTAATAAATGTTAACGTTTTTAGAAGGTCTCTTTCTATAAGTCTATGATATATAACTAAACTATTGTTGTATGTAAAGTAAATAAGGTTTTTAAAATGTTTAAGAGGCTTCATTTAAAATTAAATTAAAATGCAGAGCCCCCCAGACTGGTGGCCAGGACCAGGCAGTGTGAGTGCCACTGAAAATCAGCTCCTGTGCCACCTTCGGCACGTGTGCCATAGATTGCCTACCCCTGGGCTAGGCCCTCACCTGGGGTCAGCAGACTCCATTGACTTCAATACAGGAGCTACGCAGCTTTACATCTGCTGAGAATCTGGCCCAGTGATTCAAACTGGACAGGGAGACAATATGCTGGGTTGGGCCCTGACTTTTGGGAAAGACTGACAAAATGGAAGGAATTAAGAGGAGAGCAAGGAAGACGAGGAATGTTTTGGGACTGGGATTCAGTTGCATGAGGGATTTGGATTCAGTAGGAGTCGAATATTCATAACTGGTCCTCCAGTGTCATTTGGCCAGCGCTATCACTGCATGCTAGCCATTTGACAGCCATGGCTGTAGCACCAGGCACCTCCTTAGCCCCAGGCAGCGGCTCCTTTCTCCCCTAGATGTGGCCAGATTTTTAGGTGCTTCACACCCACAATGGAGACAAGGTTTGCACAGAGCTCAGATTGCAGCTGCATAAGAGCCAGATTTTCAAGCCCCCAGCAGCTCCCACTGTGCTGCTCAGGGTCCATGTACATTCCAGCTGAAAGTGTCATCTCCACCTCAATTAGCCGTATGTGCGCTAGCTTTGATTGAGCTGGAGTGCAGAAAAGAGAAGAGTAGTCAAGCGGCAGAATGGGCTAGCATTCCCAGGGTCCTGGGAGGGATTACATGGGGCAGCTAGCCCATCCTGCCACCTACACCAGAAAGGCTACACTGCTATTTCTAGCATTCTAGCTTGATCAGAGCTACTGTGCATACATCCACCCAAACTGGAAATACCCCCCACCCCAGCTTCAGTGCAGATGGATCCTCTCCAACAGAATTGCCAAAGAGTTCAGAGCCCAACATGTACCCAACACATTAAGCTCTTTGGAAAGGCCGACCATTATCAATTTCCTCCCCACCTTTAAGTGAGGATGGATTCAGAAAAAGGAGTGTGTAACAATGGTAAATCTGCTCCCTGTGCGTATCCACTCCGGACATTAGGGATAGAACCATGGTTTTCTCCTTTGTACTCCCAGAAGCCCTGCAGAGCCAGTCCAGCTACAGGAGAGGGAGCAGACTCCATTCCTGCTTCTGCAGCAACTGAATTGTTTACTAAGTTCTAATCAGTTACAGCTGTGCAATGGATGGCCAGCGGGACCCAGGATTGCCCGGGTTGCTTGAGGGTATAATCTGAAGACAATGGGATTGCAGTCATGCCTCTGAGGGTCTAATTTGGCCAGCACAATCTTTACCACTGGTGATAAGATGTGAGAAGGAAAGAGCCCAGCTTGGCTGTCAGTGCACAGGCTGAGTTTGCAAGGAACAAACCCACCTAATGTTACAAGTAAATGGAGCGTGTTTGATTTGGATTCCATGGCAGCAATAAACATGGACTCCCACAATGTCTTTGTTATTAGAGCAGGTGGGGAATTATTCACACACATTTTTTTCCCCCACTTCACTCAAAATGGCCTTTGCAAAAAAAATTGCATTTCTGAAATTTGGGGGTGGGGGGGTTTGCAAACAATTTCAAACCTTTTTAAAAAAAGTTACTGGAAACTCTATCAATGTTTTTCATTGACTGAAAAAAAAATTCTTTAGTCACACTGAGCGTGTTTTTGATTAATAAAAGTGCAAAAAGCAAAATGTTCAATAAACATTAAAATGGGCCCATTTTGAAACATTTCCAAAGGAAACCAACTTCAATGTTTTCTTTTTCATAAAACCAGTTTTTCATTTTGTCCCTGGTTCTGCCCAAATCCTCCACATCAGTGGTACTCGGCAAATAATAAATATAATTCAGAATAATGTTGCCCCTCCACTCAGAGGTACCAGATTTCAGGACTTTGCAGGTTGGTTTCCAGTAGGAGGAGAAATCAGTGATGTGGAGTCTGAACAAACTTTTAGCATAATTTATTTGTTTACATGATATAGGCCAGCTCTTGTACAAAGGTGGTCACGAACAGCATACAAATAATCCTTTCTTTCAGATATTCTCAGGTGCACCACCAATGCCTCATTCCCAGGAACCAGCTCTACCCCATGAATGGACTCTAGTTGAAGAGATTAAGGCAGAGAGCAATCTCTTTTGCTGTTTGCAACAGCTCTGCACAAAGAAACTGCAGCAATCCAGCCTTACTTCAAAATCTGTGCACTGCTCACAGGCTGAGAAAAAGACTATGTGTCACAACGCCATCTGGTGGCTCCTTGACAAAATCATACTAAAACCAGTCACTCACATGGCCGGATGGATTACAGAGAGAAGTGCATTGGCAAGTAGGAAACCAGGGTGCAGAAACAGCCAATCCGCTGAAGCACAATACCCTGTTGAACAGAGGACAGGAGCTGTGCAAAATGAGTCAGGAGCTAAAAACATTGCAGGACTTAAAATTGTCCTGGCTAGGGAAAAGTCTGACCTGGCCATGTGTCCAGAGCAAATGGCTCCATCATGATGAGACCAACAGGCTACACTGAGGCTGGAAAGCCACCGGTGAGCAGGGGAGAGCGCAGGCATGCTGGGGGAGCGAGCATAGGAGCAGCAATAGCTACTCCCATTGCACAGGTGCAGCGTGGACTTCCCCCCGTGCAACACCCAGGCAGTTGGCATGTGTGGAATGGGGGAAGGGTCATGGTCATGCAAGATAAGTCCCCAGTGGGAAGTCTGTATGGTGACACCCCACTCCTCCCCACATTTCTTCTTGAGAGACAATGGGGAAACCTGGGGACTGCTTCCTCACCACAGGAATACAGCTAGGGCGCAGACTGGCTCCTCTGTGCCTCCCACCTGTTCCTGGAGAGCCGGACGATCCTAAGGGACGTTGTGCAAATGGACGAGGTCCAAGCTAGTGGTGCAGCAGTGACACACAAGCCAGGCAGCACAACTAGAGCAGCCATCATGGAGTGCAGGGAGAACTCATGCTGCCGCCTGGAAAACGTGATGCCTTGCTCACAGGGAGTGAGAGCCTGATTGTCCAAGCCCTCAGCCTGGCTCCGCGCTCCCACAGGAAAGGACACACAGAGGTCAGGCGAGCCTTTGCAGCAGGAAACCGGGAGGTAGCAGCTCTCAGTCCTCCCACAACACTCCGACCAGCACAGGCAGCAAAACACGTCTCTGGCCTGGGACGCCGTCTCCTGGAGACCCGCAGAGGGGAAATGGGGCCTGGCAGCCTCCACAGAGAGCCCTCCGCTCTGGAATTTGCTCCCCTCCCTTGGTGCGACAGAGCCAGAGCCTGCTGACCTGCAAGGCAGCCAGGGGGCCTATCTGTTTACCCAAGCATTCTTGGAGAGAGGCCGGGGGCCAGCCTGGTGTTTGAGTGAGTCGCTGACATTCTGGGCCAGATGGTCCCTGCCATCGGAGGGGTGGATGAGAGCCCGTTTGCACCCCGCCCACAGGCCAGCTACAGTCACTGTGCTCCTCAGCCCTGCTCTCGCTGTGCATCCCCTGGCACCTCCAATGGGGAGGGAAAGGCACTCCAGCCCCAGTGCCAGGTGCCGCAGCTAGCCAGGCCCAGAGGGCAAAGCGGCTGCTGCATTGTCTCAAAGGATGCTGCCGGCTGGGCTCTGGGAGGGATCCTGGAGGCTTCCTGGAGCTTCCTCTGGGGACAGGTGGCTCTGCATCACTCTGTTCATGGCTCTGCTCATACCACAGCCCAGCCCTGAAAGCTTTAGAGTGGAACAGCCCACCCGGCCCATCCATTCCAAAGAGATGCCTGGGAGTTGGCGTCTTCTTGTCTGAGCAATAGAGAAGGCTGCCGGCACTGAGACCGAGGTTTCGTGTGGTCTTAAGAGAAGTGCCCAGTCAGCCGCTCCCCCCGAGCCTGATCCTGTTACGCTACCATTGCAGCTGTAGACTAGGTGCTGCCACATTCCCCACCAGTGCTCCCAGCCCCAATGGGTTTGAGTCTTGGATCCCTTGGTGCTGCTTTCCCTGCAGGAAAGGGGCACAATGGGAATTGCCCTTCTGTAAGGGTGGCATAAATCTGATACGGCTTCTCTCTGCCAGGACACTGCCCAGCCCTGGCATATGGAGTATGGCCAGGGGGAAGATGCCATAGTGTCCAGTGTGCCAGCTATTCCTGGCTGCTAGAATGGCCCCTACTGGTGGCCAGGGATAAGTCAGAGCAGTGTGAAGGCTGCTGTGACTCATGCTAGTGACACAGTTGGTCCAGCCAGGCCCCAGATCCAGGCCCTGCAAAAGCAATAATAATATTACCTAGCCCTTTTCATCAATAGATCCCACACACTAACAGATTTCTCCTCACACACCCCCTGGGGGTGAGGGCAGTGCTCAGATCACCATTAGACACGTGGGACCTAAGGCACAGAGAGGTGGAGTGACTTGCCCAAGATCACACAGTGGGTCAGTAGAAGAGGCAGAAATTAAACCAAGGTCTCCTACATGCTAGGCTAGTACCCAAACCACTAGACCAGGGATCAGTGATCTTTGGTACGTGGCCTGCCAGGGTAAGCCCCCTGGCGGGCCGGGACCATTTGTTTACCTGCTGCATTTGCAGGTTCAGGGCCGGCTCTGGCTTTTTTGACACTCCAAGCAAAAAAAAAAAAAAGCAAACCTGCGGGGCAGCTGGAGCGGCAGAGCAAAAAAAACCTGTGCAGGGCGGCCAGAGCGTTGGGGGGGGGACTCCTGGTGCTGCAGACATGCGCTGGGCAGTGGGGGGGAGGGAGAGGGAGCGGGGGGGAGAGAGGAGGGCGGTGTCCAGGGCTTCTGCCGCACCGCCTGCCGGGAGGGCTCCATGCCAGTCCAGTCCGCGGGGAGGGAAGGACGCGGGCTGCCCTGCCAGACTTGCTGCAGACCTGGCACCAGCTGGGGCAGACGGAGGGTGCAGCCCGCTCCCAGCAGGGCATTCCCCTCCTCTGCACCACCGCCCCCTACAGGGTGACCAGAGCAGCGAACCAAAAAGAAAAAAGAAATAAACCTGCGGGGCAGCCGAAGTGGCGAAGCAAAAAAAAAAAAAAGGATTCAAGGGAAGCCACCCCTTAGAATCTGCCACTCCAAGCACGAGCTTGCTCGGCTGGAGCCTGGAGCTGGCCCTGCGCAGGTTCGAGCAATCACGGCTCCCACTGGCTGAGGTCTGCCGCTCCAGGCCAATAGGGGCAGTGGGAAGTGGTGGGGATGTGCTGGCCACTGCTTCCCACTGCTCCCATTGGTCTGGAGTGGCGAACCGGGGCCAGAAGGAGGTGTGATCGGCCCAACCTGCGGACGTGGCAAGTGCTTACCCTGGCGGGCCATGTGCCACAGGTTGCTGATACCCGCACTAGACTCATGTTCCAGGAGGTACACTAGGATTGCCTTTGCCCCTGCTCACAATTGGGGCCAGCAACTTCAGAGTTAACTTTTAGATGCTTTGAGGCAGAGGCTGTCACTGAGTGTCTTGTGTGGCATGAGTATGCTTTCAGGGCCTAATGGATAGCGCTAAAGAACTTCCAGCAGCCGTCCATGGAGCTGGGTCACATTTCCAGCACCAGCGCCTACGTCCCAAATACTCAGCTGCACTAACGGAAGTCTGTGAATGCATCTTTGCACACCAACTGGGTACCCAGACGTGAACGCAAGCACTTGTGCAAATCCTCGCTTGACATCATCATCTGGCATGCCCGTTTGCACAGATTCTGGGGGTGCCCAATACAGGAGCCAAGTTTTGAAAACTCGGCCTTTCCAATTGCAGGAAAGCGTCGACTCTACCCGCAAGCAGACCCAAAAGCCCATGTTGTCATTTGTATGCCAATAGCGAGAGGATCTGCTGTCTCATTGCCTCCTTCCCTCCTTTCTTTCTGCTCCCTCCCCAGAGTGTGGTACTGGCACTGCCCTTTCCGAGAGACAAATGCCCTGAGACTGCCTTTCTCACGCTCTGCCTCCAGCCTGCCTTCATGCTGGAAAGGCTGCCTGTGCGCCAGCCTCCCGGGGATTTTTGTGGGATTTTTTTTTGTACTGACACATCGTTGGAATCCAATGCAAATTGACATCTGCTGAGAATTCAGAGGGACCTTCCCTGCTTCCCTTCCCCCTGCCATGTGGTTCAGATCCCAAATCAGGGTCCAGTCACCTTTGCTGCTGACCAAGGCTGGTTAGATCAGGGCCGTTTCTGTCATGAGCTATATTAAGAACAGCCCATGAGTGAGTAGTGCATTTATTGCCGCAAGGTTGGGAACCGGCGTTGCTCAGGAGAGCAGATGGACGGAGAGAGACTATATTCAAAATCTGCCTCTCTGTTTCCTCTCAGTGCTTCACATGAAGCATTTCTGAGAGCAAGGTGAACAGCTGCAGAGTGGATCTTGCATATTCCAACTTAGGCAAGCTAGATGCCCCTTCTCTCCTCCCCACACCTTTTCTTTTAAGGCTGTGAAAAGGTGCAGTCTGCTTTTTACTGCTCCCCACCTCCCTGCCTTTCCTGTTGGTCAAAACCACCACCTGGAACAGCTTGGAAGATTAGCAAGGGACACCTTTGAAACTGATGCCAGTAACGCTCTGTGAATCAGATAATAGGGGAGTGTAAAGAGCAAGGCCTCTCTCTCCCATAGCCGCTCCCCCGCCTCCCAGCCCCAGTGTGTCATCTGTGCTGGCTGCCCAGTCTCCCCTGGCTGGGGGCTTGCGTTCCCCAAAAAAGTACTCCAGCCCGGCTAGCCTAGTTAATTAGAGAAGACAGATTTTTTGCTGTTTTTTTTTGGGGGGGGGGGGAAAGCGGGGCTCCTGCTGGGAAGGCAGTGCTAGTCTTGGGAGGAGATTGCAGGATCACCAGGGATTTCTGGTACAGCAGAACAGGCCATGCTTCTAAGAGATTGGTATCTCCTCTACCCCATGTGAGGGGTACAAAGGGAGGCAAAGAAGGCAGGGGAATGGATCTGGTGAGCAGCCTGTGGAGGGGCTCTGCTCCCCAACGTACATGGTTCCCAGCGGGCACTGTCCAGAGCTGCATCTCGTGCTAAGGAAAATTCCATTATGTCTGAACAGCACAAACTATCTCCAAAGGCCACACAGTGATTGTTCCATCAGCACCTCCCTGCACACGCCTGCTGGGCAGGGACTGCCTGGCCAGGTGGCAGAAGCACTCCCTGGTCATCCGAGGGTTAACTCCAACCCAGCTGCCCCCTTCCCTGGTGCAGAGGAAAGCTCTCAGAGCGGCTGACCGCCTGGCCTTGCACCGCATATTGCCATTCAAGCTGGGTGGAAATTTTCGGACACCTAGTTTATTTACTGAAAAATGCACTTTCAGGGCAATGGGACCGAGGCATGAATTTGCAGTGAAGTTGCTGAATAGTCTTGGCCAGAAAAAAACGTTCAGGCTGGATTCACCAGGGGTCGCAGGTGCGGTTCCCAAGGCCATTGGAGAAGGCAGTGCCCCCCTCTGCCCTAAGGGAACATGGTTAGACCACAGGAGCGACAGAAGGTCTCTAAAAGTGGGGAGGGCCATCGGCACCAAACCATGGCTCCGCCTCCATGCTGCCCCTTCCCCTGAGGCCCCACCCCCACATTTCCCCCTCCCCCTGAGGCCCTGCCCCCCCGCTCACTCCTCTCCCCTCCTCTCTCCCTGTCGCTCGCCCTTACGGCTGGTAAAAAGTGATGGGGCTATGACTCCCAAGCCCTCCTATTCCAGCACCCCTATCCCAAGTTCACAGCCTTACTCCACTGGATTCAAAGCCGGCATTTAAACCTGGGAGTCCAACAGCACAAGTGAATGCCAGAACCACTGGACTATGGGGGGAGGGGGAACTGCTCTCATTCTCAATCTCTCCTGTTGGAGCTATTCCAGTTTGTATAAATAATTAAATACTCATTAGAAGAGGGCTAGACCCCAATGCAGGGGGGAGAAGCCCCTTTACCACCAGGCTATGGAGTCATCCTCACTCTCTTATTTTCTGGCCCAATGACAAAATAGCTACAGGCCTAGGACCCTCAGCTGTAACGTGAGGGACCCAAGTTCAAATGCTAGCTCCACCTCAGAGATAGTGGGGATTTGAACCTGGCCCTTCTATAGCCCAGCTGAGTGCTCTACTGACAGGGCTCTAGGGAGCAGTGTTTACTCCACAGGTGGGTTGGTGAATGGCATTCCCAAATTTCCTTCAGTCTTACTAAAAAGAAGCAGTTAAAATTGCCTGAAAACAAAAACTGTTTTTCTGAGGGTTGGTTGGTTGGTTTTATTTTGTCTTTCCAAGAAAACCAAAACATATTCATTTTGCGTAAATCCAAAGTGACCTTTTTCACCCTAAATTTTTCTGTTTTACCAATGAACCAAAATATCAGTTATTTGCCTAGTTCTAGACATCACTGATCCCAAGGGAAAGTGAGTGTGAAATCACTACTATTTGGACTGGATGCTGTCTCCCCGCACCCGCTTGCCACAAGTGTGAGGCCTGGTCTACACCTGACAAGGTTTGCTGGTGTTGATTTACCTGTAGATCTATACTAGCAGATCATGCTAGTGGAGGTGCAGCTGATAGTGACAACAGAATGTTTTTTGCCAGCATGTAACGTGGCTACATTCGCCACACTGGTGTCTCCTGCTGGTCGTCATGGGTATTAGCTCTGCCGGTTGGTATGCCCACTCCCGGTGGTGCCTCTCCTGCCATCACTTCTGCTCCCAGACCTACATCACCTCAGGGAACCCAGTCTTCTGTTTGTGTCTTGATCTGTGCTCCCCGCTTTTGAGGGCAAGTGTTGAAGTCCAACTGTCCCACCACTTCCCCAGTGGCAAATGCAGCCAATTGTTTGGACACTTCCCCAGTGGCCCCAGCATCCTCTTCGCCCTTGCCTCAGAGCCTCAGCCTGCAAATCCCAACAGCCAGCCAGGAGCTCTTCCCTAGCTCCCCTGGTCCCTGCTAGTAGCACTGCTCTGTCCATGGTGCTGGCTTCCTTCTGTCTGCCAGGAACCCAGGTCTCCCTCCTCAAGCTCCAGTGAGTAACTGACTCAGCTCTTCCCTGTGGCTCTTCTTATATGAGCCTGCTGAGCCCTGATTGACTGTTCCTCACAGCCCCTCTCCTATTGGCTGCTTCCTGTGCAGCATCACTAGGGCCCTATTAACACCTTACATGCCAGTCTGGGGTTGACGCCCCATCACACACAGTGTAACTGCAGCTATACTAGGGCTTTCACTGGCTTAGCAATGTCAGTTGTGGGAGATTTGTTTCCACACTCCTAACCAACATAGCTATTCTGGCAAAACATTTAGGTATAGACCAATCTAGGCTTTGTCTAGATTAGAGTATGAAGTATAATTTCCAGCTCCAGGAAACAGTTTAAACAGATCTAGGGCACGTAACATACTAAAACTAGAAGTGTAGCTATGGTAGGATAATGAGCCAGTCATCGTGAGTACAGTGTCTTGAATAGGATAGCCCTCAGGATAGCTAGCCTGTCCTAACGCTTGTGCCACTGCAGCTATGCTGCTATTTTGAGTGTACTAGATCACCCCGAGCTAGCACAGGTACATCTCCTGGGGCTGGCCAGTACACCTGCCAGCTCCAGTGCAGACATTCCCTAAGTGATGGGACAAGGGGCAAGGCAAGAGAGAGTCAGGCATAATGTCTTGGCCACAGGTGGGCTCTATGCCCAGGGGTCAGAGGACTGCTATGAACCCCAAGCTGGGGCATTTCTTGCCTCATCTTTTTCCTGTGTGTGTTTCCTGGTTACCCATGCTCTTTGAAGAGAGCCCCTGCTGACTGCAACTCTGGTTGGTTCTGGTGGCTGAGTCAGCCCACCTGCTCTGTCAGCCTGGCTGAAAAATGAAATTCAAAGCCTGTCCTATTAGCACCATGATCATCTTCACCTAGTGGCAGAAGCCACAGCACCTTCTGGTTTAATAATGTAAGCTGAGTCAGGGTAAGCTCTACCCTGACATCTGGTGGAAAGAATTTCAGAGAGTGTATTTGCATAGGCACGCCTACCCTACCCAGACTGCCGAGCTGTGGGACTGCTTGGTGACAAATGACTCACCCTCAGTTGGGTGGTACTTGCTAGACAAGGGACATGGGGTTCCAAAACCCAGTGAATTGAGAGAGGTTGGGGACAGGTATCTGTGCCTGGTGGTGCAGGCTCCTTGTGGAGCCAGAAGCACCAGTTCTACCCTGTCCTCTCTCCACTGTGGAATGTCAGAGTTGATTTTTTTTTTATTCCCTCAAGAATCTAAATACAGGTTACTGAGCTGAACTCACTTTGGGCTAATGGTGCACTAGCACTGGGGCTTCCCTACTAAGAGCTGAGATCACTAAAGAGCTGAAATTACTGAGCTGAGAGCACTGAGTACTGTGCTAACTAGTGGGGGAGCCTGAAGATATACGGTGGAACAGAGCAGCTGGCGGAGTGGAGCAGTTGTGGGGACGGCTGGAGCGGACCACGGGACAGCTGGTGGCAGCAGAGTGGCGTGGCTGTGGGACGGGTGGAGTGGCCTGCAGAGTGAGCAGACCCGAGCAGTTTGCAGGGAGAACTGGAGCAGCTCATGGAGCAGAGCAGCTGGTGGAGCGGAGCAGTTTCTGAGGACGGCTGGAGGAGCAGCGTGGAGCGGCTGGTGAAGCGGAGCAGTTTGTGGAGAAGGCGGAAGCACAACCCACGGAGAGGCAGGGCAGTTGGCCCTGGACCATGTAAGGTGCCCCTTTCTACCCAGGCTGGGGGGAGGGGCCTCTACAGATAAACTCTCGAACTCTGGGGTGGCATTGACCAGAGACTTTTGGGTTGTTGGACTTTGGGGTGATTGGACTTAAAACCCTAAGGGGAAAAAAGACAGTGCCAAACGTACTTGGAGGTGGGTTTTTTGTTTATGGTTTGTGTTATAACCCTGTTTGTGGTGTTTCTCCAATGGGATGCCGCATTGATTCCTTCTTTTATTAAAAAGATTTTGCTACACTCAGACTCCGTGCTTGCGAGAGGGGAAGTATTGCCTCCTAGAGGCGCCCAGGGGGGTGTGGTATGTGAGTGTCCCAGGTCACTGGGTGGGGGCTCGAGCAGGTTATGCATTGTGTTACTGAAAAGGAACCCCTGGATACTGAACCCGGCCCTTGTTGCTGCCAACTCAGAGGGGCAGAAGGGTTACAATAATAAAATGAATGCCCATGATCTGCATGTGTGCTCAGTCTTGAATCTTTCCTGGTGGATGCACGGAAATTGCTCACTGGCAAAGGTCCTAGCAGGAAGAGCCTCCAGGTGATTAGCGTTGCCTCCTTCTGCATTCCTCTTGGGGGGACCCTCTGGCTTTGTTTGGACCCACACAATCGGGCTTGACACTGCATGACGCTGCTTTAGCTGAGCATCTCCCAGCCCTTTGCAAATAGGGAATTAAACCCCAGAGGCCCTCGGAGGCAGGTATTATCAGCCACACTTTATGATTGAGAAACAGCTGTGATGGGGTTCCACTCACCACCAGTGTGACTCCTTGTGGCGGGCCTGGGAATTATCTCTCACCCCATCTGGTGTCCTTGCCATCAGTTTATCATGTTGTGACCCCTGTCTCTCTCTTCATAACTCAGGGTGCTCCCTGTTCACAACTTGGCCCTCTAACCAGGCCACTCTGTAGCCCCTCTTCTGAGGTGACAAAGTCCGACCAAAGTTGTTGGGACATTGTCTCAGATGGTCTCCTTGCCACATCTCCAGGTCCTGTGCCACTCTCCGAGTGGCTGGTAGGAGAACCCAAGCTGTCCCTCTTCCCTGGGACCCTATAATCAGCAGCCAAGGTCTGCACAGTCCCAGTCGTTGCTGCTGTTTCCCTGGACTTACTATCCTGCCTTCTCAGGCTTTCTCCCCTGTAACTTCTCTGGGTGTACCCGTCTTTCAGGGCTAGAATCCCAGGGCTTATTCGCCTTGCTAGGTGTCCTCCTCCCCACTTCTCTGCTACCAGACAGTGACTGCAGACTCCCGCCCTTCACCCCTCTTCTGCTCTTAATTTCCTGGCTTTGAACTAACCAGTCTGCTCCTGCCCAGCTGGGCTTCATGGGCAGCTAAGCCTGGCTCTCCCCCAACATGCAGCCAGATACCATAATTGGCCTCTTGGGTCCATGTTAACCCCATCAGGGCCTGTGTGGGGCACACACCCCATCACAGGAGCTCAGAAAGGTTAACCGACAAGCAACTCTGCAGCTGTACTGCCAAAAGAACCCAGGATTCTTGACTCTCAGTGCCCTGCTCTAACCACTAGAAGAACTTCCACCTCTATTCCAGCAATGCTCAGTTCGGTGCTAGGGGGTCTGAATGTGGGGCAGCCCAGGATGGGGCAGAAGTGGTCCTGATTCTGGGCTGGTTGGAGTCAGTGTGGTCCCTGGCGTAGATCAGAACAGTCTGTAGACTGCTTTAATGTTTGGCAGCCTTAGCTGCGTCACGAGCCATGCACTACCGGCAGGGCCCTCCTGCCCCAGAATGGCCACTATATCAAGGCGTGCAAGGAGGGCAGCATAGTTCCAATTTCATGGCACTATATTGCCCTGCTCCAGGCAAATTCTCCTCTAGCTACTTCACAGCCACCAACCACGGAGATAATGATACGGACCTCCTTTGTAAAGCGCTGTGTAGTCTATGGATGAACAGTGCAGTGGTTATTATGTGTTATAGACCACGGCTGCAGTGTGCAGAGGCAAAACTGGGGGAGATCATCTCTTCCCTTGACCTTCAAGAGACTGGGTTCCAGGAAACAGAACCAATGCTGTGGCTACTGGTAAATCGGAGGCCACCTTTTCCAGGTCTTGCTGATGCTGCACGGTCAGATCCTGTATATAGGTTATTTGTTTCTAGAGCTTATTCGCATAAACCTATCCATAGTAGTCTGGGATTTTGCCTGCCTGAGTTCTCTTCTTTCCCACCCTCCGCACTGTTTTCTCCTACCGCAGCGGGTCGGTGCTGGCTGGATCATACACTAATGGCTTAATGTAATCTTGGGAGCTCCAATCCCAGTCACAAACAGCTAGTGGCGCCGGCACAGATAACCTGCCCGTTAGGGTACCCCAGGCAACCCATCAGCCAGGATTGCCAGGATTATTTTCAGCCATTTAAATGGCTTTGTTTATTCAAAGGCTGCTTGTTCCACAGTGCACCAAGGAGCAGGAAATGGGGAGCATATATGATAAAATAGTTTATAAGAGGGTGTTATACAGTCACACGGCTCTGCTGCCAGAACTCTGAGTTCTGTTGGTGTTGCAGCACCATCATTCTGTCTCCCAGAGAAATTGCATGTTTGCTTTCTCTTCTCTCCAGAAATTAAGGGGCTAATGCATTAATTGTTTCTAATCTCTGGGTGTCTGCAAGGTCGCCTGTAAGAGTGGGCAAGGGGAATGGCCATATCCTCACTGATTACAGAACAAACCTAAAGGCTGTCTCCCCTGCCTGCTTGCAGTAGGTATGAATGTTCTTAACCCAGGGGGATTTGCAGTGGCATCAGAAATGAATCAAGCAACCCCTCAAAACCTCCCCTTTTGTCCCTTTTTTGAAAACAATATCGTTGGGGGAGAGGGGGGAGAAAACAGTGCAGGAAAGCCCGTGTCATGGGCATTAAGAGTGGATCTGATTCTGGCCTTGATTTGGAAATGCACCATTTACTCAAGATTAAAAAAAAAGCTCCCCCTCCCACCCCCCAGTCATGATCTCTTCGCTTTTGTCACTGTCTTGCTTTGCTACACAGCCAGTGTTCAAAGTGTTAAAACTTTCCAGCGTGTGCTGCAGATTCCTCGCCTGCAGCCTCCTGCCCTGAGTCAAATTAATCATGTACTGGGAAGCGCAGCAGGCATGCACTAGCCCTGGGCATGGTGTATCACGTACTTTCTGGAATCTGTCACATGGTGAGCTTTCTGGTCTAGGCTCAATTGATCCTTTCTCGGTTTGATACTGTGTTTAATTGTGAGACGGGCCTGTGTGTTTTTGCTTCAGCTGAACTTAAAGAGCCGTGCTCCCCAGCCTTGTTTTTAGATGTGCACAAGAACAGAATGCCGCTGTCTCCATTCCCAGACAAAAAGGGCTTTCTCTCCCCACACATAATATCCCCTCTGTATTGTCAGTAGCAGAGAGCTGGGTAAAATTCATTTTAGGTCCAGCTTCTTTAACGTGTGATCGGGGAAAAGCTTTTATCACTGCCACTGACTATTCAAACAAGATACACAGGAGGTGGCATGGGCCACCAGGCACTGCTCTGTGTGGGGAGGTTGGCTGCTCCTGCCCCTTGCAGCCTGGTAGGGGGCCCCCACTGGGCTCTTCTCTCCCATAGAAGCTGCTCACTCCTGTTGGGCAACTGCCCCCCAGTGCACTTATCCCCCCTTCCCGCTCCCTTGTGGCATGTTTCCCCTGAGACACAAGATGCCCCTCCCATCAGTGATGACCCTCCCAATACCGTTCCCTGTCAAACAGGCTACTCATCGCTGGCACCCCCTCATAGCTGGGAGTGGTGTGGCGGCTCTCCTCCTCCTTTCGCACTCCCATCTACTCACCGCTGGTGCCCCCTTGTGGCTAGGCATGGTGTAGTGGCTCTCCTCCTCCTTTGGTGCCCCCTGCTGACAGCTGCTTCAGCCCTGCAGTGGTCTGCCACTTCTTGTGACCTGGCCGTCCGGCCAGGCCACTTTTAATCCTATCCTTTCTAGGGTAAACAACATCCAATACACTAATAGTCTGGCAGTGTCTTGCTAGAGCTTTGGCCCAACTTCAGGCTCTGTGGGCCTTTGAGCCCTTCTCCTGTGTGGACCAGTAGGACTCCCCAGGCTTGCCCTGTACTTTGGGTTCCAGTCCAGGGATCCTGTATGAAGCACAGGACTGTTTGCTCAGGCCCTCTGCTGGTATCCCTGGGCTGCTTCCTCCCGTGGCTCACAGTTAGGCCTTTCTCACAGTCTCTTCCTAGGGTGACTCTTCTGCAGATCTCCAAAAGGGGAACCAAACCCAGTGATGAGCTGCTAAAATCTTAACAACCAGTTCCCTATAAAAAGTTCTGATTTAAGGGATTGGCCACAGTATGTATTTTTTGTACCAACAGGGTTATCATACGTCCATATTTTCCCAGGAGGAATTTTTAAAATTTAAAAATTCCGCCCAGACAGCGATTTAAGAACCAAAAAGCCTGACATCTCTGGGAAAATACAGATGTATGTTAACCCTACCTAAAGTTCTTTTTTAAAAAGATGGTCCTGAACTAGAAATGAGCTCCATTTCACATGTGCCACTCCCTTGGGGTGTGCTAGGGTGACCAGATGTCCAGATTTTATAGAGACAGTCTCGATTTTTGGGTCTTTTTCTTATATAGGCTCCTATTACCTCCCACCCCATCCCAATTTTTCACACTTGCTGTTTGGTCACCCTAAGGTGTGCACATGTATGGGTCCCAGCTGCTCCCTGCCCTCCCGCCATTGAAGCAGGTGTGCAGGGTTACTGTCCTGGGAACTGCAGGACACCAGTAGACATGTGGCTGGCTTCAGACAGTGGTGTGGGGCAGGGCTAGCTGGAGGCAGGGAGTGTGACACGGGCTGGCTATGGGCTGGGGATGCAATGGGGTGTGGCTGTGGGCAGGGGGTGCGATGGGGGTGGCTGTTCGCAGGGGGTGCAGACGGGCTGGGGAGAGCAGCTGGGAGCAGCCCAAGCAGCAGGACGCAGCCGGAACCCACCAGGCGGCAGCACGAGCCCCAGAGCCAGAGGTGCAAGGAGGAGCAGCAGCAACAGGGCCAGGAGGCAGCCCACATGGCTCCCGCAGCGCAGCGCCTCCCAGTGGCCGGGAGGAGGAATTACCTGCTTCCCAGCCAGAGCCCCTCAAAGCATCCCTCGCAGGGAAGCCAGTTAACAAGCGGTTCTAAAACTGCTTCTAAATTTAACAACCGGTTCCTGCGAACCGTCTCCAGCTCACCCCTGACCAAACCATGGGAACAAAAGAAACAAAAGGTCCTGCACCAGGTCTACCTGCCCCAAAGAGGTTCTGATGTTCACAGCCTCTAGTTAGGTTCTGGACCCAGCCAGGCCTTCCTTCACAGGGTTAGCACAAGAGCTCCACTCCTTCTCCCAGGCAACCATTACTGGGCTTTTCCTCTTTTAACTCCTCCCTCCAGGTTAAGCACCTCATGCAGTGTATCTGCATAGGGTTGATTAGGCCCACAGGCTCTCATTAACCCTTTCCTGGTCAGCATGGGGGCTGTATACCTCATCACAGCCTCCTTGGGAGACAATCTCCCCCTACAGATGTTGGAGACCACAGCTCCCCACCCACCAGAGTGACACACTCAGCTCTTCCCATGCGATGGTCTCTCTGGCTTGTTCTCCTCAGACAAGGAGCTAGAGATCAGTTCCCTTGTCCACTTCATAGATTCCAAGGCCAGAAGGGACCATTGTGATCATCTAGTCTGACCTTCTGAATAGCACAGGCCAAAGAATTTCCCCAAAGTAATTCCTAGAGTGGATGTTTTAGAAAAACATCCAATCTCAATTTAAAAATTGCCAGTGGTGTAGAATCCACCAGAACCCTTAATAAGTTGTTCCAATGGTTAATTACTCTCATTGTTAAAAAATGTATGCATTTCCAGTCTGAAATTGTCTAGCTTCAATTTCCAGCCATTGGCTCATGTTAGACCTTTCTCTGCCAATCTCCAGAGCTCATTATGAAATATTTGTTCCCCATGTAGGTACTTACAGACTGTGATCAAGTCACCCCTTAACTTCTCTTTGTTAAGCTAAGTAGATTGAGCTTCTTGGGTCTGTCACTATAAGGCAGGTTTTCTATTCAGTTAATCATTCTTGCGGCTCTTCTCTGAACCCTCTTCAATTTATCAACATCCTACTTGAACTGTGGACACTTGAACTGAACATAGGATTCAAGCAACAGTCACATCTGTGCCAAATATTGAGGTAAAATAACCTTTCTACTCCTTCTTGAGAGTCCCCTGTTTATGCATCCAAGGATTGTATTAGCTCTTTTGGCCATAGCATCACACTGGGAGCTCATGTTCACCTGATTATCCACCCAACTCATCTCCAAATCTTTTTCAGAGTCACTGCTTCCCAGGATAGAGTCCCCCATCCTAGTAGTATAGCCTGCATTCTTTGTTCCTAGAGGAATACATTGACCTTGACTCGTATTGAAAGGAATATTGTTTGCTTGTGCCCAGCTTACCAAACAATCCAGCTTGCTCTGTATCAGTGACCTGTCCTCTTCATTATTTGCCACTCCCCCAATTTTTGTGTCATCTGCAGACTTTATCAGTGATGAGGTTGTTTTCTTCCATGCCACTGATAAAAATGTTAAATAGCACAAGGCTAAGAAATGATCTAGAAAAACACCACTAGAAAAACACCTTGTTGATGATGACCCCCTGTTTACAATCACATTTGAGACCTATCTGTTAGCCAACATTTAATGTGTGCCATGTTATTTTTATATTGATCTATTTTTTTAATCGAAATATCATGCAATACTAAGCCAAATGTCTTACAGAAGTCTAAGTATATTACATTAACACTATTATCTTTATCAGCCAAACTTGTAATCTCATCAAAAAAAGCTATCAATTTTTCATAAAACCATTTCCAAAAACCCTATTTTCCATAAACCCATGTTGATTGGCCTTTAATTCTTTATTAATCAAGTCCCTTATCAGCCTCTCCATTATGTTGACTGAGATCAATGTCAGACCGACAGGCCTGTAGTTACCTGGGTTATTCCATTTACCCTTTTTAAATATTGGCACATTAGCTTTCTTCCAGTCTTCTGGAGCTTCCCTAGAGTTCCAAGACTTGTTTAAAATCAACAATAGTGGTCCAGCAAGCTTCTCATCCAGCTCTTTTAAAACTCTTGGATGCAAGTTATCTGGATGCGCTGATTTTAGAATGTATAACTTTAGTTGTTTCTGTTTAATATCCTCCTAAGATAACAGTGGAATGGAAAGAATGTTCATATTATATAGTTATGTCATCTGTTTCCTTCCCCAAATACAGAACAGAGAAATTTATTGAACACTTCTGACTTTTTTGCATTATTATTAATAATTCTACCATTTCCATCTAGTAATGGACCAATACCATTGTCAGGCTTCTTTTTATTCCTAATATAGTTTTAAAACTTCTTATTGTCCTTAACTATGCTGGCCATAGAGTTCATCTTGTGTTCATTTGCTTCCCTTATCAATTTTCTACAATTCCTAGCTTTTGATTTATTTTCACTACTGTCAACTTTTCCTTTCTTCCATTTGTCAAATAAATATAGTTTTTTTATCACTGTCTTCACTTCCCTTTTAAACCATGTCAGTTTTTTAACCAATACAGACTTCTACCTTGATTGTGGCTTAAGTGTTCTTAAACAATTCCCAATTATCGTTCAAGTTCTTTTCTGATTCTTCTTACCAGCTAACTTAGGTCATACTTGTTTTCAGCTTTGTAAAATTGGCCTTTTAAAGCACAAGGTATATAGTACTGGTCTGGACTTTATCCTGCTTGCACATTATAAATGTGATCAAGTGATGATCACTTGTACCTAAGCTACCATTAATTTTTAGTTCTGTGATCAGTTCCTCTTTATTTGTCAAGATGAGGGCTAATGTAGAATTCCCCTGTGGTGGATGCATGACTCTTTGAGTTAGGAAATTGTCATCTATAATATTTAGAAGTTCCAAAGATGTTTTCATACCGGCAGCATGAGACTTTTGGAATGTGTCACTCAAACTGAAGTCCCTCTGGATCATATAGCTTTTTCCCCTGCACTTTGTAAATAGGTGCATAAGGAACTGGTCATCCTTTCCTTAGTGTGATTTGATGGTTTTGTAGCAGACACCAACTAATACCCCATCTTGTGCTTTATCTGTTATGACATAGACCCATAAGCATTCAGGATCATTCTTTTCTGAATGATCAGTGACTCAGAAACACGTAATGCCATTTTTGACGTAGTGTGCCACTCCCCCTCCCCTTTTGCCCATTCAATCCTTCCTAAATAAGTTATAACCATTGATTTTAACATTCCAGTTATGCAAATCATCCCACCAGGTTTCAGTAATACCAACTAGATTGAATTTATGCTCATAAATGAGCCATTGCAATTCCTCTTGTTTGCTATCCAGGCTCCTAGCATTGGTGTATAGACAATTAAATAATTTTTTCTCCTCATATCTTTTGATTCCTTGATAAATTTTGTTCTAAATATCTTGAGTTTGTGTTGAGTGCTTAGACTATTCCTCCTGCCCTCTCCTCTTTTGTACTAATTTAAACCCCTCCCCCCCGACTACTCTAGCCAGCCTGTTCCCTAGGAGGGCTGGGTCCTCTTTCTACTGAGATGGAGGCCATCCAAACTATACAGCCCTCACTCCCCATAAAAGGTGGACTAATGTTCCACAAAACCAAAAACCTCCCACTCTTACCTAGCTCAGCGGTTTGCGCATTGGCCTGCTAAATCCAGGGCTGTGGATTCAATCCTTAAAGGGGCCATTTAGGAATCTGGGGCAAAAATCTGTCAGGGCTGATACTCGGTCCCACTGTGAAGGTAGGTGACTGGCCTTGATGACCTTTCAAGGTCCCTTTCAGCTCTATGAGATAGGTATGTCTCCATATAATAAAAACTCCTCAAAGCTGCTGTCTTCCTTTGCTTGGGGGACAGGAAGGACCTCAGAGAAGATTGCTTGGACATTATTCTTCTTTAGCACACTTCTGATTTCCCTTCAGGAAGGAGAAAGGGAGGGAAGAGCCTCTTCTAACCAAGCATTTCCTACCCCATTATCAGAAGCAGCTCCCCACCGATCAGGACCCACCAACTCAAAGCAGCACCAAAACCTGCAGACATATCTTGCTTGCTAGGATGATAGGCACAACCCACCTTTCAGGATCCATGGGTCTTACAAATGCCCATCACAGCATGGGGTGTACCTCACCCACAGCCCCAAATGTCCCAACAACAGCTAGGTGGGTGAAACCAAACAGTAACTACGCACTCAGAAGAACTCACACAGATAAAAGATAAAAACACCCTCTCACCTGTGGGTCAGCATTTTTCACAAAGAGATTGCTCCATATCTGACATTTCAGTCTTAGTCCTTAAAGGAAACCTCCACAACACCTTCCGAAGATGAGCCTGGGAACTAAAATGTAAAACTCTGCTAGACACTAAAAATAATGGACACTGATTTTATGCCCCATTACAACAATTTGTAACTACTACTAACCCTCCTTTGTCCTGTGACTGCAGAGGTGTTAATTGTCCAAGTCATTATAAGTGGTCTCCTTCAAGGGTTTAAGGCTTATGCTTAACAATCTATTCCCCTTTGTATTTTGCTGTAACACTCTTAGGGCAGGTTTACACTACAAGCTTGCATTGACACATCTGCATTGCTGCAACGTTTCTGGTGAAGACGTTCTAAACCAGGGGTTCTCAAACTTCATTGCACCAAGACTCCTTTCCGATAACAAAAATTACTACATGACCCCAGAAGGGGGGACTGAAGCCTGAGCCCACCCAAGCCCTGCTGCCGCAGGTGGAGGGGGTCCAAAGCCTGAGCCTCACCACCCGGAGTGGGGGGGCCCAAAGCTGAAGCCCAAGGGCTTCAGCCCCTGGCAGGGGGCGGGGCCTGTAACCTGATCCCCATTTCCCAGAGCTGAAGTCCATGGGCTTCAGTTTCAACCCTGGACCCTAGCAAGCCTAAGCCAGCCCTGGTGACTCCAATTTGGGATCCCAACCCACAGTTTGAGAACCGCTGCTCTAAATCAATGGGAGAGAGCTCTTCTCTTGGCTTAATAACGCCAACTCCACGAGAGGTGGCAGCTATGTCAGCAGGTGAAGCTCTCCCACTGACATAGTGCTGTCTACATGGAGGGTTAAGTATCAGAGGGTAGCCGTGTTAGTCTGGATCTGTAAAAGCAGCAAAGAATCCTGTGGCACCTTATAGACTAACTCCAAAACGTCTGTTAGTCTATAAGGTGCCACAGGATTCTTTGCTGCTTTTATGGAGGGTTAAGTTTGGTATAACTATCGCTCAGGTTTGGATTTTCACACCCTTGAGTGACATAGTTATATGGAAGTAAGTGTGTAGTGTAGTGTAGAGTAGACCTGGCCTTAGTCCTTTTCCTGTTCTGGAAAAGAGCTCTGTATAGCTCAAAAACTTGTCTCTTTCACCAACAGAAGTTGGTCCAATGAAAGAGATTACCTCACCCACCGTGTCTCTCTCATATCCTGGAACCAACATGGCCTATGACAAACGTTGCTGAAAACAGAAAGATTTTGAATCAGTCTGATGTTAAACTGTATCTGCATTCAGTGCCTCATGGAAGTTGTAGTTCAGGTGCATCCACCTCATTTTCTCCTGTGGGCCGGGCTCCCTGTCTGAACTCCAGCTCCCATGAGTCAGTACAGTCCTATGTTTCCCATGATACACCAAATGAATTGGTCAGAGATAAGGGAGAAGTAATCTGGCTCAGAAGCCCTGTCCCCAGGCATGAATGGGGGCATGAACTACAAATCCCATGAGGCACTGTGACACTTTAGGCCAAGGGAAGGGAGATCAAGAACCACGAGAAGATGAAGGCGACGGGAAGAGAGAGCACAAGGGTAGAGACGAAGAGGGATGAGTACAAAGGAAAGGCAGAGGGTATGTCTACAGAGCAGCTCAGATAAACAGACAGGTGCTTGGCTCTGCCCCAGCTCATAGAATATCAGTGTTGGAAAGGACCTCAGGAGGTCATTTAGTCCAACCCCCTGCTTAAAGCAGGACCAATCCCCAGACAGATTTTTGCCCCAGATCCTGAAATGGCCCCCTCAAGTATTGAGCTCACGATGCTGAGTTTGGCAGGCCAATGCACAAATCACTGAGCTAGGCATTGCAATATGGTGGGCAGCTGCACAAGTATACTCCTGCCCAACCCTCAGGAAATGTACCTGGGTGACTAACTTGAGCCCCTGTGGCCACACTGCTATTTTTAAAAGCAGCAAAGAGTTCTGTGGCATCTTATAGACTAACAGACATATTGGAGCATGAGCTTTTGTGGGTGAATACCCACTTCATCGGATGCATGACTGCTATTTTTAGATGTTAACTCAAGCCAAACTAGCATGTATCCACCTACAGCTCCCAGCTACAGTGTAGACACAGCCAGAGAAAGGAAGCAGGGGAGCAAGGCGTGAGCCAGTGGGACATGGGGAGCAAGGGAGAAACAGGGTGCTGCACAACACAGGGGAGAAAGATGGGGAGGAGACAGCAAAGAGCCAGGGGTGAGGAGAAGTAGCTGCTGGTTGTGCAGCGCAAACCGGGTGGGCGGGGGGAGAATTGTCTTTTCTGAAGCAGAGGAGGCAAAGCAGAACTACTAGGGGCTGCGGGGAAGCCCACTGCATGGGGAGCTCAGTGTTCCAGGTGTCTGACCCTGGTGAGTCTCTGGGTGTCTGGCGCCCCAGGAGCAGATGGTGCCAGAGGGGAGCCCAGAGCAGGCCCTTCATGATGAGTGGGAGGTTGAATGTCTGATCTCTCAGAAGGAAGGGGGGGGGGACCCTGGGTTGCTCAGTGGGGGATCGGTGAGTTGTGAACAGGCCCCTTGCTTATAAATATTCAATGCCAAAAAATCCATTAATGTTGCATTAAGGCTGAGAATTTGAAGGCCCCAAAGTCGGGAAGCTCAGCGCTGCGGTTGCTGGAGGAGCAGTAACAGGGCTCTGCTGCACATGGCGTAGCTGTTTGTATTGCTCTACAGGGTGCTAATTTTAATGCCTAAATACAATGTGGCTGCAAGAAGCATCGCTTTGAAAGTCCTGACTCATGTGCTCTGAAAACCCAAAGCAGCACATTCCATTAACATACAAAGGCAGAGAGAGCATATGCTTAAAACCCTCCATACCCAAGAATGGAGAAGGTTAATGGGCTCAACTCTGCTCTCATTCACACTAGGGTAATTTTGGAGTAACCCCAGAGACTCCAGTGGAATTACTGCAGATTTACACCGGCATAAGTGAGAGCAAAACGTGATCCGCTCTGTGTAGTAAGGATAACTCAGCCTTTATATTTTACTGTCTACATTTTACAGCAGCATTGGAATAGATAGCAATGCACCTGTTAGATGACAGCTTGGAATGGCGATTCCTGCGTACATCTGTGCAGCATAGCTGGGTAGATGTTGCTGTCAGGATCTCAACCTTTTTCATTGCCTGATGTCAGAGCTGAGATGGACCCAAACTAGAACTCAAGTTCCAAACAAATCTGAATTTGGGAATGTTAGAGCTGGATTGGGAGTTTGTAGCAAGCTCTTTCTAATGTATTTCCCACACATAGACAACGTTCCTCTCCTTTCACTTCAAATAGCTTTCATTTTGGGTGAAGGGAAAAAAGTTCAGGGTGGTATAAAAGTCAAATGCCCCAGAGAGAGCACAGTGGGTGTGGGTGTCGGTGAGCTGCAGCTGCTCTGAACACAAAATGGCTGCTCTCTCCACACATAGGCAATGCTCTTATAAATGCCAGCTTTAGTCCTGGAAGGCCGTATGAAGAATGTGAACATTGGGAGGAAGGATATGGAGATGTCAGAGACTGGGGGCAATAGTTGTGGGGAAGCTAAGGAGGGTAGGGAAGACAGGTACAAGAGGAACCCTTGGGGAGGATATGTTGGGGACCCTGGGGAAGGGAACAGAGAACAGTGGGAATGGGAGTGAGCTGATCTCTAGTTTGGGAGAAACTGTACTGGGCAGGTGGGAACACGTGAAGAGCCTTGGGGAGAGGAGAGGACTATGACGTTCTCCGGTATTATCTGGACTGGTGATCTGTTAGGTCTCTCCAATCCTTGACTCTGGGAGTCTGCCTTACCCTGCTTTGCTGTGAGAATCCCCACTCCTGGGCTGTTCACGCACAGACTCTGGCATGTGAGCTGTTCCTTGGATTGTGCAACCGAATGACACTAGCCAATATCTCCGGTCTCAGGCACAACTCTAGGAACCTCCGTCTTGCAGTGCCCAATTATGCCCGCTGGACACTGCAAGCTTATAGGAGTTCATCAGTTTAACAAAGAAATTGATATGCACCAGGCTTGTTATCCCAAGGGGAGTCTCTGACATACTTAAAACCAAACACACTGCTACAGGTAGAATAAACATACAAATTTATTAGCTACAAAGACAGATTTTAAGTCAAAGCACAAGTTGGATTTGGTCAAATGAAATAAAAATAAAACGCATTCTAAGCTGATCTCAACACTTTCAATGCCCTTACAAACTTAGATGCATCTCACCACAGGCTGGCGGGTTACCCTTCAGCCAGGCTCTCCCCTTTGATCAGTGCTTCAGTCACTTGGTGGTGATGTCTGTACTTGGAGATGGAAGAGAGAGAGGAAGAGCATGGCAAACGTATCTCCCTTTTATCATATCCTTTCTTCCCTCTTGGCTTTGCCCCCTCCCCCCTCCTTCAGAGTCAGGTGAGCATTACCTCATCACAGTCCCAAATTGAACAAAGGAAAGGGGGTGAGTCATTCGAGAGTCCAACAGTTCCTTTGTTGCTGCCTAGGCCAGTGTCCTTTGTTCCTGTGACGGTGGGCTGAGTTTGTCCCCTACATGCCCTGATGAGACGTGAACTGCCCCTCTGCTCTTGGAGAGTTTTTGCCCGTGCTTTTAAGCCATGAGGACACATTTTCAGCCTGATAACTATATACATGAAATTACAATCTATAACATTACTATAACAACAATTACTATAACATTACTATAAAAACAACGCTGAGTGCATCATGAGCCTTCCAAAGACACCCATGACAAACTTTGCATTCGATACCACACAATCATATTATAAGGATGAATATGGGGGTGCTGGATGTTCTCCTGAGGTACAGAATGTCACAGGGACATATACAGGAGGATTTGGGTGGCAAAGACTAGTGGGGGCTTGTGCAGGGGGAGATGGGGAAGGGGAGGCAGAAAATAGGTGGGCTTGACAAAGCAGACTTCAATGGGATTGCTCAGGTGCCCAAAGTAAGTTAAACATGTCTGGCAGTGTTTGCAGGTTCAGGGCCTTAAAGGTTCATCTCACAGAAAACACAGGTGTCATGGCTTCCTAGTCCATGAAAAGGAGCCAACCCAAACCCTGAGGTCTGACAACGCCCTCATTTGCAGCCCTCCCTCCTTTCTATTCTATTGCTAAAATGGCTTTTAATCCTCCAGAGGATTTGATGACGTATTTAGAGCATGCCCAAAGAGCTCTAAAATTAGGCAGCCCTAAAGTTACATGAGCATGTGGTTTTGGACTTTTATAAACAATCTCATTTTGGACTGGCTTGGGGAGCTTTCCTGGACAGCCAGGACAGGGGTTTGAACCGGAGCCGGTGAAGTAGTACAGGTGTGACCGAGGACAGTTGGACCTAATGTTTATAAAAGCAGGGAAGGGCATATGTTGGGATTGCCTGTCTACTAATGTTAGGAGTTCATTTAATAAGGCATGGGACCCTGCTAACGTGGAGCAGGAGAAGACTGGCAGACTGATGGATGCGATTAGGGTAGAGATCTGAAAGGTTTTAACAGGTTTTATAATGATAGGGATGGATGAAAACGTGGTGGGGGTCAGGATGTAATAGCAATAGATTTTAAGAGGTGGGGAGAGACAATTTGTCTAAAAAACGGGTCAGCTTGGATTGAAGAGCAAGGAAAAAAGTCTCTTAGTGGGGTGTATTTTCCATCCTGTGGATTGACAAGGCATTCTCTGTGATCCTGAGAGAGAAAAGAAAAGAAATTAGATCAGGAGCTACAGGTATCTGGGGGTGTTAACAGGTCACAGATGGAGGTGAAATATGCAGGCATTGGGTGATAAAAAGGCTATGGATTTTATTAATGTGACAGAAAAATCTGTTTTTATTTCCGTATGTGTTAGAGGCAACAAGAGGGGGACATAGATCCGGTGTAGTTTAGATGGGGTTAGGGGAGTGAAGCGACTAGAGAGAGAGAAGTCACTGGAAGGAGCTGTTAGTTAGTGAAGAAGAAATGGTGGAAGATCTAAATGGTTCTCCTTTGTATTAGTTAAAGGGATCCTGCCAATCCATCTCTGGAGGGCATGTTTGTGGCTGGGGTTGGTGGGTATTCAGATCAGCAAAGGGGGAAGCAGCGGGTTAGGGATTTAACAGTTGAAACACTTGCTTTAGGGGTAGGGTGCGGAGGTGCTGCTGCCAGTGGACCTCCGGAATCTCCAGAGCACTGGTGTGTGGGCAGGATCCTGTCTATGGGGGCAGGAGCATGGGTGACTCAAATAGCACATAAAGGGGCAGTCAAGATGTTAGAGGGGTGGGGACAGAGTAGAGGTGGTCAAGATGACAGAGGGGGCAGAGTGGGGGCAGTTGGGATGACAGGGGTGGGGGTGGAATGATAGAGTAGTCAGGGGGCAGAAGAGAGGCAGGGATTGGGGTTCTCTGCAGTGTTCTGAGCTGGGAGACCTCACCCAGGGAGGAGAGGGGAGGTGAAGGGTTTTGCTCCCAGAGGCTTAAGACAAGACTGGGGCCACCTAAGGTCTGTCTCGTGTTTGTGCAATACAGCACTGGCACCCCAAGTATCAATGTGCCAGATCAGCCTCCTAGTCTTCACCCCACACTCCAGCTGGGCCCAGCCACTCCTTGCCCAGGGGGCTGTCGTATCTCTCCAGCCCCTTGATGACTCCCCTGCTCCATCCCAGGCCTTTCTGCTTCCAGTCACTCACAGGCCTTGTCCTCAGGACCGGTGCTAGGGGTTTGAGTGCCCTAGGCGGACATCAATTTCGCCGCCCCGCGCGCTGGTCCTGCGGCTCCGCTGGAGCTGCCGCAGTGGTGCATGCGGGAGGTCCACCGGAGCCGCTCGAGCAGCCGACCGTCTGCAGGCACGACTGCGGCAGCTCCACCCAACTGCGGACCACCCGCAGGCACTACTGCGGCAGCTCCACGGGAGCTGCCTGCCGCCCCCTCCGGCGGCGCCCTGACCCAGGGGGCCCCTGGGCTGCCGACTGCCGCGGCGGCACCCTGACCCAGGGGACACCCTGGACTGCGGGCTGCTGCGGAGGCGCCCTGACCCAGGGGACACCCTGGACTGCAGGCTGCCATGGAGGCGCCCTGACCCAGGGGACACCCTGGGCTGCTGGCTGCCACGGAGGCGCCCTGACCCAGGGGACACCCTGGGCTGCTGGCTGCCGCCGGCAGCTCAGACTCCCTCTCTGTCCCAGCAGCAGCGGCTGCTCAACCATTTAAAAAAAAATTGGGGGGCGCTTTTTGGTACCCCCAAATCTCAGCGCCCTAGGCAACCAGCTAGTCCGCCTAAATGGTTGCACCGGCCCTGCTTGTCCTTCTGGCTCTCCACAGCCATCTGCTCTCCCCTCAGCTCACCCTTCATTGCTGGCTTTTCCTCCTTCGAAGGCCCATGCCCTGCACAGGTGTGGTGGTGGAGAGGGGCTTACTTGGGCTGAAAGAAACAGGCCACCCTGTGCCAGGTGGTCAGTGTCGGGGTTTGGGGAAGAAGGTCTCTGTGTGTGTTGGGGGGTTGGGGGGAGTGTCAATGCTCTGTAGGTTTTGCAGTGTCACTCTGGATTCACTTTGCATCTCAAAGTGCCCCCCGAACGCCTACTACTTATAATCACTTATAATTCAGCTTGCTGTGGTTAAACATATTTATTTGCTTTATCCTTACCCATGAGTTTGTCTACACTGTATGTTCATTACTTTGGCTATGTCTACATTGGCACTTTCGCCATTAAAACTTTTGTCACTCAGAGGTGTGAAAAAAACGCTCCTGTTGACAAAGCTACCGCCCTCACTGGGGGTGGTTTTATTTAGCTGCCAGGAGAGCTCTCTCCTGGCAGTAAAGAGCGACCACACAGTGCACCTTACAACAGCGTGGCTGCAGCAGCACAGCCATGCCTTTGTAAGGTGCACTGTGTAGACATAGCCAAAGTAATGAACTTACACTGGCCAGGCTTCTGACCAGTGCAAAGTGGTCCAATTCTGGGGTATAGGGTTGGAACTGGGGGGACTGGCTGGAACCTTTCCATTGTTGGCTCATGAGCGGCTGGGAGACCATGCATGTAATTCAGCTGGGTGTGTCCTTGCCTGTGGATGGCTGTGTAAGTGCAGTGCCTATCAGAAGTTTGTAGCTTGATATCAGCATTACAGTGCAAGACAGAGCCCAGATTGCAACAAGGACACAAATGAGAGCTGCCCCTGAATAAAGTGTGCTCAAGCCAATTCCCCTGCATCCCAGTGCTGGGCTCTGTGCTGGCCCAAGGATGGATTTCCCCTGCTTTGTTCCTGTTGAGGTAGCCTGGGTTGGCAAACTGGCATCAGGGCCAGGCATTCAGCTCCCGTTGCTTTTGTAAAAGTTTGAATTTGACTGGAAGTGATTTTTTTTTGTACCGCATATCCAGCCCATCCACGGAACTCCTTGCCCAAGGCTGAGACAGGCAGTCCAATGGGACAGCCAAGGGGACAAGACCCAGATGGCAGCAAGCAAAGTACAAACAACGACACTCAGCTAGGCGGTTAGGACAGAAGTGTTCCCAAGGGATAAAAAAACCAAACCCTTGTGCCTCAGGGCATAAGCTGATCATCTGCTTAGGTCGAGAAGAAATTTATCACCATCTGCCTCTTTTCTGTCTGCTGCGGGGAATAATACAAGCCCGAGAAGGGAAGAATCAGCAGTGTGTTAGTTAGAGAGCAGCATTATTCCCTCCTTTCTGTACTGTACAAATGAGTGTGTATTTTTCATAATGGGGGAATACATGCAGGGAGAAAGAAAAATGTTCTGAAGAAGAAAGAAAGAAGGAAAGGAGGGGGAAAAATCAATATTACAGCAGCGTTAAGGCACTCGGGGGAGGGTTTTAGTGGGGCCATTAATTTGCTTCTCAGGTGGTAAAAGCCACTTAGCCTTTAAAAATGATAATGAAATGTTAACTACCCAAAGCATTATTGCTGAGTCACTGAGTGGAGTGCCGGCCTTCATAACCAGTCTGACAGAAGGGCTGTTTACAGTGAGCTCACTGGGGCCAATCCAGCACAGGCTTCCCATTGCCTGGGTGTTTAGGATCGGGCCCCAAATCTCAGATCCAGCTGCATGTAAATGTATGGGGTAGTGATGGAGAGGGCACCTACATGTCTCCTGAGAGTGGGGGCTGTAGGGAACGGATTGGCACTGGGATTGCAACAGCTGTCTCCAGAGCTCCAGCAAGCGAGGATGCTTTGAAGTGGAAGGCTGCAGGCTGGCCTGGCCTGGCCTAAGAGAAGTCAGAACAGATACATCAGAGGAACATGTGTTCAGCTCTCCCCTGGAGGCAGCTGACCTTTGGAATTCTTTTAAAACAAGGTATGGAAGTTATAGGCAATGAGCCAAGATCAGCCCAGTGGTAGTTCTATTGGCAGGGGTGGAAAAGGCCCATTTTGTCACACTAACCTACCCCTGGCCTACATTTTAAAATGTGACTAGTGATTCTGGGTGCCTGTAAATATGCAGGACTCACCCCTGAAGCATCTCCTGCTGGTCATCTTGGGAATTAGCTCTTCCAGCCTCTGGAGTGCCCTCTGCAGGCCAATGTCCTGCTGCTGCTTAACCCCCGTGTCCCTCCCTGGACTCCGGTGCCCCTTTATCTGGGGTGCTGCCCTCAGTCTCAGGGTCTCCCCTCCCTGGGGAACCCCCACCCTCTATCCCCACCTCGCCTTAGTCATAGGCTACTGCCAGTCACCAACTAGCCCCCATTCCCTGGGGCAGACTGCGGTGTAAGCCACTCACCACTGGCAAGGAGGGTTTGGACCTGCTGCCTTTCTCTGCAACTCAGTTCCTCTATGGGGCCTTGGACAAGACCCTGCAACCTGGAGCTCCCAGCTACACCTCACTCTAGGCAGCAGCATATTATTGCCTAGGCCAACAAGGCCTAGGCCTAGGGTGGCAAATTTGCAGGGGCAGCAAATTTGCTCCTGCCCCCTCCCCAACTCCGCCCCTTCCCCAAATCCTCGGCCCACCTCCTCCCCCAGGCGCGCTGTGCTTCCCTCCTTCCATCTCCCTCCCAGGCTTGCCACACGAAAGCGCTCGGAGGGAGGGAGGGAGAAGCGAGTAGTGGCGCGCTCGGGGGATAGCAGGGATGACCTGGGGCCGGCGGGCACGGGGAGCAACTCTTTGTGGGGGGGCAGGGAACCACAACTTCCCTTCTCCCCCCTCCCTCCCAGGCTTGCCGCAGGGGAGAAGAGGTGAGCTGGCGCGGGGGCTGCAAATTTGTCAATCCACCACTGACTCTAGGCACCCTGAGCTTCCCAGCAGCCAGGCCTCTGTCTCTCTGAAGGCAGAGAGAGACTGTTAAGCTTCTGGCTCCCAGCATCCTATATAGGACCAGCTGAGGCCTGATTGGGGTGTGGCCCAGCTGCAGCTGCTTCCTCAACCAGCCTATTAGCTCTTTTCCCTGTGACAGCCCTCTCCCAGGGCTGTTTTAAGCCCTTCAGGGCAGGAGCGGGAGACCACCCTGCTACAGTGCCCAACTCAAGACATTGTACAGGAGCCTGGTTTCAAGAAAGTGCTGAGCACCCATCATCTGAAAAACCTGCTCTTAAGCTGGACACCAAAAACATGAGGCATCCAAAATTGCTAGTCACTTGTGAAAATCTTGGGGGGAAATCCTAGCTCTTCTAAGGTCAATAGGGGTTTTGCTATTAGCTTAAATGGAACCTGGATTCTGGTTGCTCATCTGTTATTCATCACTGAATTTTTATTTGCTTCTGAAGCACCCCATTTATCCAAAACTGGCCCTTGAGATGGAAGCTTAACAGGCCTCTACTCTGGAAACTTGGAATTAGAGATCAAGGCCTCTCCGAGGACTTAGTCAATGTCCAGGGTGGAAAATCGGCTTCCTTCTTTCATCTACTTCCCTAGATCATGGAGGTCAAGTGAGGCTTATTTCATGAGTATGCATAAAGAGCTGGGAAAGCCCACAGGGGAGGTTCTAGAGATGAGCTAAGTATAATGGAGGGAATGGCAACAGCCTTGATAGTTAAAGGAGCATGACAGTTGCCATTCCAATCCCCTGTTTTCAGTCACTCCTGCAAAGCCCAGCTGCTGAGGATCTCTCACCCTCTGCAGGTGAGGAGCTCTACTATGGTGGACCATGGGAGATTCACATGATTGAGGTTCCTCTCTTGACCCACAAGACATGCTTACAAACTCGTACCCTATGTCACGAATGATATACTTGATATAGTCAATAATACACATTTATGAGTAACGTACATGTAAAAAGTGTTGATAATTATGTCCTGGGGGTCAGAGTTCAGGTTGTTATAAGGACATGTCAGATGAATTTTCATGTATCACTGCTGTCATTAGCTAACTGTATGAACTGTGATAATAATGAAATATTTATGTAAATCCTGTTTCCAGTACTTGAATGCTTATGGATTTTAAATGGCAATGCAGCCATTATAACAGATGCTTTGGTTCCATGTTTTGCACATGGGTTATATTAACTTTGAAGATAACAGCATGTTTGTTTGGGAATTCTGTAATAAGATTTAATATGACCTGGAGCTAACCCTGCACCAGTTGACTCAGCAACTCACTGGTGTTTTCACCATGAAGCATATTGCAGTCAAGATCCTGGTGGTTGAGGCAATGGACTGGTGCGTAGGAGATCTAAACTGAATTCCTGGCTCTACCACAGGCTGCCTGGGTGATCTTGGACAAGTCACTTAATCTCTCAGAGCCTCAGTTGCTCTAGAAAATAGGAAGTCCACTTCTCCCTGCCTCTCCTCCTCTCAGTCTGGTCTATATAGATTGTAAGCTCTGTGTGCATATAGAGTGTCTCGCACAACAGGGCTTTGATCTCTGGTGGCCAGTAGGTGCCTGTGCACACTGCAAGAAGGCATCATAAAAATCACTGGGCCCACAGCCTTTGCATCATATGTAGAGGGCAGTGGGACAGAGCAGGCCGACTTACAATGCAGTAAGTCTGTGCTGGAACAGTTTGGCTAGGGTTCCTCCTTTTATACTGGATAGAAGAGTGGTTTCCTCCCTGCTCCATAGTAGGTGACACTGCAGAGAGTCTGCAGGTACAGTGCAGAGAGTAGAAGAGAGGCATCTCCTGCTAGCACAGAGCTCTTCAGTTTAAACAACTCAGCGACTTTTCTGTTGAAGAAGTAGTTCTCAAACTGTGGGTCATGACACGCTAGCAGGTGGCTAGGGGACTGGTAAATGGGTCAGGAGACTCGGTAGGCTTCAGTGACGCACAGCCACTGGGCATGAACAAATCAGTTGCCTGCCCCCCAGGACACACCTTTATGAGCAGCATCTACCCACCTAGCACCAGCATCAGGAGTATTAAGAGTAGCGCAGCAGCCTTGCACTGAAGCGCTTTATCCCCAACACCTGCTGCGAATGAAATTGACTAGGATCAGGTGATCCTAGTCAATTTCACTCACAGCAGGAGCCACAGGTAAAGGGCCCAATGGAGGAGAGCTGCGCTGGTCTGAACTTCCCAACTGCCAGACTGAACTTAGGGAGAGAGGAGATGGGAATGCGCACTCAGGAAAGAGATGCTGAGCGTCAGAGGGAAAGGGAGACAGAGAAAAGCAAAGGAAGGAAGAAGGAATGATGAAGAGAGAAATGGGATGTTAAAATGTAGAGACCATGGAAGCAAGAATGTTGCATCTTCTCTTTCTAGTTCTACAAAACAAACACAGCAGGACAGGCAGCTAATCTTCCTGGCTTTTGAACAAAAGGATTCTTTTCATGCCAGTAATCCAAGAGCTGCCATGCCACTGCTCTCCCCTGCTCATCCACTGTGAATGCAGCTACGTGGAGTCTGACTGAATGGGTTAGCAAAATAAAGACAGATGGCAACAGATTAGCTCTAACACTTCTACATCACAATATAGTCACTGCAGCCTTCCCTGCTGCATCTGCTCCAGCTAGATCGCCCACAACTTAACTTGTCTGCCACCCACAGTCACATGCCATCTTGTGGCCCAGCACAGAGCTGCAATTTAGCATTAAACAAACAGAAAAGCAGCCTAATCTTAATTTCATTTTCATGGCCAATAGATCTATCCAGACAGACAGCAATAGGGATGAATGATAGGCACTCAGATAACATAGCAACGGGATTGCATGGACAGGAAATGCTTTGTTTCTTCTGAAATTTTCCCTTTTAAATACTTTTTTAAGCTGAATATTGAGGTTGTTTTGTGAAAAATTAGTTTTGGTGTGGTTTTTGAAACAAAAACCAGAACATTTCAGGGGGGCGGGGAGGAAAATTTTTCCTTTTTTCCCCCATGAAAAATTTCAAATATTTTTATATACCAATTTTTTCATGCAATACCTACAATTTTCCAGCCAGCTCCAACAAAACCTAGATTGATTAGTTTAGATAGATCTCAAGTGGCAGAGGCTGTATTGTCTGTATGAAGGACATTTCGTAAAATGGTGTTCTATTCTAAAACATTGGCATCTCTGTCTTTTCATTATGATGTTATCCCCAATTATCATCCATTCAACATGCATAGGTCATTATTAAGGCTGGATTGTCAAAGAAACCTAAGGGAGTTGGATGCTCCACTCCAATGAGAACTGGCTGCTGAATTCCTGTATATGTCTTAGAAAAATTTAGTCTAAATCTGGGTCAAACTTTCATAACAGAAGTTGGCCAAGGCTTGCTGGGCATGCCACAAATTTTCTGAGTTGAATCTAAGCCAACTGCAGACAAAAACATCCTCATTAGTGGTGGGTTGTGAGGAATAGTTTCTAACAGAAACTAGGTGAAACTCAGAGCATTAAGTAATAAAATAGAATTCAGGAGATGTTAAACCATTCGATGCAACTGAGGAAATAGTTTGCCAAAATCATAAGAACATAAGACCATATGAATGGCCATACTGGGTCAGACCAAAGGTTCACCTAGCCCAGTATCCTGTGTTCTGACAATGGCCAATGCCGGGTGCCCCAGGGAGAATGAACAGAACAGGTAATCATCAAGTGATCCATTCCCTGTCACCCATTCCCAGCTTCTGGCAAACAGAGATTATGTCCCTGCCCTGCCCTGGCTAATAACCATTGATGGACCTATCCTCCATGAATTTATCTAGTTCTTTTTTGAACCCTGTTATAGTCTTGGCCTTCACAACATCCTCTGGCAAAGAGTTCCACCAGTTGACTGTGCATTGTGTGAAGAAATACTTCCTTTTTTTGTTTTAAATCTGCTGCCTATTAATTTCATTTGGTGACCCCTAGTTCTTGTGTTATGTGAAGGAGTATATAACACTTCCTTATTTACTTTCTCCACACCTGTCATGATTTTATAGACCTCAGTCATATCCCTCCTTAGTCATCTCTTTTCCAAGCTGAAAAGTCCTAGTCTTATTAATCTCTCCTCACATGAAAGCCATTCAGGTGATCCTGAATCCAGGTGAATTGAAACAAGAGGTCACAGTCCATAAATACCTTCATAGGGAAAATATATGTTATAGTCAAGGGTTTTCTAATCTAGCAGACAAAGACAGAAGATCTGGCTGGATTGAAGCTAGAAGAATTCAAACTGGAATTAAAGGAACAGCGATAGTGAACCATTGGAAGAGTTTCCCAAGGGATATGGTGGATTCTTCACTGCTTAAAGTCTTTACATCAAGACTGCATGCCTTTCTGTAAGATCTGCTGTAAGACAGACAGCATTATTGGACTTGATGCATGGATGACTGGCTAAAATTCTACAATTGTGTTTTGCAAGAGATCAAACTAGATAATTAATGGTCCCGCCTGGCCTCAGAATCTATGAAACATGCCATGTTCACAACTGTAGATTTTGGGATGAATCTCTCTCTGCTGTAACTCCATTAGAACCATTCGAATTACACATTGGTGCATTTGGCCTTTCTGAAAAGACTTATTTTTTCCTTCATATTTCAGAATGGTCAAAACCATGTGGCATTGCAACATACAAAAACAAGAACCATGGGAGAGAAGTCATCTCCTCTTTCCTGACCATCTAGCACAACTCAAGTGGGGTACTGATTCTAGGATGAGGTTGGGTCTGCGCTTCTTTCTGAACCAGCCTCTAGGCACGATGTTTCAATCTTCCTATCATAACACTGTACCACCCTGTGAAGCCGTGTCCTCTTCCTGCACCATACTCAGCTGTCATAGATCATCACCTAGTGCCATACTGCAACCATGCAAAGGCTAAAACACAGCTGGGCTTCTTCAGTACCCTAAAAAAATCAAGGCTGTGCCAAGAATTTTGATGAGCGACAACTTGACAGTGGCCTGCACTGGGTAGTGCAATGCACTTCTACTGCGAGGCACTCAGGCTGTAATCTCAAACATGAGTGCCTTAGTTTTTACACCCAAGCAGAACCTAAGCCTCCAGCATCAGTGGCTGATTAGAGGAGTAACACATTACACTTTACAGCATCTTGATGCTGGACATTCCTGGGAAAAACACTTAATAGAAGGAAGCTACAGGTCATAAGACTCGCCTATCGCCGAGCCAGGGATATACAGCTGGAGACATAAGGTCTGGGCTAAAGAGGCATGGATGGACCCCACCATGGGAAGACACCAATGTCCCCAGAAAAGAGCTTTAATCAGTTTGTGACGTCCTTTTTGTCCAAGGCCTGCTTGACCTACAAGCCTGGAGACACTGGTAGTTCCTCCCATGCAGTTGGAGGGTTGGAGGTAGGTGGGAGTCATGGCGGCCACATTGAATTCTGCATGCACATAAGGTATTATGAAATTTCACAAGAGCGACTGCCACGTCTTCATTCAGAGTATAACCCCAATGATCTGTCTACATGTTCTTCACTTTATCCTTGAAGCTACTCACAAACAGATTAGATAAATGCAGAAACAATCTAATTCTAGATGGGGCTGGTAGCACCACCTATTATTAAGATTGCCTTTCAAGTCCCATTATAAGATCCTGGTTTCAATTGCTTATAGTTTTGCCAAACTTTTCCATGCGACAACACATATGCATCAGGCTGATTTCCCCTCTCCACATTTCAGCCAAATCAGTTCAGCTGTTTGGGAGAATGAGACTAGGACAAAATATGTCATTTTGTCTCTGAAAAAAATTGAGACTGTTACTCTGAAAAGCTGTAGTACCTCTGTGCATTAGAGCAGGGACTTGAAATTTGGCAGGGAGGTGGCCTTTGTGTCAGGGATAGATCTTTTGCTGTTCCTGTAAAAATCAATCCAAATTTAGCCAAGGTATAGGCTTTTGGAAAAAAAACCCTGCTATTTGCACATGCTCAGTCAGTAGAGAGCCCCTAAAATTCCCAAAGATTCCATCCTCACTGAGCATGCTCCATCCCCTCACAGCTCCTAGTATTGACCTGACTGCACATACTCCATCCCAACACAGAATGACAACTGAGCATGCCCCCTTCGGCCCTGATTTACAGTGGCAAAACTGGACTTTTCCTGTAATGTTGGCTCCCAGCTGCTCTGGACCGGGCCAGGCAGTGGAACAGAGAACAGGATGTCTGTCCGTCCTGTGCCCCCAAGGACTGTCTGGCGTGGAAACAACTAATTTCATTTTAACTGTATAGAAACAATATTAGAAAAAAATCTATAACTTTCATTTTGACTATAATTTTGCATTGTACATTATAAATTATATTGTCATTTTAATGTAATATTACATCATGTCATTTATTTTATAATACATATTGTGACATACAATGACATAAAAGCTGACATTTGACTTATGTTAATGTAATTGATAAAGTTGAAAAAGTCAAAATGAAATGTATCCACCTGACTGAAAGGCGACATCAAATGTTTCTGACATTAAATTTCAACATGTTGTTCTGTGGGAAAATATGACATTTTTTACTTTTTTCATTCTGATTCAGAACTTTTTTTTAATTGATATGTTGGTATTTCCCATGAAACAGGAATTCCAGGATGTGCCCAGCTCTACTTTTGACCTTAATCCCCATGACTCGGTTCCCCATCTGTAAAATGGGGATAACACACACACACACACACACACACACACACACACACACACACACACACACACACACACACATCCCCTTACTTTTTGGGGGTGTTTTGAAGATCAATTAATTGAGGTTTGTGAAGCACTCAGATAATAGAATGATGAGTGCCACAGAAAGGCCCATTAAGAAATGCATAATTCTGTATTCAGAGCAGGATTTGAGCATGCAGTAAATAGGGCCTGGGGCCACACACTGAACAATGAGGAGAAAACGAAATATTATATAGCTGCTCCTTCAATGAGCACCATCCATTCTGTGCTCTGATTGAGGTAGGGATCTGGTGGAAAAAAATACTATGCTCATGTAATTAAAGACTGTTATAATACATATGCACACAGAGATCTGGATTTTGGTTGCACAGTCAACCTCAATTCAGACGTTTCCTAATTGTTGAGTGCTTGACCTTGCAACCCTAATAATGTTCTTTTCACATGGCTTTTTGCTCTGTAATAGGATAGATATAGTCATACAGATACATACATAAAGAACAGACAGAATGTTCTGGGGGCCTTCAGATGCTCTGGAAATGAAGGATGCTATCACCGTCCCTATGAGTTGAGAGGGCCTTGCCGTTGTCCCAGGCACAGCTTCCATGGAAAGAGTATGCTGGTTTCTGGGATGTGGGTGAATGGGTGAGAATTGGGGGCTGCTTCTTTTTTACCCTGAACCGCTCTGATTTCCACTGTTCCCAGCCCCCTCCTCTTTTTACAGAGCTACCTTTACAAAGCAGTGTGTCCTTGTTTGCAGTTCTGCCGCACTGCTGCCCCCTCGCCAGAGACCTCAGGGGACCTGAAGCAGCAGAGCCCTGATCTAATGAGATGGTGTGCCAGTTAGCTGCGAGGGCTGCTTTCTCGCTCCCTTTCTGCAGACACACTGCAGATTGTTTTGTACAGAGGCGGATGGTCTCGCTGCAGACAGTGAGTCAACCTCTATATGGTCCCTGTCTCCCTCAGTGACCCATGCCTGGCCTCTAAGGGCTGGGGCCAGCCTTCTAGTATGTAACAGTCTACTGGAGTAGCTATATTCATTACCGTTCACGAGAAGGAGGAAGGGAGGAAATACAGGGGGCATTTCAGACATACAAATACTGAAGAGGTTCAGTAGTAGCCACAACATGAAATTGCATTGGCACAGGATGGTCTTTGTTTTACACCCACCAATCCAGCTCTCCAATTTGCATCTGGGTGTATTTTCCCATCAGTGTTCATTAGCAGCTGCCAAGCTCTAAGCTGCCTGCTCTGGAATAATTAGGATCCTTCTCTGAAGGTCACGGCAGTGCTAATATCATAACTGTTCTTTCTTTCAACATACAGAGAATTGGGTGCAGTGAGCCTCTGTGAAAACGCTCCCATGTGTGGCACCAGGAATGCCGAGGTGGTGGGGCAGTGCAGAAATCAAATCGGAATGTAATGTGATTTTTTTTTTAAATCAAAGTTATGTGACATGAGCCAGAAGAGTCAGGAGCTGCCAAGGAGACAGCTGGTCTCACCCATGCTGCTCGGAGGACAGGGGGGTAAAAGACACCCTCCCCCCCATGATGTGAATTAAACTTGGAGACTAAGCTTTATCTCAGCTTCTGTCCTCCACATCACCCTCGGAGGGCTCTGTGCATTTTGCCCTTGATCCATATCCACAAGTAGGGGCTCCAGGTCAGCCTTTTAGGTGGGTCATTGTAACGCTCCTTAGCTCATGTGCTCGCTCACTAAGGGCGCTTCTGAAAGTGCTCACACGTCACTGCCAGGCTGCTCAATGAAGCCCTGAGGCTGCTTGTGCTTTGAGTAGCCCTGCTGGAATGTGCACGTACAGTGTGGGGCACGGGAGCCGCTCTCTCATCAGGCAGGAGCGCTCTGTTTAAATTAGCCGCCATGCCTGGGGCACACAGTTGGGGAAAAAGTGATTTACAGGTCAGTTCTCTAGTGAACTCAGCATGGGACAGGGCACCAGGAACTCAAGTTCTAATCCCAGCTCTAACACTTAGCTAGCTGTGAGATCTTGGGCATATCCCTACACATCTGAGAGTTTATTTCTGCCCTGGGTACAGGAGTGAAACTCTTCAGGTATAGGGGAGCTGTTGTTAAGTAAAGGAGAACCAAACTGAGCCCTCCGGCATGGCAAATTACACGCAGCTGGCTTGTTACCTTAATCCAGGGACCAGTTCTAAAAAGAGCCCTGCAAGTCCAAGCCACCTGATTGGGGTGGCTGCTGTTTTGAAAACTGCTGGAGCTAAAGCCCACTGTTTCATGCTATTCCAAAACAGTGAGGAGCCCCACATTTTAAAAGACAAAGCATTAATCCTCAGTGCAATAGTTGGGTGAGACAAGGTGGGAGAGGGAATCTCTTTTATTGGACTAACTTCCATTGGGGAGAGACACAAGTGTGCAGGCTCAAGAGCTTGTCTCTCTCAGCAAACAGTAAAATCTATTCCCTCCCCCACCTTGTCTCTCTAATATCCTGGGGCCGACATCGCTACAACAACACTGTGTACATGGATGGAGGTTTGGGGTGAGATTTTTGTTTCTTTAGTTGTCCCAAAATTCTGCTAGGTGCTAGGGGGGAGGAGAAAGCGAGACAGTGACCCAGTGACCTGATTTGAGAGCCTGGGCGCTCACCTCATTTATTCAAATAATATTCTCACTTTTGTTAATGAACGTTACTGTTGTAAACTCTGCTTGTTAACTTTGTAACATTCTTTGGCAAGGCCCCAGAGAGGAGTGCCAGGTAACTGACTGAGGGCTCTCTTGTGCAGAGCTCTGCATGATTCTGTTCCGTCCCCTCTCCTATTAGTGTGTATTGGCCCAATCCTGCAAGATGCCCAGTACTCAAACTAGCAAAACACTTTAAGCACATGCCTGACTTTAAGCACAAGCAGTCCTAGTGAAGTCAATTGGCACTATTAAATTAAAGCACTTAATTAAAACTAAGTACATGCATAAGTGTATTGCTTGCAGCAATTTGCAGTATTAAGTCCCATATGCACCCCCTAGCTTGGACACAGACAAGGTGGGCAGAAATGCCTCCAGTGTGTGGATGACACCCACCTCTATAATGTTCCTATTTCACTGGACTCTGAGGGTGAAGCTGATGGACCAGAAACATTCTAGGGACTGGCTAGATGCAGCTGGGGCAACAGGCTAGTGGGCTGACACTCAGCTCAGCTGAGCTAGAGGCAATGCTTGTGGGTGGGGGACAAGAACTAAGTTATATCAGTTCCTTCCATTGATGGAGGATGCCCAGCATTTGTTTTGCGGGTAGGTAGCCGGGAGTGTCTGCTTTTGGATGTCTCGGGAGCAGCACTGGCCTGCCACGCTTTTCTCATCTGTGCTTGGCAATAAGTTCTGGCTTTTTCTGAACGATGTGGGACCTTGCCAGACCACTCTGAATCTTTGGCGCAGTGGCCTCCTCACAAAGCGTTGTGTCACACGGCACTGTGCTCTGCAGCCTGCAATGGCTTCCTGCTGATTTCTGAGTGATGCTTATGGGGTTAGTTTGGGTCTCTAAAGCCCTAACTCCTGTGCATGCTAGAGACCTCTCAAGTGGATGCCATGATGGCTGCAGTCAGCAGAGGCACTAGTTGCCCCCGGAGTAAATGGGAAAAGATTGACAGCAGGGTGATTTCAGCACGGGTTGCTTAACTCCAGAACTTATTCTGCCCTTGCTCCAACAGCTCTTGGATTTGTTTAGTGTGCCTGGCGGGTTGAGCTCCCAAGTGTTTCCTGAGCTGGTGGCTTGGGATCAGGGAAGAGGCATAGTTTTGCAATAAGTAGAGGTGTTTCAGAAGACTGAGTATTGTCCAGAGGGAGGACTTTAGTTGGATCAGCTTATTCAGGTCAACCTAATCAAGTCTGTAGATACCGCAGGGCGTCAAAATCCTGAGATTGTTACCTTAGTTCTTGAAATCAATGAGAGTTTGACTGAGAAAAAAAACCAATAAGGACCACTGGATTTGGCCCTGGATTTGTGTCCAGCGCCTACAGCACTGGATGTGCATGCATTATTTTGAATTTAATTAAATAAAACAATTTCACTAAACTAAAAAGAAATCCCCACCAATGTTGTTTTAATACATTTAAGAGTAATCTCTGCTTGCATCAGAACAATGAGATTGGCTTTCATTTAACAACGCACTGACCACTCTTGAAAAGGCAACAGTTTTGTCTTTGCAACAAAATGGAAGCACAGTCTCAGTCCTGCTCCCAAAAGTTCCTTTTTTTTTTTTTTTTTGGTAAGGTCCACTTCAAAAATACTGTTTGGTTGCAAAGGCCAAAGAAACATTTTCAAGGACAGTAGCCATGCTGGTGAAACGAAAGAACAAAATGTATTTCTATTTGTAGTATTATAGGTAGGGCCCGACCAAATTCATGGTCTGTTTTGATTAATTTCATGGTCATAGGATTTTTAAAATAGTAAATTTCATGTTTTCAGCTATTTAAATCTGAAATGTCATGGTGTTGTAATTGTAGGGGTCCTGACCCAAAAAGGAGTTGTGGGAGGCTGTAAGGTTATTGGAGGGGTAGTTGCGGTACTGCTAAACTTACTTCTGTGCTGCTGCTGGCAGCAGCTCTGCCTTCAGAGCTGGGCTCCCTGCCAGCAGCTACCACACTCCAGCTGCCCAGCTCTGAAGGCAGCGCTGCTGCCAGTAGCAGCACAGAAGTAAGGATGGCATGGTATAGTATTGCAGCCCTTACTTCTGCACTGATACCTGCCAAGCTGGGCCCTCAGTCAGCAGCTGCCACCCTCCGGCTGCCCAGCTCTGAAGGCAGCAGCGTAGATGTAAGGGAGGCATGGTATGGCATTGCCACCCTTAGTTTTGTGCTGCTCCTGGAGGGGTGCTGCCTTCAAAGCTGAGTGTCCAGCCAACAGTTGCTGCACTCCAGCTGCCCAGCTCTGAAGGCAGAGCAGAAGTAAGTGTGGCAATACCACGATTCCCCCTAAAATAGCCTTGTTAAACCCCTGCGACTCCCTTCTGGATCAGCACCCCCAGTTTGAGAAATGCTGGTCTTCCCCCTGCAATCGGTATAGTATAGGGTGCATACAAAAGACCAGATTTCACAGTCCACGATGTATTTTTCATGGCCATGAATTTAGTAGGGTCCCAATGATAGGAGCATCTAAGGACCCCACCCAAGATGAGAGTCCCACTGTGCTAGTGCCATACATGTAACAGGAGCCAGGTTCTGTCCCAAAGGAAATATAGTTTAAACATACAATAAGTGGGAAGAGAAACAGTGGCACAGGGAGATGAAATGACCCATAGTCACATATCAGGTCAGTGCTAGAGCAAGAGATAGAACTAAAGTCTCCTGAGTCCTGGTCTAGTGCCTTATCCACATTGTCTCCAGCATGACAGGGGCTAGCAGACATGCTGGTAATCTGAGCAGCTCTTTCACTTTTCTAGCCACAATCCCACTCTGCCCCAGGCTTGTGGTGCAAGCCTGGGCATATCCTAAGTTTGGCTTGGGAGCCTGCACATGCCCAGTTCCCACTGACTTCAGTAGGAGTGATGGATATGCAGCAGCTCTGAAAATCAGCCAACAGCCTCTCTAATTCCCCATCTGTAAGAAACAGGGGATAGGTGCATCCCACCTTGCAGGTGTGATGTGAGGCTTAAACAGCTGGAGCATCATTCTCTGCTGCACTCCTCTGGATTTAGGCCGGTGGTGTTTAAAGTAATAGCAAGGCAGGGGCTAGATCAGACCCATTGTGTCTGTAGAGCAGCATAAGTATCATTAGAGTCTGAAGGGGGGCTGCTGTAGGGACAGCATCCAGCTTCCACGTCCCGGCTTCCTTTCTCTTCAAGCCAAGTCATGAGCACAGAACAAGGTCAGCATCGAAGGTTCAGTGCTACTACAACACAGCGGGAGTTGGTAACACTCGATTCCCTTGTGTTGTAAAAATGTAAATATGGGAATAAAATGTAACCTGGAGTTGTTTCAGTCGCACAGGCTGTTTTGCTCTGTTGAGTCCATGCATATTTGGGCAGTTGGTTATTAAATAGACCTGAGTCTCTCTATCTGTTAAACAGCTTCATGAACAAGTTGCATAGTTCTGATATCTGCACTAGACTGTATGCTCCTCAGGACAGGGGCAGTGGCCCAGAGCCACAAAGGAGTTAGGTAACTAAATACCTTTGAGGATCCAGGCCTGTCTGTATTTTGTGTCTTATGTGGCACCAAACACAGTCACAGTCTAAATTCCCTCTAAGCTGCAGGCCATGCAGCAGCCTATCAAGGGCTGCACAGGCACTCAGGGCTGTGGCTAGGGAGAGGCAGCTGTCCCCTGGCCCCAGTCCTGGAGACAGTGTGGCAGGGAGAGGGCTGGGGTTGGGGGGAGTCTTCTCTTCCTGCCATGGCCCTGGGGCAGCCTGCACCCCAAATCCCTCATCCTCGGCCCCATCCCAGAGCCTGCACCTCCAGATGGAGCCCTCACTCTACCCGCACCCCAACCATCTGCCCCAGCCCTGAGTCCCCTCCTGTCATAAACAGATAAGTAAGAGTTAATAGAACAGAAGTACTTCATATCTCTTTCGCCTGGAAAGGGTTAACAAGATCAGTGAGCCTGGCTGTCACCTGACCAGAGGACCAATCAGGGGACAGGATACTTTCAAATCTTGAGGTAGGGAAGTTTTGTGCTGTGCTGTTAGTGTTTGGTTGTTGTTCACTCTGGGGGCTCAGAGGGTCCAGACGTGCAACCAGGTTTCTCTCCAATCTCCCTGATACAGGTTCTTATAGATTCAAAATAGTGAGTACTAGATAGATAAAGCGAGTTAGGCTTATGTTTTTTTTCTTTATTTGCAAATGTGTATTTGGCTGGGAGGAGTTCAAATGTGTATTTGGCTGAAAGGATTTTAATTTGTACTTGTATACTTAGGCTGGGAGGGTATTCCCAGGGTCTATAGCTGAAAGACCCTGTAACATACTCCATCTTAAATTTACAAAGATAATTTTTACTGTTTTTTCTTTTTTTAATTAAAAGCTTTTCTTGTTTAACAACCTGATTGTTTTTTATTCTGGTGTGAGATCCCAGGGGACGGGGTCTGGATCCACCAGGGAATTGGTGGAGGGAGAAGGAGGGGGGAAGGTGAATTTTCCTCTTTGTGTTAAGATTCAAGGAGTTTGAATCACAGTGATCTTCCAGGGTAACCCAGGGAGGGGAAGCCTGGGAGAGGCAACGGTAAGGGAAAGGGTTTACTTTCCTTGTGTTAAGATCCAGAGGGACTGGGTCTTGGGGTTCCCCAGGCAAGGTTTTGGGGGGACCAGAGTGTACCAGGCACTGGAATTCCTGGTTGGTGGCAGCGCTACAAGTACTAAGCTGGTAATTGAGCTTAGAGGAATTCATGCTGGTACCCCATCTTTTGGATGCTAAGGTTCAGAGTGGGGAATTATACCATGACACCTCCCATACGCCAAACCTCTCATCCCCACCCCCACCACACACCACTTCCATATTGTGCACATAACAAAATTCATTCTGCACATGCATGAGAAAAATGGAGGGAGCATTGGCTCACAGTGCTTAACAAATATGATACTATATAAATATGGCATCATATATAACATAATGTAAGTACACCATGGTATGAAAAAGGAATACCCTGCTGTATTTGTATAAGGAGATATGCATGGCTAGTAAGAAAAATAATGATGCGCCTTTGAGAGGTACCGAGAACAATGGCTGGCTAAGAAGTTACGGTAGAGATTTTTGTAGCCACCAAGGGGGTTTAGAGGCACAACTCCCTTTAATTCCAATGACAACTGTACATCCAAGCCCCCCCAGACAGCTGTGAAAATAGCTTCAAAGAACACCACAGTGATCAGTTATGAATACCGCACACAGTCAATTAGCATTGGAGGGGGAGGTTTTCAAAAAAAGTGCTGAAGGCTGATTAGCGCACAAGCCCTGTTGAGTTTCACCAGGATCAGTACTCCAAAATCCCTTTGGCATATTTGAAACTTCTCCTCTGTTAAAGAAGCATGAGAGATATGAAATTAGTAATGTGAATTTTTGAAGCCCTTTAACACCTGCCACTGTTCCCCTCTTGTCATATATCCCGGTGAATGGTTTCTCAAGAGAAGTTGCTATTTTAATGTGACTTTCTAACAAGGGTCTCAGTGTGATGATGTAGAGAAGGACTCAGAAAATGTGAAAAAGAGACTTTCAAAACGTAAGCTCTGTTATACAGAGTTTAATTTAACAGGGATTTAACTGGTAAATGAACCCAGCAGATCATTACAAAGCAATAGGACTGATCTGACTTACTCCTTCTGATTTACTCCTTACATGCCTTCTGGTTCTTTGTCATCCCTGTTTGCTACCTCTGGGCTTTAGCTCAGATTGTTAGCTCCTTGGGGCAGGAACTGTTTCTTACGATTGGATTGTGGCACAATAGCACCCTGATCTGTTTGGACCAGAATCCAATTAATAATGACAATGACTTTGAAAGTCTCAAACCAGCGCCAGCCTCTGCCAGAATAACCGATGCAAAATCTGCAGACATATCTCCAGTGCTATAATGATCAACACCCCTCACAACACACCTTTCGAGATCTATGGATCCTACACACACCGCAACTATGTGGGTGAAACCAGAGAGTCATTATGCCCTTGAATGAACTCACACAGAAATTGATAAAAGACAAAAACACCCTGTCACCCGTGGGTGAGCACTTTTCACAAAGTGACCGCTCCATATCTGACCTCTCAGCCTTCATCCTTAAAGGAAACCTGCACAACACCTTCCAAAGATGAACCTGGGAACTTAAATTCATAACTCCGCTGGGACACTGAAAACCATGAACTTAACACAGATGTTGGTTTTCTGGGTCATTACAATTATTTGTACCACACCCTACTTGCCTGTTAACCTTTAACTCAGGGGTTCCCAAACTTTTTGCCAGCACAACCCCATTTTAATGCAGTGTTTCCTGCCAGGACCCCAGACAGCAGGGAGGATGCCATTTTGAATAGCAATAGGTCATACAGTGCAGAGCAAAATGGCGTCCTCTGCAAACTAGGTCTCATTGTGACCCCATCTGCTGATGGTACAGCAAATTTGGGGTCACAACCCAGTTTGGGAATCACTGCCTTAATTGCTCACTTCCTTTTAAGTGTGCTTGTGCTTAACAATCTGTCCAGCCTAGTATTGAGCTCAGATACTCTAGTTACCTTCCCCAGACCTGAGTAAGAGCTCTGCATATCTTGAAAGCTTGTCCCTTCCACCAACAGAAGTTGGTCCAATGAGAGATGTTACCTCACACACCTTGTCTCTCGCAAAGTCTCTCTTGTCATTCATTCAGGATCTGATGCAAAGTCTGTTGAAGTCAGGGGGAGTCTTTCCACTGGTTCTAATGGGCTCTGGATCAGCCCATAAATGGGAGATGAATCACCCCAGCCATACTCCGGGGGATATTTTCTAAAGCACAGAGGACAGTCAGGTACCCAGCTCACCTTGAAAGTCAACAGAAGTTGGGCACCCAAATATTTGGGTACATTCTATTTGTGCCATTGAGAATCTCCTCATCTGTCACTGGACTGTCAAGGTAGCAACTTAATACTGGACCCTTGTTTTAAGACACTGCAGTGGTTTAGACCTATTCACAATTTGTGGTAGTGATTGCAGTCTCTTTTGTATTCAACTGCAGGTTTCCCCTAAAGCATCTTAAAAAGGGCTCATGTCATTAGCATGGTATTTATTTATTAGTTATAACGACTATTTACAAAGCTGGCTGCAAAGCCACACTGGCCTAACAGGTGAATGCATATTTCTGCATGCAGTGAAATATGGTTTAAACAGCCACCCATGGGCTCAACAAAAATTAGCTGCCTCATGCAAATGATTTTAAGTAACGGCTGAACAAAATTATAGTGGGAACCTTGGTGATGCTTTAAAGTGGTTGCCGAGAAAGATGAAGGATAAGGATGAAGACAGAAAGAGTAGGCCACTTGTTAAGCCATTGGCCTAGTAGCAGACCTGGCTTCCAAACTCTGCTCTGTCAGACTTTGTGTGACCTTGGACAAGTCAACTAGCTTCTCTGCACCTTAGTTCCCCACCTGTCCAAAGGGGATAACAGCACTGCCTTGCCTTACAGGGGGTTGGGGGGTGGGAGTGCGAGGATAAATAAGTTCAAAATTGTGAAATGCTTTGAGCTTTTCTGACGAAAAGTGCTCTACAAGAGCTAGGCATTGTTTCACTGAGTCAGGGGGTTGCTTGTTGGAGGTGCTACTCAGGACAGGTTCATCCAACTCCCATGTCCTCCTCTGTGGTTAGCTACCCACTCTGATGATGTGACTTTCTGCTATGGGGTACAACATTTTTATAGCCACAAGTCTGAGCTGACTGTCATTTGTGGCAGACCCACAGGAGTGAGCAATGTCATCTTCCCGCATAAGCAACAATGAAAACTTTGTGCCACATAACTCATATAACTTATGATGTCACACACACCTTTCCAGTAGGTTTTGGTGGTTGCTGTGCTTGCTGCATTCATATTCAAGAATAGGGACAGATGCGGCATACCACTGCAGTCCCTTCCGTGGCTCCAGTTTTACCTGGTGGCATGAAGGGCATGGCTGGCTAGAAAGGGGCATGAAGCTACCTTCACCCCCTCATTCAGTCAAATGGATCTCCCCTATACCCATCTTAGTCCATGCTTTGCAATAGGTAAGTTCAGGGCAAGATTCCAGAAGCCTCAGCTCCCATTGAGGTCAATGCACTTGGACAGTGACTTCACCAGTAGCAGAGTTAGCCCAACATTGGACACTTTTGACCCCCTTGTCCCCAGAAATGCTGGTCATTGAAAACCCCAATGTAACAGATGGTTACTAAACCCACAAGTATAGATAAAATCCCAACTAAACATTGACCTCAGTGGAGGCTTAGAGCAGAGAGATATTGATTGCTCTGCAGGTGGAGAAGGGGACAGGGAGATACAGGACAATGCCTCAGGCTGCACATTCAGGGCATTGTCATGCAGGTTAAACATTTGGCTTACGTGACAATAGTTTCCCTCTCAATAAAATAGCCCAGGGTGGATGTTTTATTGTATTTAGAAATCTCTTTCTGCCCTCATTGTGCTGCAACCTCACTTTCCTCCATGAGTCTAAAGGGCAGGTCTGCAGCAAAAGGGGTCTGTAAAACTGCCATTGGCTACTTCTCAGTGGCCCCAAGAGCAACTCTGTTTAGTTTACATGTCAAGAGAGGTTTTTTCCAGCACTGCAAACCAAGCCTGGGATCTTAGAGTCGAGCTGGGGGATTTCTGGTTTACGCAGCCCCAGGTTGTACAGCTTGGATTTAAAATTAACCCTTCTGTTGACGATGCCTAAGCCGGAACAGAACCCAGCTCATTCTTCAGGCGCTGCATCAGCTCGGCAGGGTTAACAGGAGTAAAGGGCAGTGAAACTTGACTTTAGTAACTGAAGACGTGAAAGTGAATAAGTAGGTGCAGAGCTGCAGAGTAAGACAGAGAGGCGGCCATTTTAAGTCACTTTTTAAAAAGAAGAGACACGCTTTAAAACCAAGTAGTAATAAAAGAAAAGTAGCTCTTCTATAGCACTTTCATCCATTCGCAAAGCAATCAGACCCCTTCAGCCAATTAGAGGGCACTGGGGGCATCATCTATCAGGAGATGGTAAGTGAAGCTTTCCCTCCTTTGCAGACATTCTGTCTATCACACTCATAGGCAAACTAGGCAGTCACCTAGGGTGCCAAGTTAAATGGGGTACCAAATTTGAGGGGGAAAAAAATCAAATTTGAAAAAAAAAATAAAAAAGATGAAAAAAATACAAATAAAATAACAAAGATATCAGTATTTCAATCCCATGCATGTATGGAGGGAATACGAATTATAATTCATTTCTCTACATTTCTGAGAATTTATTAATATGTCAAATATTTTATTTACTGCAAAAATAAATAATATTTTAGCAATTTTTTTTTCAGTTTGCGACATAGGGTCAAGATGACCCACTCTGCAATTTTGCTAAGCAATAACTCAGCCACAATGAAACACATCCACCAGCGGCAAGCGCTGAAATGTTAGTGATTCCTAACTCGAATATACATCAAGGTCGCATAGCCAGAAATTCATGTAGAGTGGAGATATCGCGAGTTGACACCTGACAAATGGTCATTTTAACACACATCGCAGGTAGATGGTTAAGAATCAAGCAAATACTATAGAAAATTGTGTTTCTTGATGCCAAAGAATAACGTCTTTCAGCATTATAAATCCAAAATGTGAGTATCTTTAAGCGTTATTAAACCTTAGCATTATTATTGGGCTGTATAATTATGAACTTTTCTTTGTTATAACTGGTTCACATGTAATAAATAAGGTCCATAAAAGAAAAGTAACAGCGTTAACGCTTAATAGACTATGAAAGTGATCACATCACACTCCAAACAGGTAACCGTGAGGCAGGGGATTACTTTCCAAACAACCGGTGTCGGGTTATAATGTTGAAAAAGGTCATTTTGTTTCCATGTAAACGCTGTAACTAACTGTTTTAATAGGTAAGTGAGTGTATGTTACTAATCATTGAACCTTTAAGCAGTGAAAAGACGTGTTGGGATGGCTGCAATGTGGTTTAAATCACCAACCATATAGTGGGTCTGTCAGCCATCTGTAACACTATAATGTTTGCAGTCGGGAGCACAGTGCGTAACGCTATTCAAATGCCCCACGGCATAAAGAGGAAAAAGAAAACCCTCAGGAGCTGAATATTGTAAATGAAAGGCTGAGAAGAAAAAGGACCAAGCAAAACAGCAGAGATCCTTCCTGAAATATCTTCTCTTTAATCCAAATAAAGATGGAAGCAGTTTGCAGCATCCAGATGAAGGAACTGAAGGTATAGTAGTTGGAGATGAGGGTAGCTCATATCCACAAAAAAGCAGTTTGGAAACTCAAGATGATGGAAACTTACTTCTAGATGAAGGCAGCTCACAGCATCAGACTGATATGGAAGTGGAAAAATGTATTCACCTTCAGAGACACTTGCAGAAATTGAAGTACATGAAGTAGAAGGAAGAAAAGAATGGAGACCCAGCTTCATGGCCCAGATGTGATGACAGTGTATGGCAAATTCTAGTGGAACATGGACCTGAACAAGTTCATGAATTTCCCTTCCCTAAGGATGGAAATAAAAGAAAATTCTCTGCTCAGCATTAGAAGAGAAAACTCATTAATGGGGAAGAAATTAATCAAAACTGGTTATGATATTCAGTGTCAAAGGACTCCGTGTTTTGCTTTTGCTGCAAGTTGTTTAGAAACCAAGCAATTGGTACATCACTTACTGAAAATGATTCGAAGGACTGGAAAAACATCTCTTCAATTCTCTCTTCACATGAAAGAAGTACAGAACATTTGGAATGTTTTCAAAATTGGAAAGAATTTGAATTATGATTGAAAAATTTATGTGTGATCAAGGAAAAAGAAGAATATTGGCAACAAATAATAGAGCGTCTGATTGCTTTAGTGAGAGTTCTCAGTGGGCAATATTTAGGCAGTAGAAATGAAAAATTATACACTCCAGGTAATGGACACTTTTAAAAATTTGTTGAATACCTAGGTTTGTTTGACCCAGTCATGAAGGATCATCTATGTAAAATAACTGATCAAGAAACACAGGTTCATTACTTAGGAAAAAATATGCAGAATGAACTGATTCAAATCCTAGCAAATGCCATTAAAAATATAATTGTAGAAGCTACCCATTCTGCAAAATACTTTTCAGTAATACTGAATTGTACACCAGATGTGAGTCTGTGACGAACTGGGAAAGTTCTTAATGTTTTCTCTGAATACTGTGTTGGTGCCTCAGTGTACCCTAGGCAGTTCTTAAGTATCTGGCAGAGCAAAGGGCCAGTGCACCTAAATGCCTGACACTCTGTCTTTTAGCAACTGATGGCCTGGGCCCCTCCTGTGCAAAGATGCCAGCTGAAGGTGTTGGAGACAAAGGGATCAGGTGACCTCTTGGCCCGGGAAAGGGGCTGAGCAGAGAGGAGGGGCTGGGGGGGTTGTTAGTCTGGAGCTGGCTGGGGACAAGGAGTGAAGTGCAGACGTTGGGGAGTCTGGCTCACTGCCCCCCAGAATGGACCCGGCTGAGGGGTCTGGTTCGCTGTATCTACAAGCTCTGTTTTAGACTTTATTCCTGTCATCGAATAAACCTCTGTTTTACTGGCTGGCTGAGTCACTTCTGATTGCAAAGTGGGGGTGCAGGACCATGTGGCTTCCCCACGACCCCGCTGGGACAGGCTCACTGTGGGAAACGCACGGAGGGGCAGAGGATGCTGAATGCTCCAAGGAGAGACCCAGGAGGTGAAGACGTGTGAGCTTCTTGCCCTGAACAAGTCTGCTCCAAGGGAGAGGAGGCTCCCCAAAGTCCTGACTGGCTTGGTGGGGAGCAGTTCCAGAGCATCGCCCGGTGACTCCGTGACAACTGGTGGCAGAGGTGGGATGTACTGCACCCCGTGAATGGCACTGCTTACAGTAAGTGACTGGGGAGCAGTAAAACAAAGGAGGGATAATGAGGACCAGGCGTGCTGAAGGCTCAGAGATGGATGGTTTCAGGGGGCAGTTAACCTCTGGGAGTGTGTGACCAGCGAGAAGGACTGTTGGAGTAACGGGGTCCCCCTGAGGACTGCAGCGAGCAGTCTCAGGGGCGGAGGAGCTTGCCGCTCAACCCTGGGAGAGAGAAGGATTTTTGCAGTAGCAGGGTTCCCCTGGGGATTGCAGGAGCAGTCCCAGGGGCGGAGGAGTCTGCAGCTCGACCCTGGCAAAGAGGTGGTGATCACAAGAAGGGCTGGCACACCAGGGGTTCTTCCTGGAAACCATGGGGGAGCCAAGAGCACACAGGCCTGTGAGTCCAAAGCCACTTGGGAACGGTGAAGTGATGGCCTATCACCATCTCTTTAAGAAGGACATTGTGATCCTGTGCACAAAGAGAGGGTTACGCATGGGGAAATTCAACAAGGCACAGTTAATCATGCAGTTGGAGGAGAAGGACCGCTCTGAGGAGCAGATTCCTGGCCCAGATGGGGCTACAAGAGGATCTGAGAGCAGCTGGAGCATCAGCCAGGCATCCCCGGGAGTCTGGTCCCCAATCAGACGAGGGTCTTCACGATTGGGTTCCCGATCAGGAGATTGGAGACGGATGGGATGGGAGCAGAGCCCGAGAGAGCGAGAGGACCGTGAGAGAGAGCAAGAGCCCGAGGAAAAGCTGCAGGAGAAGCAGCAGCAGCGTAGACTGGTGATGGTGGAGCAGAGAGACATAGGGGGCTGCCCAGGGGTCAGTGGGGGCAAGACCCTGGGACAGAGAGAACTGTGGTGGTGCAGCCCCAGATGCTGAGGGACTGTGGGACCTGGGTGAAGTTCCCTGGGGTGAAGCCCCTCACCCTGCCTATGGCCCAGATCCCTGTGCAGACCCAGGAGGGGTCGGGCTGGCTGGTAGTTGGGGTTCTCCAGGATATCGGCTCGGAGGCCCTGTTGGGGGGTGACTGTCTCCCCATGGGACAGGATCCAGGCCCCGCTCCTGTAACGGCCGAGGGTTTGAATTCAAATCCAGGGAACCAATTGGCTAGGATGGAAATGGTCAGTGAAAATGCAAATGGCCTGGCTGGCAGGGGAGAGGGGCTGCTGGGCTCAGGATACCTGCCTACCTGTAACCAGGCCCCTGGGGCTGAGTGGGAGGGAGAGATGCTCCCTGCGCCCCTGCACACCGGAGACGGGGCTCACGCTGGCTCTGATGCTGTGACCAGAGCAGAGAGCTCGCTGCCTGGCCCCACTGGGACAGCAAGGGCAGTGCTGAGCATGGGGGGAGCTGAGACCCCAGCTGAGTGCAGGGACACCCAGGCAGGGCAGGTCAGCTGCCAAACCGGTTTGCCTGGTCCAGACGTGCTGCTGGGAAGTGATTACACAGCAGGAAGGGAGCTACCAGGGACAGGGCTCAGGAGGGCTGTGACCCCAGGTCCAGCCAGCGAGAGGGAGCAGGTCCCACTCCCTGCCCCAGCCGCTGAATCCCAGACTGAGCTGCAGAGGGATCCCTCCTTGGAGAAGCTGAGGGAACTTGCTGGCCACAGCACTGCAACCCCCCTTGGGGAAGGCTGCAGGGACAGAGTCCTGCAGGAGAAGGGATTCCTGTACTGGGAATGGGCTCCCCAAGGGGAAGTAGAACTGGGGGGAATCGGGAGGCAGCTGGTGGTACCCCAGGAATCCACAGGGTTCTTCCCGTTCGAGCTGCTGGATGGGAGGAGAGTGAGGGGACCCCTGGACCTGAAGAGGGAGGATTGGATGGAGAAGGGGGAAGACTCCCGGGGGAATCTCTTCCCTGAGGTGGGAGCCAATCTCCCCATCAGGTGTTCCCCATTCAGAGTCACTGGGAAAGCAGCCCAGAACCTGGAGAGAGAGGTCAAGGACCTGCTGGCTTTAGATGGGATCCAGCCATTTTACAGCCCATGGGCCTCACCCGTGGGGCTGATCCCCAAGGGAGACAGGATGATCTGGTTTTGTGGGGGCTATCGGAAGCTTAAAGCCATCACAGTGTCCGATGCCGACCCCATGCCTAGGCCTGGGGAGATTCTAAACAAGGAAAGGGTGATGGAGAACTTGGCCCTGGCAGACACTGATAACATGTGCATCTTTAGCCAGACCTGGGAGGAACAGGTGTGCCAGGTGAAGAGGGGGCTGGGCTGCCTCAAGGAGGTGGGACTGACGGTAAAAGCTGGAAAGTGCAAGGGGGGATGGCAGAGGTGTTGTGTCTGGGCCACAAAGTGGGAAGCGGCTTCCCAAGCCCAGAGCTGGCCAAGGCCAAGATGGGGGCTCTTAACCAAGAGAGCCTGAATTGCAGCCCAGAGTGCTGGGAGAAGACCCCGTCCCAGTTTGAACCCCAGGGGTATTGGGGTAGCAAAAGGGTTCAAGCCGCATAAACCTTCCCACATGCGGCCTGCAAGTGCCATCAAGCACACCCAACCTAAGGGAGGGTGTGAGACTGGACTGTCCTGCTGTAACTCACACCAAGGAATGGGAGAGATGCTGGGGCATCCATAGGAATGTTGGTGGGTTCGAACTTCCCCAGGTCACTGTCTGGAGTGACCTCGCTCAGTTCGGTCTCGAAGGGGGGAGAGATGTGACGAACTGGGAAAGTTCTTAATGTTTTCTCTGAATACTGTGTTGGTGCCTCAGTGTACCCTAGGCAGTTCTTAAGTATCAGGCAGAGCAAAGGGCCAGTGCACCTAAATGCCTGACACTCTGTCTCTTAGCAACTGATGGCCTGGGCCACTCCTGTGCAAAGGTGCCAGTTGAAGGTGTTGGAGACAAAGGGATCAGGTGACCTCCTGGCCCGGGAAAGGGGCTGAGCAGAGAGGAGGGGCTGGGGGGGTTGTTAGTCTGGAGCTGGCTGGGGACAAGGAGTGAAGTGCAGATGTGGGGGAGTCTGGCTCACTGCCCCCCAGAATGGACCCGGCTGAGGGGTCTGGTTCGCTGTATCTACAAGCTCTGTTTTAGACCCTGTTCCTGTCATCGAATAAACCTCTGTTTTACTGGCTGGCTGAGTCACTTCTGATTGCAAAGTGGGGGTGCAGGACCCCGCTGGGGCAGGCTCGCTGTGGGAAGCGCACGGAGGGGCAGAGGAAGCTGAATGCTCCAAGGAGAGACCCAGGAGGTGAAGACGTGTGAGCTTCTTGCCCTGAACAAGTCTGCTCCAAGGGAGAGGAGACTCCCCAAAGTCCTGACTGGCTTGGTGGGGAGCAGTTCCAGAGCATCGCCCGGTGACTCCGTGACAGAGTCATATTGAACAAATGACGATGATCATTCGTTTTGTGGATATGCAAAAGTCTGCAGATGAAGATAATGTTGACGTGCTCATAAAGGAACATTTTTGGGGTTTCATACCACTGAAGGAGACAACTGGAGCATTTATGACTGAAACTATTGTACAAGCGCTTGAATCAATGTCATTATCTGTTAAAAGCTTACATGGCCAAGGCTTTCATAATGGGAGTAAGATGAAGGGTAAGGACGATGTGCAAAAGAGAATGATGGAAATCAATCCTAGGGCCTTTTTTGTTCCTTGCAGTGCACATTCTCTGAATTTGGTTGTCAATGATGCTGCTAGATGCTGTTTGGAGGCAAGCAGTTTCTTTGACCTGGTGTAACGTGTTTATGTGTTTTTCTCAGGCTCAACACACTGTTGGGGGATTCTGACTCGCCATGTGAATTCTCTAACTGTGAAACCACTTATTCAGACAAGATGAGAGAGTTGCATTGATGCTTTGAAGCCTCTTCGCTATGAACTTGGAAACATTTGTGATGCCCTAATTGAAATTTCTGATGATACTACCTTTTCTGGATCATCTGGCAATACAGTTCAGATGCAGAAGCTCTTGCAAATGGCCTTTCCAAGTTCAAATTTGTGACTTCACTCATTTTGTGGTATAATATCCTTTTCGAGATTAACCTCACTAGTAAGCAGCTTCAGGAAAAGAATTTGAATATACATTCTGCTATTCAAAAACTGCAGCAAACTAAAAATATTCTGGAGGAATTCAAAAGTGATGAAGCGTTCGAAGGAACACTGGTAGATTCTTTTGAGCTTGCTGAAGAAATAGACTTTCCGACAGAATTTGAACCAGAGCCAATTCGCATTCAGCAAAAGAAACAGCAGTTTTCTTCTGAAGGACGAGACACACCCATTCAGAACCCAAACAAAGGTTCAAAGTGAATTTCTACTTCACAGTCCTTGATGCTGCTATTCACTCGGTTGACAAAAGATTTCAACAGATGCATCAGCCAAACTGGATCTAAAAGAACTAGTGACTGAATTTTCAAAACTTAAAACAAGAAAAGTCATGTTTTAAGAGCACAGAGTATTTTTTTTTAATTTGGAATTTTTTTGTAAATGCAGGTTAAAGTTCATTGAAGAGTTTTCTTATTTCTTTCTATATTGGTTGTGGTGATAACAGCAGTTAAAGCAGGATAGCATAATGGATGATTTTGGATTTGTAATAATAAAAATTATAATTAACATTTTAATGCATTTTTATTTGAAATCGAACTGAAATATCATCTAGCTGTTGTGTACAAATCTATTCTGAAAATTTTGTCTCTCTATTTTGTCTGATCTCAGAAACATTGGTTGGACAGACAGACGGATGGACAAACCAAATAATTAAGCCTCTGTTTAAAAAAAAATGCTTAAAAACATTAAAAGGAAAAAAGGGGCAAAATGTTTCCCAGTTTACTAAAAACCTCAGCCTAGATCTGCGCTTGGGGGTGGGGGTGCCGATTGCATGGTCTGCCTCAGGCGCCAGTTGCTGGCAGCTAACCCAGGGCTTCCCCGATCACACTCCCTTTGAAGTTTAATATTTACTCAGACAAAGTTTAAGCACCTCCTAGCAACTCTGCAGAGTCTTAGAAGCCATTGTTCTCATTATGGGCCAGACACTCACTGGGTGCAAACTGACGTAGCCCCAGTGACTTCAGCATACCCCTGCTGATTCATACTAAGGATCCGGCTCTTTATTTTTGCTTATGTTCCCCCCCACCCTGTGATTGTTGTTTCCTACAACGTGGTGGATCTCAAAACAGCAGCACTAGAGCCAAGAACCATGTCCCAGATGCTGTAGGTCATGTGGAATATGCTGAAACCTGTTGCATACTGGCTGTATCCACCTTTAGTTTGCTGGGGCTTGAGCTATTCTCTGCTGAAACTTGTTGGTTTTAGGACACAAACACCCCCTACTCCCAGAAGTATATTTGAGAAGGGCTGATGTTAACTCACAGCTGTATGATAGAAAATGGCTCTAGGATAAGTGGTAAGGGAGGTTGCATGAGGGGATACATTGTGGGACATAGATCAAAAATATCCCCCAGGCTGGGTGCATGGAGAATGGGACGGCTGGATGGAAGCTTCATCCAGGCTGCCCATTTGGCGCTGTGGAGGGCTTGAAAGATGGCAGGTTGGCTCCTTGGGGAGGATCACAGAGGGGGCAGGGGAGCTCAGCTGTGAGCAGGAATGGAAACTCTGCTGGGCAATCGTAGCATTAGGCCTTCTATCTGGGGAGTGAGAAGTAGAAAGTTGCAGAACACAGTTATGTTTACTCTGGTGAAATTAAAGTGGAGTGGTTTTTCAAACCCAGAAGTTGGAAGTATAGTCAATCAGTAAGGTTCAAAGATGAGATTGCAGGGCACCCAAAATAGCTAGGAAAAGCAGCTAGGATGGCCCAACATTTAGAAGCCGGCATCCAGCAAGGAAGCTGTGGGGTAAAAGGGGTACTCTAGTGCCCCAGAGACACAAGTGTTGAAGAAGGTGTGTGCCCAGGAAGGGGCAGGATATGACAAGTGCTGTGCTTCCTATCCAAAGGATGTGTGCTCTTCTCCGCAGTCGCTCTAGCAGAGGGATACTTGGAGAGATGTGTCACTCAAAGACGTGTAGTTAAACAGTAGGTGTAAATCTCTGGGGATAAGATGGGGGCAGTGCTTACATGTTACACCTGGAGCTTCAGACAGAATTGGGACTCTCATGGATTCAAATGTCAGAGACATTCACACTCCAGAGCCTGTCACCTCTCCCCTCCCCTCCAACCAGAGCTTTCATTTCCTGAGGCCCTTGGGAGCTGCTCTCGCATGCTCTCAGTTTCCACCCCCCACACATTCCCATGACTCTTAAGGGTCCTGCTAGGGCTCCCTGATTGTCAGGGAGAATAAAAATAATCAACAGGGGTAGCAATCAGATAAACATGCCAGGAAAGGTTCATACAAATAGTGATTCTGCTTATCAGTTATCTCCATACTCTCTCCCCTTTGTCGGTCTTGTCCAATTAGTCCCTGCTCCAAAGAGCTTACAAATCTATGTACCAGCCTGTGTTTGTCCAGCACCTCGCATGGTGAGCCCAGATCTTTGTGGGTCCCTGGGCTCTACCATAATAAACATGATTAATAATCAGGCAGTGGTAAGGACAGATGCTGATAGGGAAGAGATTGAAGCAAAGCTCCTACAAAATGTATTTAGGCTCCTAACTTCCATGGAATTCAATGGGAGTTGTGACACCTGCCAGGGTACTGATAGCTACAAGGTACCTTGCTACCACCTACTCCCCGACTCCTCTGGGCACGGGCAACACGAGCACTCCCCTCTAGACCTGGCAGACCCACTGTGACTGTGTAGGTTAGGGATAGGCACATTCCAACCCCTGAGCATCTCCCAGAAGTGTTCACCCCCAGTCCACTGGACACTCACATTATTTACCAATGTGCTGCTTCCAAAGCAGCAGCACATCCAGCTCGCCAGTTGCACCTCAGATCACCCTCTGCTTTCATACAACACTTAAGATACATTTACAGTGAAATCAAGTCTATGTAACAAAGCCCAGAGATTCAGGTAGAAGAATTGGAAACAAAGGGGTACATATCAAATCAAATCGTAACACATTCTACAGCCTAGACTTAATAAACAAAATATTCTCCTGTCTAAGGCTACTCTCCCAAACTCCTGCAGCACTCCCCAGCCAGGCTGCTGTGATCCTTCTTTCATGAGGCATGTCCTGCCAGGTGCATCACCACTACAGCACAAATTCAGTATGCAAAAGTAAGCGGAGTGGTAGGCATGTGACCTTGTCCAGTTTCTGTTCCTGGCATGCATGGATGGAGTTCTTAGAATTGGGTTTTCAGTGGCAATACTTGCAATTACAAATCTTGAAGTGTTCTTTCTGCAAATATTTTGCTTAAGATTTGCTGGTTTTTTTTATTATTATTTTTATGGCAGGGGGGAACCTATTCCTGACAATGACCTTTTTCACTCTAGTATTCATGGAAAACATAAAATGGGTGAGAACCCAGAGAAAAGTAATTTTTTTGAGGCGGTTAACAAAAGCACCAAAAGCCAGCTGGTACTTGGTGGGGTGTTTTTGCAGTTTTTGTCTAGTTCTAACTATCAGCTAGTTTCAAAGTCACCCATAGAACTCGTCTCTAAATAGCAGGGATTGACACTTTCAAGGCAGCCTCAGGGATTCCGATGCATCTTCCATTAAATATAATGGAAAAGTGGGTGGAGACGGTATGGCTACACTTCAAGCTACGGCTGTAAATTGCAGCTCAAGGAGATATACCCCTGCTAGCTCTGACTGAGCTAGTTGTGATGGGTTCGGTCACAGACACCCCCTTGGGACTGTCACCTCATGTGCTGAGACTACCTTTGAACCCTTTTTCTCTGCCAGTTTGGGCCTCCAGAACCCTGTCTTGTTGAGCCAGATATGCTAATCTGCTGCAACGCAGACCCAGGGTCTGACCCAAACCCCCAAAGCTGCAGACTTAACTGAAAACAGCTTAGCAGGTGCTCCTGTCTCTAGCACCCAGACACCCAGCTCCCAATGGGATCAAACGCCCAAATAAATCCGTTTTACTCTGTATAAAGCTTATACAGGGTAAACTCATAAATTGTTCGCCCTCTAGAACACTGATAGAGAGATATGCACAGCTGTTTGCTCCCCCAGGTATTAATCACTTACTCTGGCTTAATTAATAAGCAAAAGTGATTTTATTAAGTATAAAAAGTAGGATTTAAGTGGTTCCAAGTAATAACAGATAGAACAAAGTAAAGTTACCAAGCAAAACAAAACAAAACGCACAAATCTAAGCCTAATACAGTATGAAACTGAATACAGGTAAATCTCACCCTCAGAGATATCCCAATAAGCTTCTTTCAGAGAATGGGCCCAATCCTTTTCAGACCAATGTTGTGTTTTTTGGCCTGAGTTCAGCAGTCACTCACCCCCCCATAGTTACAGTCCTTTGTCCCAGTTTCTTTCAGGCATCTCTTTGGGGTGGGAAGGCCATTTCTTGTGCCAGCTGAAGACAAAATGGAGGGGCCTTTTATAGTCTCTCTCTTGTGGAGTTTGTAGCCACCTGGGCAAGTCACATGTTTGTGAATGATTCAGCTTTTTGCAGGCCGATGCCATTGTTTACATATTAGTTTCAATGTCCCCAGGAAAGCTCAGATGTGGATTGGCATCTCCCAAAGTCCATTGTCAGTTAAGTGTTTCTTGATTGGGCACTTACTGAGAATAGTCCTTTCTCAAGAAGCTGACCAAATGCTTCACTGGTGCTACTTAGAATCAAACATATTGAGATATAAGTACATAGCCAATATTCATAACTTCAAATACAAAAATGATACATGCATACAGACGACATACTCATAACCAGCAAATTACAACCTTTCCATAGACACCTTACTTGACCTCCTTTGTAAAAGATTTGGTGCAACTATAGGACCTTGGTTGCAACAATGATCTATACAGTCACAGTTCATGTCAATAAAGTCACACTAGTGTACTAAAAATAGAACTGTAGCCACTGTGGTGCAAACGACATTTGTACTTGGTGGTGTGGGCCCTGTTTAAGGGTCCTAGACACCTTCTGACCCTGTCTCTCGCCACGGTACAATAAAAGAGCTAGTTTAGATTCAGTTGAGAGTCTCATTACATGCAGCAGCACTGAAATCACTGATACCCAGGTCTAAGTTTTAGACTTACAATAAAGACACTGTCACAAAGTAAGAAACTGTCGAGTATGCACCAGCAGTGAGGATCCCCCACTAACAGCTGAAATCACTGAGCTGTGTTAAGTGGGGGGCCCTGAAGACACCTTGGTGAGTGGCCAGCCAGCCAGCTGGTGGAGAGGTGCAGCAAACGGCCAGCAGGGCGGTTGGTGGAGAGGCGTGGCCAGCAGGGCGGCTGGTGGAGAGGCGTGGCAAGCAGCTAGCAGGAAGGCTAGTGGAGAGGCCCAGAGCAGAGAGGCACGGCAATCAGCCGTTGGGGCAACAAGTCAGTGCCAGAGCAGTGAAGCGTATAAGGTGCCTCCTTACCGATCCCCCCCACCCCACAGCTTGGAAAGTGAACTCTGTGGATGAACCTCTGAACTCTGGGGCTGCACTGGCCAAGGTTAGCAACTGTGAGTGGGGTACAGAGAAGGGATGGACATGTTAAAGGGACTTTTGGGTTGCTCGACTGAAGAACCTGAAGGGAAAAGGACATTGCCCAACTTACTTGGGGGTGGGTCTTTTGCTCATGGGTTATGTTTATGAACCCCAGTTGCAGTGTTTTCCCAAATTAATGCTGAGTTGCTTCCCTCCTTTTATTAAAAGTTTTTGCTACACTCAAGCTCGGTGCTTGCGAGAGGGGAAGTATTGCCTCTTAGAGGTGCCCAGGGGGTGGTGTGTAATTGTCCCAGGTCACTGGGTTGGGGCTTGAGCCAGTTTTGTGTTGTACTGGTGAAAAGGAACCCCTAGATACTGAACCCAGCCCTTGTTGCTGCTGGCTCCACCTGGCAGCAGGGTTACACCTAAATCCCTTCATTGCTCTCTCACTCAATGTTTCCAACTGTTCTTTTAACCACTGCTGTACCTCATAGAGGTTTTATGAGTCCCAACGAATCTTTTGCAAAAAGCATCTCAGTCCTTGCAAAAGCTGTCACAGGGCAGCTGGCCCTGGAAAGTGAAGCAGGACCAGGACCCCAGGCCAGAACAAGTGATCCCAGTTTGGCCAATTAAGAGGACTGGGCAGCACCTAGGCAGAACCGGCACCAGGGTTTCTCGTGCCCTAGGCTCACGGCCATTTCGCCGCCCCCTGCGCTGATCCCAGGGTTCTGGTGGAGCTGCCGCAGGCATTCCTGTGGAGGGTCCGTTGGTCCATGGCTCCGGTGGAGCTGCCGCAGTGGTGCCTGCGGGTGGTCCACCGGAGCCGCGTGAGCAGCCGGACCCTCTGCAGGCATGCCTGCTGCAGGTCAACCGGAGCCACCTGCCACCCCTCTGGCAAAATGCCGCCCCCTGAATAATCCTGGCACCCTAGGCGATTGCCTAGGCTGCCTAAATGCTAGCGCTGGCCCTGCACCTAGGGCTATAGAAGATCAGGGAGAATCTGAGCGGGGGAGACCTGGTGAGAGACAGATCTGGTGAGCCAGACCTGCCTGGAGCCAGGGCCGCCTGGGACCAGGAGACTGACAGGAGAGGAGGGCTGCCACAGCCAGAAAGCATTTCCTGGGGGAGGGAGGCTGAATGCAACAAGCAGCAAGAAGGGTTTGCTGGCTGACTTCCCCAAGCCAGAAAGCCAGGGCCAGAGAAGGCGGAAGGCAGGAGAAAGCGGTAGAGGGAATTACTTGCTGGCTATAAGCTGGAGAGCCGAAGCTGAGGGCTGGAGAAGGCTGAAAGCAGGAGAGGGCTTAGAAAAATCCAATAGAAACGATCTCATTTTCTATTAGAGTCGATATGACTTCTCCATAGCAGGAGTAGCTGTATACACAGCAATTGTAGCTATGCCAGGAGTAAGGAGGGGTAAGCAGCCTGGGTAACAGGGCTGCCATTTCTATCTTTCACTTTTGCGGCAGGACATTCCCTTCACCCATTTCAGATCATGCCTTTCACTCACATTTGTGCTGGAGGCAGCTAAGTCACACAGCTCCTCTAAGAGGATGGGTACATTTGAGCTGGGAGTCTCAGCTCAATTAGAGGTATCTGCACTAGCTCTCCTTGAGCTAGCGGCTAAAGAGAGCTGTGGGTCCATGGCAGCACGGACGGTCACTTGAGCTAGCTGCCCTGAGAACAATTGCACCTGCCCCTTTGGAAATGTACTTGGTAACTGTGATTTTTAGTTGCTAGCTCAAGGAGAGCTAGCAGGGGGATGGCCATGCAAGCTGGGAATCGCAGCTCCCCTGGGGAGGTAACCATGGTCATGTGATCATCCAGGAAATGCTAAGCCCCCGCATGGGAGGTGGGGAGAACTGCCTCCACACCTCTCTCCATAAAACATCTCTTCAGCTCATATTAAAAATCCTGCCATGGCTTTTTAGTGCAAAGGGGAAATGAAGAGAACCTTCTCTGTTCAGGACATTGGGGACATCACTAGAATTTCATCCATCTGTGATTGGTCCTCAGACCGTCATAGTCAATTTATTACTCAGCCAAAGTTTTTCAGCCATCTGCTCAAGTGGAACCGCTTCCAGCATTTATTCCCAATTGTGGTCCTCGGAGAGAACGTGTGGATTTTTTCCAGTACGACAGCATCACTGTTCTCCCTCCCGAGCCCGAAAAGAATCCCAAACAGATGACTGGTGGGGAGCCCTCTCCTGCTCTGCACCCCCAGCTTTGGATTTTAAGCAATTGGTCAAGAAAGCACAGAAAGATTTTTCTGCCACTGAAAGCTGCGAAATGGGGCCAGTGTTTTTTAAAGGGCTCCTATGCAGAGATGTTAGCGAGGGTGCCATGGATACTCAGCTTAGAACAGCGTCCTTGCCGGTTCTTTTGTCAGTGATCAACAACAACAATACAGCCACCCACTGCTGAATCTGCTCAGGGAAGGACAGGGACTGTGGGCTGGCAGTGTAGCTGATCCAAATTCACATTCTGCACCCCGCCAGCAGTTCAGTGGCTGAGCCTTGCTAATTGTGCCGATGCTTCACCAGACAATGATCTCAAGAATTATCTCCTTAAAGTGTGTGTGTGGGGGGAAGCATCTAATTTTCCAGAGAGCCAACTGAAAGTATTTTGGGAAAGGGCTTGTGTCCATGATGGCCCCTGACTGGGGATAGAAAGGGATTCCGTGAACCAGGGAACAGCTTGCACAGGTTATATATCCTCAGGAGATTGTTTATACTGAGCAGAAAGTGGGTCTATTCCAATAACAAACAATGCCCAGCATTCTAGTCTCCTCTTACTTGGGGGCTGCTACATGCTCCCTCTGGGACTTCCAGGTAGTCTCAACTTTTCTGGGCCTCGGTTTCTCCACCTTTGGAAGGAGGAGAATTTTACTGACATGGCTCACAGGCTTAGGGCAGGTCTACATTCAAACACTGCATTGGTGGAGCTTCAGAGATGCAGCTGTGCTGCTGTAGCGTTTTAATGCAGACTCTCTGTGCCTACAGGAGAGCACTGTCCCCTCAGTGTTCTTAATCCATCTCCCTGGGATGCGGTAGCTATGGGGGCAGGAGCAGCTCTTCCACCAACACAGCATGGTCTACTCAGGGGGGTTAGGGCAGTAGAGCACCAAGCCTTTCAGAGGCTTGGATTTTTCACACATCCAGCTGACGTAGTTATACCTCTATAGGTCTGTCATGTAGACCAGAGCTTAATGAGTATTTTAAAAGCATTCACAGGGTCACCGATGAAAGGGTATTTGCAAATACAAAGGATAGAACAATATGTTTACAACTGGGGGTGATGCCAATCTGGATCCTAGATCAACAACAGTAGGCCAGGCTAGCTAGTAGGAAACATGACGCCATGTGGTGCCTTTTTACCCCAAACAGCAAGAAAAGTCAGGCTCTCTGAAGTCCCCTAGGGACTTGTCTGCTGCTACAGATTTTACATGCAGGATGCTCAGATACTATGAGGGTATAAAATCCTAAAACAGACAGATTTGCTGGAGTGATATCAGCGTGATGATCAGATTAGACCCCAGACTCCTCTAAACCTCAGTGACAACAAAATGGGGTTGGGGGAGCAGTAGTTGAGAAATCCCCCTCAGTGTATTATTTACTAGTCATTGTAAACCCGTGATGTCACCCAGGGGTGGCAGCTGGGCCAGGTCATCCACCATCTGTGTAGTCTGCCTCATACAACCAATGAAATAGTCACATGTAAATTAGCTGTAAAGTAAGGCGGTGATTGGTTGAGTTACCTCTGATATCACAAGGGTCTAGGAGTCTTGACATGGCATAGGTACATGCCTTGCTGTAAGTGTGCACCGTACATTTGGATTGGTATCAGATCATGATTCGCAGGGACGATTGAACCTGAGGATTTTCTGAACAAATTGCTTTCAGCCATGCTTGTAGCTGTGGCCATCATTTCACCCCAACTCAGACAGTGTAGACTTCAGAGCGACACAAAGACAGGTGACAATATAGATTATTTATCTTACAGTAGCAATGGACCCTAGTCATGGACCTCATTGTGCTAGGTGCTGTGCAGACATACTAAAGGGTTGGCTTCTGCTTTACAATAGACTGGAGGGTTCAATCATCTCACTAGTTGCATAAGTGCAATCCCAGCTGATTGCAGCTGGTGGGATGCTCAAGCCCCAGCTGCAGAATCCACAAGGGGCCCCAGGGCGAGCGAGTTCAGCACCTTCACCCATGCCTCCAATTCAGCCTTCTTCAGCACCCACCACCACTCAGTTCAGCCCTCCAGCCTCCCCTCTGCTTTTCCTGGGTTCTTCACCCTGCTCTCCCAAGCCTGGGAGGCTGCAGCAACCTCCCCTCCCCCTTCCAGGCAGAAAGGAATCTCCAGAAGTTCTTTACCTCCCCACCCCTTCCCTGCAGCTGCCTGGGCAAGGAGGTTTCAGAAACACCAACCTGTCCCCATTGGTCACAGGAGGCGGGAGCATGGGGCAGAGCCACCTCAGGTGCTGGGCTCTTTAATCTTCCCCCCACCCCGGAGAACAGCTTCCGGTTTCTAGGGAGGGGCCGGGGAAGAGCATGCTGCAGAGTGGAGGTTATTCTGCCCCAGGAGGCCGGCAAGCGGGGCAGACGGGCAAGCAGAGGCCTCATTCACTGGAGGGCTGGAACTTCTTGCATCATCGTCATTCACAACAATGTCGCAAGAGCAGGCAACACTGCAGTCAGGTGGAGGCTCTGCGGACTAGTCCTGGGTTCTAGACTCCCCCTTGCCGTGGGGTGCAGACACCTCTTCCTGCTTTTAGGGAGTGTGGAATTCACCAGGCATCACCAATGCCATCATCAGGTCATGCTCCTGGGATCTGTACTAGCCACCTTGGTCAGTAACACACTGTGACCCCAAACCCCCCAGCCTCAGGCTCTGCACTGTGACATGCCTAGTCTGGTTCTCTGCCGAGCTTGGTGTCTGTCTCTGTGCTGCTGGTGCCAGCCCAGGCACTTCTGCTTGGTCTCAGCTGCCCCTGCATCTGATCCCCAGATCACACCCTCAGCCATGGGTTTTGCCAATTCTGACCCCTGCTCACTGACTGTAGCATCCACACCTGTGCTGCCCACTCCCACAGGACACAGACAGCACCACACAGATACCCCTCTTAGTCACCAGTCAGGGGCTTGGCCCCACGTACCCAGCAGAACCACATGGTCAGGCTGCTCTCTGGACCTATTCCCCAGACCAGAGCTGGCTCATCCTGCTGTATCCAAACAGCAATGGTAGCCACTCAGCACCCCCAGCCCCCGAGACCTTGCCACAGAATTTCCTGCCTGGTCTCTGCTCAGTTCCTGTTTACTTATCTCCCCCCTACCCCCATCAGGGCTACAGAGGCAAGGCCAGTTTGAGTGAGGTGAGAATTCACAATTCCCCAGTGCAATTTCACTCTCCCCGCAAAATAACAACAAGGTGCCCCAGTTCAAATCAGCAAAGGCTCCCCCACTGGAAGATGTTTTTATAGTTGTCTCCAAGAGAGAACATCCCAATTCCTTGAAAGGGATGTGCTCCCCACAGCCCCACACTGGCACTACAAGCAAGCTCTCAAAGTAGGGTCCTCCCCAAATCCAAAATAAGGTCAGCGAGAAAGTTCCACCCCTGATCTCAGAGGTGAAGCTGGCTTTGATTTCAGGTTTTTCAACCCCCGCGACGGCCCTTTAACCAATCCTGTAACTCTAACTCCCCAGCCATAATCCACCCGGCAACAAGGTACCTTCTAGCTCCCCTTGGAGGAGGACCATCTCATGCAGTGGGTGTGAGAAGGGCTGGTTACTAAGGGCCTACCTGCTACAATATCCTGGCACTTGGGCTGTAATGTTTTCGTTTGCTGCAAGTAAATAGCACTAGCATTGGGCTTCCAATTCCTCTCATCTTTTCAGTGGTGAGAGTAATTAGGGGGCAACACCGAAACAGAAGAACAGGCAGAGAATACAGGTCACTAAGGATGGCTGAGCAATACAAGCCAAAGACCGTCCAGTGAGGTCTTTAAGTGAAAGTTTGAGCCAGACTGATCATTAATATTGTTGTGACGTATATGGACAGATACTACGTAAACAGGCAGTGCATTTACATTCATGAAAACAGGATCTTGGCCAACCTTGGCTGAAGATGCTGCAAGAGACTTGGGTGAGAAGCTTCAGTGGTTAACCTGATCATTAACTTTAGTCTCTAGAAAGCATGTTATGACTTTGGTTTACATGCAACCATTTGTTTCCATTGTTCTCACTCACTATTGCTTGATTCTTTGAAAACAAGAATAAATCTAGTCTCACTGTACTTACCACCACAGCACTGAGATATATTTAAAGTGCTGGCCCAGAGCTGAATCTTACAAACTGGGGTGTGCTGTTCATTTGGGGGCAGCAGACCTGGTATTTCTGTGCGTAGCCAGTGTCATGGCCTGGATATGACAGGGGAACACTTCAGAGGGACTGGGGTACAGCTACTATTAAGCTGCAAGGCAAAGTCAAGGCAGGCTTGGTCCAGAAGAGAGGGCTTGGGTGGCTACAAAGGCTGGTGATTTCACCACTGGACTGTCCTTCCTCTTTACAGAGTAATTGCTGCATCCTTGGTGATGCTTCTCCAAGTCCTTTCCATGGAGTACGGGTAGATTCAGCTTCAAAGCTATGACCAGAGAGAAAAATCACGGCATTCTGTACAGCTGTTTGTAAAGCCTCGCACATCTCTGGCTTGTGGGTCCACTGTCACTGCCGCCGTCCTCACTCTCACAGCCTATGCTACGGGCAGCCACTCAGGCTCTTGTCTCTGTAGCAACATAGCTCCCCGGCCTCCTTTTGAAGCATCTATGGCGAGTAGTGTCTTCCTGTGGGTCACTGATGTACTTTAGATCCTTGCACTCTTGCATGCTGTGGCATCCGTGCCCCTGCCCTACCATGGTGAAGGCGTTTTCTTAGGTGACTTGTTTGAGCTCCATCTCTGGGAGAGAACTTACTGACATAACCCAACATGCCTTGCAGTGTCTGAATTCCATTACACTTTGGAGTCTCTGCATGCTGAGTTTCTCTTGAATCGGCCATTTCAGCCCCAGATTGATGATCAGCCTCATTTGATTTCAGGTTTTGCACAAATTTCCAGTCACTCTGTGATCAGGCCTGATGTTTGCGAGCCATGCTGGCCAGATACTATTATATTACCATAATGCCCAGAAGGGCCAGGACCCAACTGTGCTAGGCAATTTACAAACACAGAACAAAAGGACAGGCCTTTCCCCTCCAAAAATGTTCAGTCTCAGAATAAGACACAAGCCAACAGGTGGCTATGGGCAGACTGACAGGGAGCACAAGGAAACTGAGACAATACTGAGTGGGCAGCATGATGGTCAGTTGTCTTAGTCTGAGACCATCTTTGGACCCTCTCACTCCCTGTGAGCCCTTCTAGCATCTGGGACATGGTGCAGTGGGACGCAGCCAGTGCTGCTCACATCTGAAAGGCAATCTGCCAAACGGGAGATTGAAAGGGCAGATCTTGGAGCTGTCTGTGTCCAGGGGAATCTGCCAAAATCCTGCTGATGAATCTAATTTGCTGAAGAATTTGGCTCCAGCCATCTCAGCAAACATTTTGTTCCTTGTGGGCAAGTGGAAGCATTCCCCCTTAAGGTTATAGTTCTGCTCCTTGGGGTCACTGCATTGTCTGAATCCACTCCCTTTTATCCCTGCAATTACTATGGAGCAACCCAGCCTGTTGGCTTCTCTGTGCTGTGAGTGAGGCCATCTGCTGTCGTGTTCTGCAGCTCTGCTGCTAGTCTGTTTTTCAAGGCTTGTGCAACATGCTGGGTGGTATGTACAAGAGGTTCTCTGTCCTCCTGTAACCATATTGTCCATGCCACCAGGGGACACTCCTTCCAGTGAGCATGTCTTCATACAACACTATTAGCCCAGCCACATCTGGCCCAGGTTTGCTGCCAGAGTTTTAATTTGACTGTCACATACAAGCTTTTGACTAGGCCAATCATGTCACATGTGCCTAACTTCATCACTGGCCACCAGCCACTTCCTGCTGCATACTCCCCTCCCCTATAATGATCTCTCAATCCCTGAGCCCTATGTAAACAGTTTATCCCCATAATGAACCCCTCTGATGCTCGTTTCCATGTGGGGAATCCCACCCCCAATAATTAAAAACAACCCCCCATTCCCTCTTCCCATCCAAAAGAAAGAGCTTTAAACTCCTTTTGTATGTGGGCAGTACAAAGAATTAGACCTCAATTAGAACCCCTTCCCATGTTCACAGCAGAACAAGCGAGAAGACTGCGAACTTGCACCAGTGCCATGGGCAGATCCTTTGCAAAGCTGGCTGGAAGCCAGGCACGGCTGTTTCTGCTTGATGAGCAGAACCGCTTGCACTGTTCTCATTGAGTCATGTATGATTTATAACATCACACTCTGGTCAGAGACTCTTAATTCAACCTAGGCACAAAGCCGGCCCTTGGTTTCAGCTGGCAATAAGCTCAAACTCCGCTTCCAATTCCCTTGCTTTTGGGAACTGAAATCAGAGCCACAAAGTGACCTTAATGTTGATTTTTGATGTAATTTCTTTGGGAGGGTTACGATGCCCCCCTTTTATATCTTCCACTACATTATATATCCTGGGACTGGACCCATCAAACATAATATTCCATGGGCCAGATCTTGATCTCAATTACACCAGAGTAAACTCAGAGTGACTCATCTGAAGTTCAGTGGAGCTCACCCAGATTCATACTGACCTGAAATCACAGCCCAGCCCTGTGTATTTAGGGCTGTGGTTAACATTAATTTGATAACAGGTGACAGTCCCCGCAGAGCCAGGGTGACTTCCCTAGTACAAGTATCAGAGGATAGCCGTGTTAGTCTGGATCTGTAAAAGCAGCAAAGAATCCTGTGGCACCTTATAGACTAACAGACGTTTTGGAGCATGAGCTTTCGTGGGTGAATACATGCATCTGAGGAAGTGGGTATTCACCCACGAAAGCTCATGCTCCAAAACGTCTGTTAGTCTATAAGGTGCCACAGGATTCTTTGCTGCTTTTCCCTAGTACAGACTGTTCCATGGGCGAGGAACATCTGGGAATGTAGTGAAAAGAAATTCAGTTTTAGAGAGCAACAAGTTCTATTGAGGGAGTTTGCATTTGTAATTTACTAGAGTTAAGGTGACCAGATAGCAACTGTGAAAAAACGGGACGGGGGGTGGGGCCTGATGTTTGTGAGCCATGCTGTCCAGAAATTATTATTTTACCATAGTGCCCAGAAGGGCCAGGACCCAGCTGTGCTAGGCAATTTACAAACACAGAACAAAAGGACCCTTCCCCAGGGGTGAAAGTAATTTACAGGACTTACTGGTACTGCAGGAGTCCTGAGGGGGGCGTGGTCTCATCCAGAAGAGGCGTGGCCTCTCAAGAGTTAAAGGCCCTGGGGCACCAGCTGTGGCTGGGAGACCCAGGGCCTTTAAATCAACCTGGGGCTCCCAGTTGAAGAGGTGGCTGGGAGCCCCCCGGGGCTCAGGGGCAAATTAAAGGGCCCGGGGCTCTGGCCGCTGTGGGGAACTCTGAGCTTTGTGGGGCTGGGGCAGGGATTTAATGGGCCCAGCACTCCTGCCGCTGAGGAAAACCCCGCGCCCTTTAAATCCTGGCCCCATCCCAGCTGCCAGAGCCGTGGCCCGGATTCAAAGGGCTCTGGGCTGCCTGCAGCCGGGGGGGGAGCTCTGAGCCCTTTAAATCCCAGCCGTGGCCGGGATTGAAAGGGCTCTGGGCTGCCCACAGTGGCGGGGAGCTCTGAACCTTTTAAATCCCAGCCCCAGCCTGGCTGCCGGAGCTGTGGCCAGGATTTAAAGGACTCTGGGCTGTCCAGAGCTGCGGGGAGCTCTGAGCCCTTTCAATCCTCGCCATGGAAGCCGGTGCAGTCCAGCACAGCGTACTGGCTCTTGCCGGTATGCCGGACTGGACCGGCTTACTTTCACCTCTGCCCTTCCCCCCCAAAAATGTTCAGTCTCAAAATAAGACAAGCCAACAGGTGGCTACAGGCAGACTGACAGGGAGCACAAGGAAACCATGAGACAATACTGAGTGGGCAGCTGCACTTAACCTGAGTTGCTCGCACACTTGCAGTGGTTGCACACCACGCAGCTGGTCACCCATGTTACATGAAAATCTGGCTCTGACAATGTCGTAATTAGATTTAACAGTTACTGCTGCATTTCCTAGAACTGTTGTCCCAGGCTGGCTGCAGACTCAGACAGACAGAACTGTGTTGGCTAGATGCCCATCACCTTTCGAAGATTTTCCTTGTAGGCATAAGGGCTTGAGACAGCCATCTTTCTTCACGGAAAATTTGCAATGTGCTGCCCCTGAATCCCAGATTAATACCAAGTGCAGAGTTCAGGGCTTGAAGGCCTCTGGTCTAATGGTCTGAGCCAGCGCAGAACTAGGAGCCTCAATCTCCTGTGTTCAAAGCAGGACTCTGACAATGACTCTCCGGGTGATCTTGGGCAAGTCATGTCCCTGTTCTCTGCCTCATTTTCCCCCCAGATGGGGCTCTATTTTTACCTGCTCCACAGGGCTGCAGGGATGGATGGGATGAATTCTTGGAAGGTGGCACGTGCTGAGGACGGTTACACTTTTTCAGGTCTTCAGTGGTGGCCACAGTCTCTTCTTCCTTCACCCCCCCACCACCATTGCATTGCAGTCAATAGGGCCAGCTGCAGGCGGGCTGATGTCACCCACTCTGATCTGCGGCTGACAGCCCTTGGGCAGCAGCCACTGCCGCAGAAGGGGTCTGGGACTGCCAGAGCTGGAGGGAGCGGGCTAGGGAGCGATGCGGCAGCCGGAGTGTTGGGGAGGAGGCGGCTCTGGGCTGGCACGGGAGGGCACTGATGTGGGGCGCGGTGGGGCCCAAAGTTACAAAGGACACCTGCAGAGGTAGGTACTAACGCAGCTGTGAGCGGCCCATCCCCCCGCCGGGAGCAATAGTATAAAAAATAATCCACAAATCAAAGACATGCCCCATGGTAGCCATTAACCCCTCCCAGCATAAAGATATTAACCACATGGAAATCCTGTTAGCGCATGGCATTGGGGGCACCAAGTATTGGAGCTGATTCTGAGTTTCATGGCCTTTGAAGGACATGTACCTGTCCCAGCCCTAACTGGGCAGTCAGAAGGGTGGTTGCATGGTCAAGGCATGGGACTGGTGTTCAGGAAGGTGTATATTTCAGAGCACTGCTTGGCCTCTGGCCAATTGCCTAGGATGGACTTCTCAAAAGCACTCAGCACTGGCTTTGCTCTGCTCCCAGTGAAGTCACTGGTAAAATTCCCAGAGTTCAATGGGGAAATTCTGCACTTAGTGCCAGACCCACCAGGGAAATGTAGGTGCCTAGCTATCCTTTAATGTCGTAATTAGATTCCTTTAAGACTCTTATATTCACATTGGATCCAAGTTTCTGCTGGTGAGCATGCAGATTCATAAGCCAGGCACTCTCTATCTCACCTGCAGGGGCCAACCCAGTAGATTTGCTCAGAGCCAGCCCAGGAGGAGGTGAAGGTCCCTTGGGAATGTTGCTGAAGTCCCCTGGTGAACCCAGCCCTGTCTTCCTCCACATGCAGTTTTGGTTTTGTCTGAAATTCTTGGGCAAATTCACAACTAGTTTAAGGATTGACTCTATAGCTTGCTGACCACCACCCACTGTCACTTCCCCTTCATCAGGGCCCCTTTAAAAACTCACTCCTTTTCCAGTTGTCTTTTCAACCCCAAGCCTTTAATTCACCCTTCTCCAGGCTGGCAGCAGGATTTGTTTGAAAAAACCAAAAAAAACTCAAAAATCCCCAAACCAACACAAAATCTTTCCTCTGGCCCAGCTCCTGGGCTCCCCTAGCAGCCTCAGCTACTTCTCTCAACTACACCCTCCCTGTGGCTTCCTGCTGCCTTTTATGTTGGAAGCCCCTAATTCCTGCCAGGTGGTCTTCTCTTGTAATCAGGGCTGACATAGACTCAGGCTCTCCAGCTCATGGCCGAGTCACCCTGTTGCAGACTTGAAATTGGGTTTTTCAGTGAACAAACTAGTTGTTCTGAAAAATATCCCCCAGCTTTAGTGCTGGGTGCATTTCAAAAGCAGGGCACATACCAAGGCACTTAAAGATGGACTCAGGCAGGGATTTAACTTTAGGGCCTCATTAAAAAAAAAATTGATCACAGTACCCACTTTGTCCTCTTATGAATGAACTTTAAAAAGATAGACCAAGTCACTTGGTTGGTGCAGAACTGCTAAAAACTAGGGCTGTCAAGCGATTACAAAATTAATCACAATTAATTGCATGATAAAAAAATTGTGTTTAATTGCACGATTAATCGCACTGCTAAACAATAATAGAATAGTATTTATTTAAATATTTTTGGATTTTTTCTACATTTTCAAATATATTGATTTTAATTACAACTCAGAATACAAAGTGTACAGTGCTCACTTTATATTTATTTTTTATTACAGGTACTTGCACTGTAAAAAAACAAAAGAAATAGTATTTTTCAATTCATCTAATACAACTACTGTAATAAAATCTCTTTATCATGAAATCTGAACTTACAAATGTAGAATTATGTACAAAAAACTGCATTCAAAAATAAAACAATGTAAAATTTTAGAGCCTGCAAGTCCACTCAGTCCTACTTCTTGTTCAGCCAATTGCTCGGACAAACAAGTTTGTTTACATTTTCAGGAAATAATGCTTCCTGCTTCTTGTTTACAATGTCACCTGAAAGTGAGAACAGGCATTCACATACCACTGTTGTAGCTGGTGTTGCAAGATATTTATGTGCCAGATGCACTAAAGATTCATATGTCTCCACCTTCGACCACCATTCCAGAGGACAAGTGTCCATGCTGATAATGGGTTCTACTAGAGAACTACACAAAGCAGTGTGGACCGTCACATGTTCATTTTCATTATCTGAGTCAGATGCCACCAGCATTTTTTTTTATTATTGTTTTTTGGTGGTGGTGGTTCGGGTTCTGTCATTTCCGCATCAGAGTGTTGCTCTTTTAAGACTTCTGAAAACATGCTCTGCATCTCATCCCTCTCAGATTTTGGAAGGCACTTCAGGTTCTTAAACCTTGGATCGAGTGCTGTAGCTATGTTTAGAAATCTCACATTGGTACCTTCTTTGTGTTTTGTCAAATCTGCAGTGAAAGTGTTCTTAAAATGAACAACATGTGCTGGGTCATCATCCAAGACTGCTATAACATGAAAAATATGGCAGAATGCAGGTAAAAAACAGAGCAGGGCACATACAATTCTCCCCCAAGGAGTTCAGTCACTAATTTAATTAATGCATTATTTTTTTACTGGGTGTCGTCATCATGGAAGCATGTCCTCTGGAATAATGGCCAAAGCATGAAAAGGCATATGAATGCTTAGCATATCTGGCATGTAAATACCTTGAAATGCCAGCTACAAAACTGCCATGCAAATGCCTGTTCTCACTTTCTGGTGACATTGTAAATAAGAAGATGGGAGCATTATCTCCTATAAATGTAAACAAACTTGTTTGTCTTAGCGATTGACTGAACAAGAAATAGGACTGAGTGGACTTGTAGGTTCTGAAGTTTTACATTGTTTTGTTTTTGAGTACAGATGTGTAACAAAAAAAATCGATGATTGTAAGTTGCACTTTCACGACAAAGATTTCACTACAGTACTTGTATGAGGTGAATTGAAAAATACTATTCCTTTTGTTTATCATTTTTACAACACAAATAATATACACTTTGATTTCAGTTACAACACAGAATACAATATGTAGAAACATATCCAAAATATTTAATAAATTTCAATTGGCAATCTACTGTTTAACAGTGCAATTAAAACTGCAATTAATTGTGATTTTTTAAAAAATTAATTGCATGAGTTAACTGTGATTAATTGACAGCCCAACGAAAAACATGACCTCAGAGCTACCTGTAGGATTATTAATCATGTCTATCACAGTGGTGCCCTAAATGCCCTGCCAGGACTGGGGACCCATTGTGTTGGCATTACAAACCCACAGAGACAGGTGCCTGCACTAGAGAATTTATTTCTTGCCTATTTAACTGCTACTCAAGCCAGCTACACAGAACTGCTTGCCAGTGGCTCAGCTTCATCATGGAGGTGGAACACTATTAGAAATCACAGTGGTTCAAGCGGTCCTTCTTTGTGAAATATTGTTGGTTGGCTAGCTGGAAGTCAGAAGCCCTGGCAGATGGCAGCATGTGAGCAGCCCTGCCCTGTCTGCTGGCGGGAGCATTTCACGCTCCCACACATACATCTGTCCTGAGCTGGGAGGCAGAGAGAAAGAGAGAGTCTAAGAAGAACAGGAGACTTTGGAGCCTGTTTAAGAAGGAACCCAAAATACACTTTTTTTCCTAGAACGGACATGGCCACCACTCCCCAGCCCCCGCTGACAGCCTCAGCAGAAAGGCCCAGACTTGAAGAAGGTCATGGAAACCAAACTCCAGTCTACCCCTCCGCATTGCTCCCCCCAGCACTGGGGTGAGGCACAGAAGCGGGAAGCAGCGAGTAGAAGGCTGGGTGGACCGTTGCCATGCAGTACCTGGTTGCTAGGAACAACCAGAAGACATTGCTGTCCTGGTCTGTCAGGCTGGTGCAGTATTCTTCACAAGCGGCAAATGTGCTAAACCTGAAAAGCACATGTAAAGGGTTGGGGGAGAGGAGACACCCTTCACTGCTCCCTGAGGAGGTTTAAAAGCAGCCCTACACATTTTCAGTGGCATCACAGCTGTTGCTTTTTGGGAGGGGGGTAGTTATTTCTCACATTAGACATTTCAGGGATAGTAGGCCCTGCCTCCCTCTCCTGAGTGGACAGACCTTAGGGACAACATTACCGAGCTTTTATACAGCACTTCTAATCAGTGGCTTTCAAAGTGCTTTAGAAAGCAGGAGAGCATCATTATCCCCATGGGGAAACTGAGGCCAGAAAGAGGCAGTGACTAGTCACCCGGCAGACTAGTACCAAGGCCAGGAATAGAACTCAGGTCTTGGGCCAAAGTGCTACACACTAGCCTCCAGCTGGAAGGTGGGATCTGATACTGATCATGCAATGGCTGTAAAAACCATCAGCAACAAAGGAGGAGCTGCGAGTGTGACTGTTCACCTTTAAGAAGCACAGCAGTCTTTGCACTTCACTGTCCCTTTACTTTTTCAGCCGCTGCAGTGCCGCATCTTGGATGTGTTATTACCATTCCCTTGTCCTGGATAGTGGCTGCCACTCAGCCGTGACGCTCCTGCCGCAGAGGTGAGAACAGCCAATTCCAGGCTCCACAGCTTGCTTCCTGTGCTCTGGCAGTGCAGCCGTGTTTGGCCGCAGAAGCACTGCACAGCTGTGTTTATTGCCTCTGCTGACCACTGCAAATCAACTGCAGAAAGCTAGCATGGTCCCGAGCATAGTGTCATTCATTTTAACTCAGCTCTAACATGTTGAGACTATCAGCTGTATAAATATATTCCCTAGGATCTGGGTATGGATCGCATCATTCCTATGACACCTAACTACCTCATTCACAACTCCTTCTCCCATCCCCAGCCTTTTCCGACTCTATATGGACACAGGTTTTATTTCACTGAAATCAGTGTAAATGTTACCACTCATCGAATGGGAGCATGATTTGACCCTCTCTATGCGGATGACCTACCTTTTCAAAAGGGATTTAGGGGACCCAGCTTGAGACACCTTCAAACGCCTGCTGTTTCAGGAACTGCTGGCCACTCAGCCCCTGGAAATGAGGTCTCTGAAGCTGGCCACCTAAACCTGAGCCCTCCCAAATCACTAGTCACTTTGGAAATGTCACTCCCTTTTGCTGCACCACTTTCATGTGCAACAGAAAACCGAGCTATTAACAACTTATATCCCTAGACAATCCTGCAGCTCATCTTCTAAGCAAAAGGGAGTGAACTCCAATATCCTGGCCAAACTCCATTGCAGACCATTTGTTTCTGTCTGTCTAACACCTGCCTGCCTTAGCAAATAGATCCTCCATTTTCTCTCCTGATTGGTTGTAAAACATTGCTGTGCACTCTTACATAGCTGCTGCGTTCCACCGCAGAGCTGGCTGCATTTCACTGACAAAACAGTGTCTTCATACCTAGATCTAAACCCAGCTCCCACTGATGTGTCAGATTGGCTGGATGGAGGCTTGGAAGGATTAAATTTCTGTCAGTTAATGCCAGTAAACTTCGATTTCACTGTACACAGACACAAAGTGATGAAAAAATGCTTCCATCGATTGTCACAGACCTTCACAGCGGGGCAAAGGAAGAACAAATTGGAGTTTGTACATATGTAAAGCTTTGACTTTTTGAAAATCAAGGTCTACCATCATTAAATACTTCTCTGACCCCCCCAACTGTGAAATTTGAAATAGATTAAAAATAAAGAAGTGCTAAAAATAAACATCTATATTAAACATCAAAATTATAAACCAATAAAAATCAAGTTCAGCCAAGCTTGGTTGTATGTATCAGCAGGAATAAGCCGGCTTCTTTATGGTTTTTAAGCACTTTGAGATACAGTACAGTATCCTAACATGCTGGCTAGTGTCTGCTGGATGGACTCGGAACTGCTCCACTGTGTGCAATAGGGCACATGCTGGACGCAGCTAAGGAAGGATCTCCTTTAGGTCAGATAGGGCCCTGTTTTTTGGGGGCAGGACCAGGTGGGCTCTGTCCCTCTTGCTGCAGTGAAGTTCTGTGTGGCTGTGTGTTTCTAGGTGGCTATCAGTTTGTTACAACAGAAATGCAAGTTATTGTTTTGAACATACCAACATAGCTACTTTAATCTAATGCTGAGGACTCGGCTGCCGCTGATCTCGACTCCCTGCCACACCTGGGCATCTGTAAGCTGCAGAGGCTGCAGAGAGCTGTGCTTTTCGTTCCTGGAGTCCATTTTCAATCACCTTTTCTAACTGACACAGAGAAGGAAAAGTGACAATTCTTGCTCATCCTCTCCATTCTGGGATCTGGCACGGCTCGGTGCTACGCTCATACAATGAACCAGTCCTGTTACAACCCTGGGAATCTGAAGGGAAAGCTCTTTCTCCTACCAGGTTTGGTTTATTGCTCAGCCACATGTGCATGCATGCCAGGGACAGCTCGGCTCCTTCTTGTGCTTCTGAGTTTGCCTCATGCGGCTGCTGTCTCCTGACTTTCCTTATCAATATGTCACATCCTTCCTGCTCCCCCCTCTGGTTTTTAATTGATACTCTCGGCACGTCCTCGGGAGTTTCCCAAGTTGCCCTGCTAAACACAGCAAGGCCCAAATCCTGGAAGGTGAGCCCAGCCGAGTTCACTGGCTGCCCATGGGGCTGTGCCTCTGGGATCAGGAAGGTGAGGGTGGTACACCTGCAGCAGGCAACAGAGCCACTGCACAGCAGCTACGTTCCTCTGCTGAACCGAGGCTCTATTGACCATGCATCTACCCTTTCCTGCCCAAAGCTGGGGCATGAAGAATCCACACTGAGCATGGCTTTGGTAGGCATTCACCATGTGCTGGCCACAACCCCCACCCCCCCCAACACGTCTTTGTATTGCCAAACTATTCTGGGTTCCACTGCCCGTTTGGGCTCCCACAGCCACAGGGGTCTGATTAGTATTAAATAGGGAGCTCTTTGAGGCAAGGACCATCCATTTGTACAGCACCTTGCACAATTGGCTTGTGGTCCATGGCTGGCCCGCATAGGCCCTACCACAGTGCAAAGAACAGTACTGGGGTTTGCCCATCCAGCATTAAGGCAGGCGGTATGATCTAGTGGGCAGCCCACTGAGTTGGGAGTCAGACGTTTGGTTTTTATTCCCAGCTCTGCTACTGACTTGTTGTGCAGCCCTGAGCCAGTCACTTGGCTTCTGGTTCCCCTCCCTCCCTTTGTCTCTCTTGTCTATGTAGCCCATAAGCACTTTAGGACAGGGCCTGCCTCTTATGCTGCTAGTAGAAGCAGGCCCTGACTTCAGTGCTCCTGTAATATAAATAATAGGAATCATCCAAAGCCTAATGAAGTCAATGGGCTTTGAGTCAGGCCCTGCTGGGTTGAATATTCACCTTCTACCTCTGGGCTGGATGGACTGGTAGGATCTGTCCCCCTTCAAGCTTTGGGTTTAACCTATTTAAGCCTTGGGATCCTAAAGAAATATCTTCTTCATTTGCAATGTTAGAGAGGTAAAGGCCAGTGCTTGCGGTTTTACAGCTATAAGGGGACAAATGGGGGCACAGAGCAGGACAATTCGAACAGTGACTGAACGGCAGTGATGTCCCAGAGAAAGTGCTTTTTATTTAAAGACCCACCAAAAGAAATACAGCTGACAAGGCCATTGTGCGATCTTTGAAAAATGATGGAGATGCTTGAGAGCAGCCCAGCCATGGTGGCATTAGCCTAGAAACGGAAAGAACTCCTCAGATTTATTTACCATACATACGGGGGTTCATTACTGGGAGTCAGGACTCCCAGCTGATTTTCCTGGCTTGGCCCCTGATTTGTTGAGTGCAGTGCCCTGTAGTCAGTCACTCAGAGTATTTCTAGCATGGTTCCTTAGGGTCAGGCTCCTCAAACAGGTTCAGGTCTGCAAAGTGCTGAGCATCCCCAGCCTTGGGGGACTGAAAGCTCTCAGCATCTGGCAGGACTGGGTCCTTCGTGGGGTTGAGTATGCACAACTCCCACTGAGATCAACAGGAGCATTGTTGCTTAGGTGACTGGAGGCAGGAGCAGATCCTGTGTGCCTCAATTTCCCCTTCTGGCCAGTGAGTACAATGATGCCCCTCAGGGTGCTACAAAGCACTGCCAGAGCCTCAGATGAAGGATGCTGGAGAAATGCATGGGATACATCCTGCATCTGCATGCACTAGCTTTGGGGACCATATTGCATTACATTTATGTATCACTGTGGGGCACCGATTGTACCCAGCTCAGGGTTATCACAGCTCCTCCAGCAACCAAAAACAGTGTGTGTGTGGGAGGTGATTACAATGAGACATCCTTGAGGAGGCTCACATAAACTGGTTCAAATTGGATTTTCCAGAGACCCACAGACAAAGAAAGGGCTTTGGCATAAAAAGGCAGCGTTTAAACTGACTTGAGGCCTTCTTTCTGATCCAGCAAAGAGACAGGACCTTCTGGCCAAGGGATGGAAAGACTTTGGCCTGCAATGGCACCATAAGCCTGCTGGCTGACTTCTGGGAGGGCTAGTGGGGTTTAAATCTGTTTACTGTTCTAAGTATGTTTTCTATGTAATGCTTTTACCATATGAATAGATGTGCTTGCTCGGGAAAAGTGGGATGGTAACTTGCAACAGCTGGCAACACACTAGTCATAGCCCTTGGAGGGAAAGCAACACACAGGCGTTGGCATGCAGGCAGATTGGCTTGCTGGGGATAGCACAGTGTAAGGCAGGGAGCTGTGCCGCCTTTCAAACTGCCTGAGCAGAAGGGAGTTAGACAAGGGTCCCTGCCCAGAGACAGATGATGGCTCCTGGAGTGGGCCATGGAGAGGGGATACTAGTACAGTTACCTTGAAACTGTGACAATACAAAAGACCTTCCTTTCCCAGCTGTAAAACAAGTGTCCCAGCTACCACAGAATCAGCATCAGTGGGATGCCTGGTGAGCTCAGAAAGAGGGGTTTGCCTGTGTTCATGACCATCTGCTCCAATGGGAAGCTGACCTGCAAGGTCCTGACCTTTGCTTCAATTCGGCAGGAGGACGACAACATTAATTACACAAGAATCATTTTATATCAGAGTTTTGGCCGCACAACTGTAACTCTTTGGAATCAGGTTTCTCAGGATCGTTGCTGGGCACAATGCTGGATTTCCGTCAGCATGTTCTGACAACACCTAAGTGGGCCATTTCCAGGGAACTTGTTCATGGCATGATTTGGGAAAGTGAAGCCAAAAGATGCATCAACAAAGTTCTTTAAACATTCAAACCAAGATACACAGACGTGCCTTCACAGCATTCACCCAGTTCTAGGGTCTGTCTACACTGCAAGCAGAGGTGTGACAGCAGCATGAATAGACATACCTGGGGCAGCTGGTGAACTTTGAGGCAAGGGACACGTAGCCAGAAAACAGAAAGCCTGGTCCCCTGGATAACCGACCTGGGCCCTGCAGTCTGCACTAGTTGCACTGGGACATGTGAAAGCTGGTCCCTACAGTCTGTGCTGGACTGGAAGGGTGTCAACTGCAGAGTACTAACTGCCCCCTGTAGACCCTGCTGGCACTCTCTAAAAGGTGCACAGAGGGAATTAACATAGTCCTGTTTGACATGGGACTACACCAGCACAAAGGAAGGACCTTTTAGAGCGTTCCAGCAGCATCTACATGGGGCAATTAGAGCATAATACTGGACTGTTCTACAGTCACCACAACCGGTGGCTTGGGCTGTGAATCCAGTGCCCAAACCCGCCTTGACAATTGCTGTGGCTTCGCCTCCACTCACACCTTGACTGCACAGTCTGCACATGTGCCACAAGGTGTCACTGTGCCTCAGTGGGTCACAGCTGAGAATATCAGATTCAGGACAAACTGCTGAGAAATGGGGCAGACCCACCCCAAACTGGTGGTTATTCTTCCATAAGATATACCAAGCCAGGAACAAAAATAAATGTCTGTCTCACCACACTGGTTAACAAGAAGTCAGAAATGCAGTCTCCTTAGGTATCACAGCCCTTGTTTCACCAGCCAGACACTAGATTTGATGATGAGTGGTTATTTGATCAAACAAAGGGTTCTTGTAATCCCAAGAGATCAGCCACACAGCCAGGCCAATATATTACTCAGATTTTACCCAATAATCACATTGTCACCAATCTTTTAGTATCTAATATCTAAAGGTTTATATATAAGAGAAAAGAAGGATGAGAGAGTTAAAATGGTCAAAGGTATCAAATATATATACTTATTGCAGAGTTCTTGTATCAGGTTTGAAGCAGTGATGGAATAAACTGTTGGCTTGTAAAGTCTCTGGGAACTTCCAAAAGATTGGAAGGTTCTCACTCCATTGGTTGGAATGCTCCTTTTAGTGTAAGTCCATACAGAGGCATCGACTTTCTTCTCTCTGGGTGGGTGCTCCACCCCACCTCAGCCCTGCCTCCACGCTGCCCCTTCCCCAATGTCCTGCCCTTGCGTCACCTCTTCCTGCCTCTGCTCCGCCCCCTCCCCTCCAGCACCTCCCACCTGCCACCAAACAGCTGATCAGTGGGTGGCTGGTGGGTGCTGAGCACACACTATTTTTTTTCTGTGGGTGCTCCAGCCCTGGAGCACCTATGGAGTCCATGGCCCAGAGATCAGAGCAGGAAAGAAGCAAAATGGAGATGCTTCCAGGGCCTTTTATAGGTTCACCTATGTGGAGGGAATGCTTAGTCTTAGGCCTTGGCTACACTGGAGAGTTGCAGCACTGGTAGTGGCTTTACAGTGCTGCAACTTACTGTCCACACTTGCAAGGCACATACAGCACTGTATCTCCCTGGCCACAGTGCTGCATGTACTGCACCTCTGCCTGGGGAATAACGACTGCAGCGCTGGTGATGCAGCACTGTTCCACCAGTGTGACCACCAAAAGCGCTGTAATTGGCCTCCAGAGGTATTCGGAGGTATCCCAGAATGCCTGCTCAGCCACTCTGCTCATCTGTTCGAACTCTATTGCCCTGGCCTCAGGTGACCAGCCCTTTAAATGGCCCAGGAATTTAAAAAATCCCCTTCCTGTTTGCTCAGCCAGATGTGGAGTGCAATCAGTGAATCTTTCCAGGTAACCATGCCTCCACACGCCAACCGAGCCCCAGCATGGAGCAATGGCGAGTTGCTGGACCTCATCAGTGTTTGGGGGGAGGAAGCTGTATAGTCACAGCTGCGCTCCAGCCGTAGGAATTACGATACCTATGGGCAGATATCAAGGGCCATGCTGGAAAGGGACCATGACCGGGACGCGGTGCAGTGCAGGGTTAAAGTGAAGGAGCTGCGGAGTGCCTATTGCAAAGCCCGCGAGGGAAACTGCCGCTCCACACTGCCCCCACGACCTGCCATTTTTACAAGGAGCTGGACGCGATACTTGGGCGTGACCCCACCGCCAATCCGAGGACCACCATGGACACTTCAGAGCGGGGGGAGGAGGAGGAGGAAAGCGAGAGTTAGGGTACTGGGGTAGGGGGAGACACCCCGGAGTCCCTGGAGGCATGCAGCCAGGAGCTCTTTGCAAGCCAGGAGGAAGGTGGGGAGGGATAGCTCAGTGGTTTGAGCATTGGCCTGTTAAGCCCAGGGCTGTGAGTTCAATCCTTGAAGGGGCCATTTGGGGCAAAAATCTATCTGGGGATTGGTCCTGCTTTGAGGAGGGGGTTGGATTAGATGATCTCCTGAGGTCCCTTCCAATCCTGCTATGATTCTAAGGTACCCAGTCACAGCAGCTGGTACTTGGTGAAGGAGGAGCAGGTTCCTGGTAAGCAGCTTTTATTTTCAGGATGGAAATGTTTCAGGAGAGGAGGGAGGGTTAGGGCTGAATGCATGCATGCCTAGATGTGGAACAGCCCATTGATGTAGTCTATCACGTCACAGTAATCTCTTCAAAAGTTTCAGCCAGAGCGGGAGCAATGTGCTTGCGCAAGATTATAGGGAGAGCCACTGTGGTCCTTGTCCCAGTCAGGCTAACGCATCTGTGCCACTGTGCCGCGAGGGATGGGAGGACCATTGCTGCACACAGGCAAGCTACATAGGGGCCAGGGCGGAATCCGCATTGCTGTAGAAGACCATCCCACTCTTCCCAGGTGACCCGCAGCAGCGAGATATCTTCCAGGATTAACTCCTGTGGAAAATGTTGGGAGAGTGTTCAGTGTAGGTGCCCCCTGCAGCTGTTTGCTTTCCCCAATGCAAAGAAACCCCAGCACAGCCCTGAAGTAATCATTCCCCCTTCCCAGGTGACCTGCAGCAGCGAGATATCTTCCAGGATTAACTCCTGTGGAAAATGTTGGGAGAGTGTTCAGTGTAGGTGCCCTCTGCAGCTGTTTGCTTTCCCCAATGCACAGAAACCCCTGCACAGCCCTGAAGCAATCAGTCCCCCTTACTCACCATTTCAGGGCTCCTGTGGGTTATGTGCGCTCTCTTTGGTATGGGAAAATTATGCTAAAGTGAAGACTGTAAACTCCTTCACTGTGTGGGAATAACTGTCTGAGCTTTAAACAATGCTGCCTCTGTTAAGTGTTCCCTTTTTTGCCTTTCCACAAGCGACCTTGATTTCTCAGCTGCTCTTGTTATCAACAGCTCAAAGACTTCAAAACCTCCAGAAAAAGCTGCAAAAAAGCAAAGACGACCTGCTGCAAGCAGTTATGGATCACTCTGCCAGAGAGAATAAAAAACTGCAGGACTGGAGGAAAAGGGAAAGCAGGATCCCCCAGAGAACCGCAGCAGCCAGGAAGAAAAGCACAAAGCAGCTGATAAGCATCCTGGTGCGCCAAGCGGATTCTATCCAGGTGCTCGTAGCCATGCAGGCAGAGCACTACTGCACCACCCCCGCCCCATCCCAAAGCTCTTTCCCTTGTGCCCCAATGTCAGCTCCAAACCCCCTTCCCCAGCATCCAGGTTCTTACCTCCACCAGCTGCCCCCAACACCTGTACGTTCACCAACCAGCCCTGAGAACTACAACCCTTACCCTCTGCACTCAACTCCCATCACCATGCAGTAGTTTCATCCTGAAGTGCAGCAGTCATTGCACAGCACTCCAGACAGGACATATTCAAACCTGTGACTGTACAGTTCCCCACCACACCCCCCTGCCCTTTGAGGTTCCCAAAATGTTATGTGTCTGTCAATAAAGTTATTTTCTTTTCAATAAATGAATTCTTCACTTTGAAAACAGTCTTTATTATTGCAGAAAGTCAAAGATACCTTAGCCCAGGAAAGAAACAGGCACTGCAAATCAGCTTAGGAAAAACAGATTCCTACTAACATTATAACCACTGCACTTCACTCTCGTGCAAGGCACCAAACATTACTGTTGGTTTTCAGCCTCAAATTCCTCTCTCAAGGCATCCCTAATCCTTGAAGGCCTGTGTTGGGCCTCTCTAGTAGCCCTGCTCTCTGGCTATGCAAATTCAGCCTCCAGGCGCTGAACCTCGGATGTCCATGCCTGACTGAATCTTTCACCCTTCCCTTCACAAATATTATGGAGTGTACAGCACGCAGATATAACCGCAGGGATGCTGCTTTCCCCCAAGTGTAGCTTCCCATACAGAGATCACCAGCGCCCCTTTAAACGGCCAAAAGCACACTCCACAGTCATTCGGCACCAGCTCAGCCTGTAGTTGAACCGGTCCTTGCTCCTGTCAAGCTTCCCTGTATATGGTTTCATGAGCCAAGGCATTAACGGGTAAGTGGGGTCTCCAAGGATCACAATGGGCATTTCAACGTCCCCTACTGTGATCTTCCGGTCTGGAAAAAAAGTCCCTGCCTGCATCTTCCGGAACAGGCCAGCCTGTGTTAATGTCAATGAAATGCCCACAGTGATCCACAAGCGCCTGGAGAACCATAGAGAAATACCCCTTCCGATTAACATACTCGGATGCTAGGTGGGGTGGTGCAGAATAGGAATATGTGTCCCATCTATCGCCCCTCCACAGTTAGGGAAACCCATTTGTGCAAAGCCATCCACAATGTCCTGCACTTTCCCCAGAGTCACGGTTCTTCTTAGCAGGATGCGATTAATGGCCCTGCAAACTTGCATCAACACGATTCCAACAGTCGACTTTCCCACTCCAAACTGGTTCCTGACCGATTGGTAGCTGTCTGGAGCTGCCAGCTTCCAGACTGCAATAGCCACCCACTTCTCCACTGGCAGGGCAGCTCTCAATCTCGTGTCCTTGCGCCGCAGGGTGGAGGCGAGCTTAGCACACAGTCCGATGAAAGTGGCTTTTCTCATCCAAAAGTTCTGCAGCCACTGCTCATCATCCCAGACTTCCATGACGATGTGATCCCACTACTCAGTGCTTGTTTCCCGAGCCCAAAAGCGGCGTTCCACGGTGCTGAGCATTTCCATGAATGCTACAAGCAATGTCGTGTTGTATGCATCAGGTGACTTGCTATCATTGTCGGACTCCTCATCACTTTGGAGCTGAAGGAATAGCTCAACTGCCAAACGTGATGTGCTGGCGACACTCATCAGCATACTCCTCAGCAGTTCGGGCTCCATTTCCCACAGAAATCGCACTGCACAGAAACCGTTGAGAGAGTCACAATGGCGCCAAACGTGGACAGAAAAACAGGGACTGCTGGGATGTGAAGCGATGCATCACGGGGCATTGGGACAGGAAGCAGAATGACCCACACCCTCCGCCCCCTTCCCACAACCCACGGCCCCAAAATGGGACGAGGTGCTCTGTGGGATAGCTGCCCATAATGCACCACTCCCAACACCACTGCAAATGCTGCAAATGTGGCCACACTGCAGTGCTGGTAGCTGTCAGTGAGGCCACACTCCAGCGCTTTCCCTACACAGCTGTAAGAAGACAGCTGTAACTCCCAGCGCTGCACACCTGCAAGTGTAGCCAAGCCCTCAGTTTGTGGGAAATTACAGGCACAAGATGGAGTCCAGGGTCACACAAGCAAGTCACATGCCTTGCATGCTTTGATTAGTTATAGGAGCTGCCATTACCCATATATTGGCTACAATTGCCCACAGGAAGACCCACTGGGTGGGGTCAGTCTTATTCTGTGGTCTATTGTGCGAGCTAAGTTTCCTTTAATGGGCTGTCAACTTGAATGGTCCATTCACAATGCACTGGCATGACTGGATGTAAATTACCTTGTGGGTGTTACCCCAGGTGTGAACACATTTGAAATACTGATACTTAGTCAATATTCATAACTCTAGATACAAAGATGATACATGCATACAAATAGGATAATCATATTTGATATATTGTAACTTTTCCATTGATAACTTATGTGACATTCTTTGCATAAGATTTGTTGCAATTATATAACATATTTTAATCATGGGACATCACACAAGGGCAGTGGAGGACAGTGCCTTGCTGCTAAATATGAATCACCAACCCAACAAAGTTGTAGCAGGCTGCTCTAGATTTGGTGTGTTTGCCATTCGTATATAGGCATGCACACACACGTCTATATTTGGGCTTGTGGTAGGCAGTGCCCCAATGCTCACTATACCATGGGACATACTCTAGCTAACATCAGTAACAATAGCTGTGAAACCTGGCAGCATGGCCTGTACAAGTTCGCCAGGGACCCTGGGTACGTACCTGAGTGGCCAGCCCATGCTGCTGCCCATGCTGCTGCGGCTTCACTGCTATCGTTGGAGCTAGCTAGCTCACGGCTAGCTCAGGAGTGTCCACATGCATGGCAATCACAGCTTGGCTTTCGGCACAGGCACACTCCTCCTTGGAAAAGGGTGGAAAGGATGACTTCCCTACCTCAAAAGCCCTTGTAGACTCTCCAGCCAGAAGTGACCATCATGATCATCTGACCTGTACATCATAGGCCACAGAATCTCACCCACCCCCTTCTGGAACAAGTACATCACCTCCCTGTCTAGCTTTGTGAGTCACTGATAAGTTGCCAGTTCAGGGCCAGATCCAAAGTCTGCTGAAGTCAATGGAAGGACCAAAGGACTGTGGGCCAGGCCCTTCGATGCCTGTAACTCTGCTGAAGTCTTTGGTACAGTAGCATCCCTGCAGCGCCTGGAAAGGGGGTAGGAGTGAGTGCAATACCTCAGCTGGTCACCAGGAAAGATGAAGAAGAGGCAGAGGCCCATAAGGCAGAGGCGGGGCTGGGGAACAGTGATGACAGAAGACTTAGCGGCAGCACCTCCCTCCCCTTCCCCACCCCAATGCCTGCTCTGACAAGGCAGCAACTGTCATCATTAGAGGAGCAGTGCCTGCACCAGGGGCCCTAGCTGGGGCTGGGGCTGAGACCCTCAGAGGGATCCAGCTTTGCTCCAACATGCCCAGTTGTTGCAGGCTCCTTTGGCTGCTCAGACAGTGACTCATCAGCGTCTCTGGAGGGGACCCTCAAAGCAGCTGGGGCTGGCTGAGCGTCTGCAAGCAGCAGGGATGACACAGCATGTGGATGCTGAGAGCAGCTTGCAGTAAGAAGAACTCATTTCTGCCAGAGTATCAGAAAGTCCAACCAAGGACTCCATCACCTTACCTTGGAGCCAGCAGCCACGGCAAAGCATGCCCAGGGGAAGGCAGGGGTTGCTATCTTGTACTCATTCAGGCAGGCAGATGGTTGCAAGAAGCATCTGAAGTGACAGCTCATTTAGCAGTAACAAAATAACAAATAAAAAGCAAAAAGAGTTTTCTGTAAAGCTTATATTCCAAAGGCTGGAAGAGGGGATACCTCACTATCACCTGCACCAGGTGGCATCTGACAGCCTAAAGGATCCCAAAGCTCCTTGCAGGTCATAGCCCTGGCCTGCCAGGCTTTCCTGAAGCCTACTGCATCAGTGGAGATGTGCATGGACGTGAGACCTGCCTGCCTTGAGCTCCTTCCCAGGGTTGGGACCTGTACACAAGAATCACTTTGCATACCAGTGAAATGCAGCCACCTCTGGATTGGAAGACAGCAGCTGTTTCATAGCACAGAGTAACATTTTACAGCAGTTTCCAAGCCACGTGGGTACTGAAGGGAGTGAAGGCAGAATGGAGTTATCCAAATTGGTATTTGGCCAGGATTAACCCTCCTGCCAGTCAGACTGTTTGGAATCTGAGATCTATGGGTTTACATCTCAGCCAGAAGATGACACCTCCCACAGTATGCTGTCCCCCATCACCAGGCTGGGCTTTGATTTAGTGCTGACTCACTTGTGAAGCAGCTTGACTTTTCCCTGGACATCTGCCCTCTAGAGGGGATATGATCCTGCCCTGCATAGAGCCTTTCCCCATCAGGGTGATGGCAGTGGTGTGTCTCAAGGAGGACCAGAATCTTTTTGCTGGAAGCCAATGGGTTCATGGTAGCCGAGGACTCTCCAGGGATAGCCTGGCCTAAGGAGAGGACAGACCCTTTGTCCTACCCCAGTCCTCTGAGGAGCAATACACTAGGGCCATGTAGTCTCACTGCATCAGAGTGAGGAAATATTTATAGATGGCTTGTGACTCTGGCAAGGTAAGCTGGGTCTGAGTGGATCCACCAGCCCAACACTTTCTTTTCCTACTTAGTTCCTTAGGTCATGTTTTCCATACCTCCTTCTCTACTGCTTTCTCCTACTCTTTGCTTTCCTTTCCATTCCTTCCCAGGATGCCCTGGCTCAGGGTTCTACTCACGGGTGAAGAGATAGGCCAGAGGGGAATTCCTGAGCTCCTCACTTTCCCCCTTATACTACAGTCCTTCCAAGGAGGAAAGGAGATCTGGAATTTGACCTTGTCCCAAGTCATCAACTTCCATCTCTGAGGAAGCGCTGGTGGAACCGTCCCACTCTGGGACTGGCAGGATGAAGTGCAGCAAATGCAGGGACAGAAAGGCAGAGAGAGTGTTGGGCTTGCATTTGCTAAAAATGCTTTATCGCAGGGGTAGGCAACCTATGGCACATGTGCTGAAGGCAGAATGCAGGCTGATTTTCAATGGCACTCACAGTGCTCAGGTCCTGGCCACCAGTCTGGGGGGCTCTACATTTTAATTTAATTTTAAATGAAGCTTCGTAAACATTTTAAAAACCTTATTTACTTTACATACAACAATAGTTTAGTTATATATTATAGACTTATAGAAAGAGACCTTCTAAAAACATTAAAATATATTACTGGCACACGAAACCTTAGAGTGAACAAATGAAGACTCAGCACACCAGTTCTGAAAGGTTGCCAACCCCTGTTTTATCGTATAGTAATATCAGCAGAGTCTCTTGGAGTAGCCATGGCTTATGCCCACAGAAGGAATTCAGTTGGCGAAACACCACCACCTGCCCAAATGACACTAGCTAGACCAAGAGAACCACTCCACTGTCCGCATAGCTACATCTGCACCTGGGGTTTTGGCTGGCATAGCACCGCAGGGTAGGGTGTGTCGCTTTTTCACACTCCTGGCCAACACAGCTATGCCAACAAATTTTTGTAGTGTAGACGTGGCCCTCATCCCAGTGTATGATGGGAGAGTATCTCAGTGTAAAATCCTCTGCTGCTTCCAGACAGGCTCTTGGATGGCTGCAACTAGGCCGGGGTGAAACATCTGACTCCCTGCTTTGGTCTGAAGTGACCTGCCAAGCTGTTCGTTCACGGGAGGGTGGATTTGGGTGTTTGCCTTTCAGAGGTTATATCAGTTCTTAGAAAATGGTGCAGTACCTTGAGTCCATAACTCCTCTGCGTCCTCAACAGCAGCTGAACTTCCAGTGGGAACAGTGTTGCCTACATCGATGTTTCTAAACGGGTCAGAGCAGGTCAGAGCAGGCTGGGTCATGGCTAGGGTTGCCAACCCTCCCAGTTTCACCTGGAATCTCTCAGAACCAGGCTTGATCTTCCTAAAGCCAAAACTAGGAGATTGGCTGTTAAAAGTCTGGTGGTGCAGCGGGGCTAAGGCAGGCTCCCTGCCTGCCCTGGCCCTGCACTGCTCATTGAAGTGGCCAGCACGTCCCTCCCTGCGACCCCTAGGTGGGGAGGGCAGGGAGTCTCCATGCATTGTCCCAGCCCTGAATGACAACTCCATAGTTTCCGATCAATGGGAGCTGTGGGGGCGATACCTGCAGGCAGGGTCTGTGCAGGGAGCCACCTGGCCCACCTGCCTAGGGGCCACAGGGAAGGTTGGCTGCTTCCCGGAGTGGCACTGGTCCATGGCAGGCAGGGAGCCTGCCATAGCCCCACTGTACCACCGACCGGTGCACCCCCAGCCCTTAGCCCCATCCCATACCCAAAGTCCCTTCTGGAGCCCACACTCCATGCCCCCTCCCACACTACAACTCCCTGCCCCAGTCCTGAACCCACTGCTGCACCCAAACTCCCTCCCAGAGCCCGCATCCCCTCCTGTACCCTAAGCCCCTGCCCCAGGCTCAGCCCAGAGCCCCCTCCCACACTCCAAACCCATTGGCCTCAGCCCAGAGCTTGCACCCCTTCCCACCCTGGTGAGAGGGAGTGAGGGTGGAGGAGAGCAAGCGACTGAGGGAGGGGGGATGGAGGGATCAGAGTGGGGCCTTGGAGAAGGAGTGGGGCATGGGGAGGGACAAGGGTGTTTGGTTTTGTGTGATCAGACAGTTGGCAACCCTAGTCACGGCCCAGTTTCTCCACCTGTCCTGATAATATACGGCCTAGTATGGCAAAGGCAGAGACAGCACATGGCTTCACTGCAGTGGGTGCAGGATAACCATGCCTCCCTGAAGGGCAAGCAAAGGGGCAAGAAGACGATACTCACCGCCGCCACCAGCCACTGCTGATGACAATGTTCCACCTCTCCCGTAGCTCCTCTCTCCCGCTACAGGGTGTGGACTCTGCATCCTTTACCGCTGAGATTGCAAGGTAGAGCAGCCTCCCACTCAACACTGCTCAGCCTCAAGGCCTGGCCTACTGAGGTGACATGGCTGCTGACGTAGGGGTGCTGGGGAACCCATTCTTGGAAGGAGCATTTCTGCATCAGCTTGCATCATGGTTTTGGGGGTACTGGTGATCTTACCTTTCTGGGAGCTGCCACTCCATCTCCCCAGAGGGACCAGCTCCAGGAATGGGATATGTGAGTTCAGTGCCCCCTGGGTGTCCCACTGGTGACTCTCAGAGGGAGGTTTCATCTCTAGAACTTTTCCATATGATGCTGGAAGATAAGAGATAGTGACAAGAGTGAGGGACCCAATACCTGGAGGCATGGGGTGCCGCTGGAGGAAAGCTGAAGGAGATAGGCACAGCAGGCTGCAGCCAGCTCTGCTGAGACAACTCACAGCATTGCTTCACTGAGCAGCCCCCAGGGCTGTGCCATTCGCTGTGCCAATTTCAAACTGGGCTTGTGAAGGCATTCTGAGGGCAGCGGGGCATCCTGGTGGGGGCTCCAGGGGGAGGCAGGGCATCCCCGGCAGAGGCTCCAGGGGGCAGCACAGTGTGGAGGGAACCCCTGTTGCTAGCTGTGAGTTCCACACCTTCATCCCGTGCCCACAGGGCAGGCCCCTTCTGCTGGCTCCGGGGAGGCAGGAATTCACTAGGAATTGCTCCATCACTGTGCCCAGGCACAGTCACCTCCATCAGCATCACATTGCCCCAGTCACCTAGCATCAGATCCTCAAGCCCTGCCCAGAGGCCTCCTGCATTTTGGGCTCCAGCCAGTCCTCCCAGTGCAGCCACACCCAGAGCCACTTGCTCAGGCTGGGCCTTGGGCCTGCACCATTGCCTTGAGCTCGGCTCCACCAGCAACACTCCACTGCTGCAGCCACGCCACCAGCCTCTTGCCTGGCTCTCTGTGTTATCAAGGAGCCCCTGCTAGCCCTTAGAGCAATGGAGCAATGAACAGTAGCCAGCCCAAGTCTCTTAGAGCAGAGTTGGGCTTGCTTCTCTGGCTGCCAGGGGGCTGAGAATGTGGCTCGACCCCTCTCCCAACCCCTGAGCAGCAGAAGGTGTCAAAGCCGCATCTCTGTGGCCAGCAGGGACAGGTTCTATTCCTGTTGTGGCAGTGTGTGCAAGACGGCTGCTGGCTAGCAGTTCCCTCCTGTTGATGGAGGATGGCGCTGACTGCTGCTGAGTGTGTGTTCTGCATGGCCTTGCAGGATCGTGCTGCATTGCTGAGCGAAGGCAGCTCGGGGACCCTCTTCCTGTCCTCACCCACCCCAGCATCACTCCACTGACCGCAGTGGAGTTACTCCTGATGCAGCACGCTGTGGGGGCTGGTGGGGGGGAGGACAGAATCAGCCCCTCTGCATTTGGTTGTGAAATCTGAGCACAGTCGCTCAGTCACCAAATGCCTAAATCTCCCCCCCCCCGCCCCCCACAATCCTCAGTGTACTCCATAGCATTGTCATGGCATAAGATGATGAATACTATGCAGATAACACACCCAGCTGTCCAAGTAGACAGTCAGTGGAGAAATGAAGATATGCCTGCCTAAGTAAAAGTTTGATTAATTGCATTAATTAGATGCTAAGGTATGGTTCATAAAATAAGTGTACAACCGGCGTATTGGATTGGGGAATTGACTATGTGACAGGAAACAAACAGCCATGTGAGCAGGAACCATTTTCTGTCTAGAAAAGCATGATAAATTATCAATTAATTAATGTAAAGTGACAATGCTGCTGTTCTCTAATAGGTGAGCCTGCAGCCAGGATCGCAACTGACTAGCGAGATGCTGCTCTCCGACAGGCGCTGCTCTTTGGCTGCTGCTCTCCAATGGGCGTTGCTTTCTTATGGACACTGCAGGGAGACACTGCTCGCTGATGGGCATATCTCTCCAACAGGCACTGCTCTCTGACGGGCACTGCAGGGAGGCATGACTCTCTGACAGACACTGCTCTCTCATGGGCACTGGCAGGGAGGTCTGGATCTCCACTGGACACTGCTCTCTCATGGGCACTGGCAGGGAGGTCTGTCTCTCCACCGAACACTGCTCTCTCATGGACACTGTCAGAGAGGTCTGGCTCTCCACTGGGCACTGCTATCTCTTGGGCACTGCAGGGAGGCCCAGCTTTCTGATGGGCACTGCTCTCTCGGGCACTGTGACAAGACAATGCTGTCCCATGCTGACTGCAACAGCTTCCTAGTTCCCACAGACGCTGTCTATTAATTGCCCCGGTGTTGTGAGCCCACAGTCATTCCCTTTGGGTTGTGTGACTACAATAACCTCTTTTCCCTACAATTCCCGATGTTCACTAGCTTTGGGCAGCTCCCCCAGTGGCAGCCGTAGTGGCAGCCGTAGTGTAGCTAAGGCATCGACGGCCAACACCAGACTTACCTCCATGCCGGGTGACCCTGCTCAGAACATGTACAGATGCCACGACAGCCACGGCTGTAGACTCTTCATTGTCCCTACTTCATTTCTCAGTGCTCTGAAATGCAATTGCCTTGCTTTTGTGCTTTCACATCTTCCCATGTTGCCAGCAACTGTTGTCTGGAGCACCTGAGTGTTTCCTAGGGTGGCCAACTTTCTAATCACACAAAACCGAACACCCTGCCCTGCCCCTTCCCTGTGGCCCTGCCCCCAGCTCACTACATCCCCTCTCCCTTAGTGACTCACTCTCCCCTACCCTCACTCACTTTCACTGGGCTGGGACAAGGGGTTGGGGTGAGGGCTTTAACTGTGAGTGCAGGCTCTGGGGTAGGTCCAGAAATGAGGGGTTCAGGGTGCGGTCTGGGCTGGGGCAGGGAGTTGGGGTGCAGGAGGAGGTGAGCGCTCTGCCTGGGGGTATGGGCTCTTTGGTGGGGCGAGGGCAGGGAGTTGGGGTGCAGGAGGGGGTGAGGGATTCAGGCTGGGGGGTGAAGCTGAATGATTCGGAATGTGGAAAGGGCTGCGGGTTGAGGCAAGGGGTTGGGGTTGGGGTGTGGGAGGGGGCGAGGGCTCTGGGCTAGGGAAGTGGGCTCTGGGCTGGGGCTGAGGGGTTTGGGGTGTAGGAGGGATCTCCAGGTTGGGGGGTGGTGCTGAGAGATTTGGAATGAGGGAGGGGATGTGGGTTGAGGCAGGGGGTTGGGGTGCAGGAGGCGGTATGAGCTCTGGGCTGGGGGTGCAGGCTCTGGGGTGGGGCTGAGATGAGGGGTTCAGGGTGTAGGAGGGGGCTCAGGGTGGGGGCCGAGATTTGGAGTTCAGGGGTGAGGTCTCTGGGGTGGGGGTGGGGCTGGGGATGAGGGGCTTGGGGTGCAGGAAGGGGATCCAGGATTGGGGGGGCTCAGTGCTGGGGCTAGGGCTCGGGGTTGGGATGCAGGCTTACCTTGGGCAGCTCCCAGTCAGCAGTGCAGCGGGGCTAAGGCAGGCTCCCTGCCTGTCGGGTCCGGCTCCTAGGCTGAGGGGGCAGGAGGCTCCGTGCGCTGTTCTCGCCCGCAGGCACTGCCCCTCCCCTAGCTCCCATTGGCCGCAGTTCCCAGCCAGTGGAAATGTGAAGCTGGTGCTCCCTCCCAGACTCCAAGCGGAGCCTCCCTGGCACGCGGAGCCTCCCTGGCCCTCTCCCATAGGAGCTGGACCTACTGGTCACTTCCAGGGCGCAGCGCGGTGCCAGGCCAGGTAGGGACTAGCCTGCCTTAGACCCGCAGTATCGCCAACTGGACTTTTAATGGATCAGTCGGCGGTGCAGACCAGAGCCACAAAGGTCCCTTTTCAACCGGATGTTATGGTCGAAAACCAGACACCGGGCAAGCCTAGTGTTTTCTCCCCAGCTTTTCAGCTGGAGAGGAATGAATGAGGGGTGTTTGCCAGTTTCCATTTGCCACCACAGTGACTCAGGACATCAGCAGTCACCTATATTTCAGTGCGGACTTATTCCTATAGATCTGTCAAAATGCTGCCTTCCGTTTTGGGCTGGGTGACCCCTGGTAGTTGGGCTCGGGTATTTCCTGCACGTGCAGTTGCACTGGAGAAGGCTCTTTAGACTCTGAGCCACCTGCCACTGCTAACAAGGATATATTTACATAATGCCAACCACAGGCTGTACAGACACGCTTCCTGCCCTGAACAGCTTACACCAGAACCTGCCCATCGTCACTGGACACGCTGAACCACTATTTTCATACAAGAGCATTTTCTGTGCCAGGGACAGCCGCTGGGATCCTTCCTCCCCAATCTCACTTCCTGCACAGTTCTCTAGCACTCTGCATTGTTTTCTGACCCAACCACTGACCTATTACTATTGTTTATTTGTATTAGAGTATCACTTACAGGCTTCATCGTGCTAGGCACTGCATAAACACTTAGCGAGACATTGTCTTGGTCTCCAAAATCTTCCCATCTCAATAGATAAGACAGACAACAGGTGAGAGGCACTGAAAGGGGAAGCAACCTGACCAAATCAGGGAGCCAGTCAGTAGCAGAGCCACAAATAAATACCAGGTCTCCTGCATACTAGAATAGTGCCCTATTCACTAGATAGCACTGTTTCTCTTCTGGGTTTCCAGACTATACAAGACATTTCCCCCCTATATCACCCCACCTGTGACCTTAGCAGGATAGACTTTGCAGAACTGATCACTTTCTAGCTCTTGAGGTCTGTGCCAGTTCAAACTCTCATGACAAAGGGTCTCCTTCCACTCCCCATAGCCAGTTTTTGCCAGTAGCCCATTGCACGTTATGCAGGAACCCATTAAAACTGACCCACGCCACTCCCAGCAACCAGGACTAATCCAGACTTTCTCGATCCTTTACAGAGGTGTGAAAAAGTTCAGTTGACATCCCTACTTTGCTCCCCTTTGGGTCCTCTGTGGAGCACCACCCTGCCCACAAGCTCAGCTGGGCTGGATTTCCAGACTGCCTGTCATAAACAGATAGCTAAGGGTTAACGTCTCTTTCACCTGGAAAGAAGTATCTGAAGCACCTGACCAGAGGACCAATCAGGAAACAGGATTTTTTCAACTCTGGGTGGAGGGAAGTTTGTGTGTGAGTCCTTTGTTCTTGGGTCTTCTGCCTGTATGCTCTCTCGGCTATGAGGAGTGATTTCTATTTCCTGCTTTCTAATCTTCTGTTTCCAAGTTGTGAGTACAAAGATCAGATAGTGATTTATATATTTTCTTTTGTATTTACATGTCTATAGTTGCTGGAGTGCTTTGAATTGTATTCTTTTTGAATAAGGCTGTTTATTCATATTTCTTTTAAGCAATTGACCCTGTATTTGTCACCTTAATACAGAGAGACCATTTTTATGTATTTTTCTTTCTTTTTATATAAAGCTTTCTTTTTAAGACCTGTTGGAGTTTTTCTTTAGTGGGGAACTCCAGGGAATTGAGTCTGTACTCACCAGGGAATTGGTGGAAGAAGTCAGGGGGAAATCTGTGTGTGTTAGATTCACTAGCCTGACTTTGCATTCCCTCTGGGTGAGGGGGAAAGAGAGATTAACTCTCGGTACTTCTGTTTTCCAAGGCTGGGAATGGGGAGGGTGGAATCCCTCTGTTTAGATTCACGGAGTTTGCTTCTGTGTATCTCTCCAGGAACACCTGGAGGGGGGAAGGGAAAAGGTTTATTTCCCTTTGTTGTGAGACTCAAGGGATTTGGGTCTTGGGGTCCCCAGGGAAGGTTTTTGGGGGGACCAGAGTGCCCCAAAACACTCTAATTTTTTGGGTGGTGGCAGCTTTACCAGGTCCAAGCTGGTAACTAAGCTTGGAGGTTTTCATGCTAACCCCCATATTTTGGACGCGAAGGTCCAAATCTGGACTAGGTTTTGACATGGTGGCAGTGGTGGGATAGAATCCAGAAGCCAGTAGGAATATTATATTTTTCTTTTCTCTGCTAGGGGCTTTTTAGCAGAGAGAAACAGTTTGGTTTTAAAAGGGAACCAGAGAGAATTTTTTTTTCTGCTCTCTCTGGCAGTTGTAGCTTGCATATTAAGCAAGAAACCATTAAGGAGCTGTTAAGGATCTTTTGTCACAGAATAGCACTCCCATTAGGAGTCAAATACCAGCACTATATACATGCAAATAAAGTGGTTTTTCTGGTTTACTTTACATTGAAAACATTAGCTAGAGAAAGAAAGGGAAAAAGGCACTGTTGCTAGGCAGACCCCAGGAGGCAACAGAGCCTGCAGTTCAGACAATAAACACCGGAGGGCACCCCAACACAAGAAAACAGGAACCATGCCTTCCAATAAAAAAATGGAGGCCGAAGAACAAATCAAAGAAGCTGAACACAGGCGACAACTGGAAAAAAGACAAAAAGAGGTGGAGCTGAAAGAAAAGGAAGAAAGCATCAAACTGGCAGCCTACAAAAGAGAACAAGCAGCCAAAGAGGCAGCCCACAAAAGAAAACTAGAAGAAGAAGAGGTGGCCCACAGAAGGAACCAAGAAGAAGAAGACATGGCCCACCACCGAGAAATGGAAAAACAACAAAAAGAAAGTGAAGAGAAGGAAAAAGAGAGAAAACATGAACTGGACTTAGTGCAAGCTGGGCTGCATGCGCCAGCCAATCCTAACAACCCTTCGCCAATTATGGTTCCACATCACAGGAAATTTCCCACCTACAAGGCAGGTGACGACACCGAGGCCTTCTTGGAAAATTTTGAAAGAGCCTGTCTTGGGTACAGCATCCCTGAAGACCAGTACATGGTAGAATTGAGGCCACAGCTCAGTGGACCTTTAGCAGAGGTGGCAGCTGAAATGCCTAAGGAGAACATGAACGACTATAAACTTTTTCAAACCAAGGCCAGATACAGAATGGGGATAACCCCGGATCATGCCCGTCGCCATTTCAGAACCCAAAAGTGGAAACCCGATGTGTCATTTCCCAAACACGCCTACTACGTTGGGAAAAATTATGAGGCCTGGATATCAGGACACAATGTTAAAACCTTGGAAGAACTGCACCTCCTCATACAAATGGAGCAGTTCTTGGATGGTGTTCCTGAGGACATAACACGGTACATACAAGATGGAAAACCCAAAAATCTCGCTGAGGCAGAGAGATTGGAGCCAGATGGATGGAAGTGGCAGAAAGCAAGAAAGCTACGGTCAAGGGGAACGAATACCCCAGGGGGCACACCGACCATAAACCCTACAACCGAGGACAGCCAAAGACCCCACATACAACCCAAGTAAAGCCACAGACACCCTATTCTTCCACCTCACCAGTCTCCAGTAACTCACCTCGGCCCAGTGACCCATCAGATGGAAGATGCTTTAAGTGTAATGAACTGGGACATATCAAGGCCAACTGTCCAAAGAACGCCATCCAAGTGCAATTCATTACACCACCATCACCCAAAAGATCCCCAGGCCCAGAAGCCTCTCAAATACCCTTGGAGCGAAGGGAAAATTTGAGAGTGGGCGGAAAGAAGTTTATTGCGTGGAGAGACACGGGGGCACAAGTGTCAGCTATCCACCAAACCTTCGTAGACCCCAAATTCATCAACCCAAAGGCCCAAGTGACAATTTACCCCTTCATGTCACAAGCTGTAGACTTGCCTACAGCTGAACTGCACCCCACCGCCTCTCAGCTCTTCTAATCGATCCCGGTTTGTTATAGACCAAGGACTTTTATACAAGGAGATTCTTTCTGGTGGACACCGGGAAGAATGGCAGCTGCAAAAACAGTTGGTGGTTCCAACTAAGTACCGGGGGAAGCTCTTAAGCTTAGCCCATGATCATCCCAGTGGCCATGCTGGGGTGAACAGAACCAAGGACCGGTTGGGGAAGTCCTTCCACTGGGAGGGGATGGGCAAGGACGTTGCCAAGTATGTCTGGTCTTGTGAGGTATGCCAAAGAGTGGGAAAACCCCAAGATCAGGTCAAGGCCCCTCTCCAGCCACTCCCCATAATTGAGGTCTCATTTCAGCGAATAGCTGTGGATATTCTGGGTCCTTTCCCAAAAAAGACGCCCAGAGGAAAGCAGTACGTACTGACTTTCGTGGACTTTACTACCCGATGGCCGGAAGCAGTAGCTCTAGGCAACACCAAGGCTAACACTGTGTGCCTGGCCCTAACAGACATTTTTGCCAGGGTAGGTTGGCCCTCCGACATCCTTACTGATTCAGGATCTAATTTCCTGGTAGGGACCATGCAAAAACTGTGGGAAACTCATGGGGTGAACCACTTGGTTGTCACCCCATACCACCATCAAACCAATGGCCTGGTGGAAAGGTTTAATGGAACTTTGGGGGCCATGATACGTAAATTCGTCAACGAATACTCCAATAATTGGGACCTAGTGTTGCAGCAGTTGCTGTTTGCCTACAGGGCTGTACCACATCCCAGTTTAGGGTTTTCACCGTTTGAACTTTTGTATGGTCACGAGGTTAAGGGGCCATTACAGTTGGTGAATCAGCAATGGGAGGGGTTTACGCCTTCTCCAGGAACTAACATTCTGGACTTTGTAAGCAACCTACAAATCACCCTCCGACACTCTTTAGCCCTTGCTAGAGAAAACCTAAAGGATGCTCAGGAAGAGCAAAAGGCCTGGTATGACAGACATGCCAGAGAACGTTCCTTCAAGGTAGGAGACCAGGTTATGGTCTTGAAGGCGCAACAGGCCCATAAGATGGAAGCATCATGGGAAGGGCCATTCACGGTCCAAGAGCGCCTGGGAACTGTGAACTACTTCATAGCATTTCCCAATTCCTCACTAAAGCCCAGAGTGTACCATGTTAATTCTCTCAAGCCTTTCTATTTTGACACTGCCCATCTCCTGTCAGTCTGCAACACCATCCGTGCTTCATTGTTGTCTGTCTCTGACATGATTTCAGCAGGTTGCTGCTCGCTCTCTGACAGATTGGTGACTAGCCTGCATATCTGTGCAGCGACAGCCTTATCCTTTCAGACAGTGGTGTGTTGAGGAAGTGTGAATGCCTCTTGCATTTCTCTCACTCTTTACACCAGGGGTTCTCAGACTTTCGTACTGGTGACCCCTTTCACACAACAAGTCTCTGAGTGCGACCCCTCCTTATAAATTAAAAACATTTTATAATATATTTAACACCATTATAAATGCTGGGGGCAAAGCGGGTTTTGGGGAGGATGCTGACAGCTCACGACCCCCACCTAATAACCTCACAACCCCCTGAGGGGTCACAATCCCCAGTTTGAGAACTCCTGCTTTATACAGTATGGGTGTAACTGCAGGAGCCAGCTCTGCATCTGTGCTGTTGCTTTACAAAAATATGAATCTGGCAGAACTTAACACACCAGTGGGTTATGTACAGTCCCTCCCTTGCCTCTTCTGCTTAATATTTTTCTCTCTGCTTTTTTATCACTTTTGTGACTGTGAAGTCTTCTCAAATACTGCACAGATGAAAGATGCAGCACAAACTGTTTCAAAGATTTTAAAATCAGAAGGGACCATGTTGCTTTACAAAAATATGAAACTGGCAGAACTTAACACACCAGTGGGTTACGTACAATCCCTCCCTTGCCTCTTCTGCTTAATATTTTTCTCTCTGCTCTTTTATCACTTTTGTAACTGTGAAGTCTTCTCAAATACTGCACAGATGAAAGATGCAGCACAAACTGTTTCAAAGATTTTAAAATCAGAAGGGACCATTGTGATCATCTAGGCCAGTGGTCCCCAACCTTTTCCAGGAGGCAGGTGCTGGACGACAAGCCACCAAGGACCGTGGCCGGAAGAAAAAGCATCCGCCGAAATGCCCCAAGAAGCAGCAACATCAAGAGGCGTTGCTGCCAAAATGCCGCCAAAAATCAGTGGCATTTCGGTAGTGACGCCTCTTAGTGACACTGCTTTTCGATGGCATTTCAGTTGTGACGCCTCTTGATGACGCTGCTTTTTGGTGGCATTTCAGCAGATGCTTGTCCTTTAGCTAGTACGTGGGCGCACATAGATGCCCCAGCAGGCGCCATGGTACCCTCGGGCAGGGCCAGCTTTAGCAAGCGTGGGGCCGGATTTGTGCTGCTTGTACTCACCGGGCAGCACTCCAAGTCTTTGGCGGCACTTCAGATTGCTGCGCTCCGGCCGGGGAAGGGGTGTCACAGGGATTGCCATGCTCCGGCGGGGGAAGCGGGGCCACAGGGATTGCCGTACTCTGGCCAGGGAAGGGGGGCCACAGGGATTGCCGTGCTCTGGCAAGGGGAGCGGGGCCACGGGGATTGCTGCGCTCCAGTCCGCGGAGTGGGGCCGCATGCTTAGAGCTGTCTGCTCACTCTCCAGCAGGGAGAACAGGGATAGCGGGGCTTGCTGCACTTTGGATGTGGGAGCAGGGCCCCAGGATTTGCCATGCTCTGGCCGGGGCTCTGACCGGGGGAGCGGGACTGCAGTGGTCAGCGGGACTGACCGGGGGAGCGAGACTTGCAGTGCTTGGGCTGGTGCTCCAGCCGGGGGAGTAGGGCTGCGGGATTGCTGGGCTCCAGCTGGGGTAGCGAGGCCACAAGGATTGCCGCGTTTTGGCTGGCACTCTGACTGGGGGAACAGGGCCATGGGACTTGCAGCGCTCAGGCTGGTGCTCCAGCCGGGGTAGAGGGGCTGTGGGGTTGCGGAGTTGCTGAGCTTTGGCTGGGGTAGCGGGGCCATGGGGATCGCTGTGCTCCGGCCGGGGTAGCAGGGCCGTGGGGATTGCTGGGCTCCAGCTGGGGTAACGGGGCCACAGGGATTGCCGTGTTCTGGCTGGGCACGGGGCCCTCTTAGGTGCAGGGCCTGATTCAGGGGAATCAGGGGAATCGGCCTAAAGCCAACCCTGCCCATGGGCACTGCGTTTGGGACCCCTGATCTAGTCTGACCTCCGGTATGACACAGGCCAGAGAACTCGCCCAGTGATTCAGTAGCTTGTGGTTGAGCTAAAACAGATTTTTAAGAAAGACACCCCCTCTTGAATGTTGCCATGTTTCTATTTCCATCATAAAATCCTGGTAGAACCTCTGTCTAGCCATCCATCCATCTAGCATTTTATACTGCTCCCACCACAATGGTATCTTCTGGCAGTTAAGATGATTCTTCTGCTTCTTCTCTATCTTCGGCTCTCTCTATGCTATAGTGACATGGCTGCAAACATAGTTTGTGTCCTCACCCAACAGGGTTAATACTTGGTCGTACCTACAACAGCTCAGAGCTCTACTTTCACCAGCAGCCTAGACTGGCCCATGATTGTGTCCCTGGAATCGGTGTAGCAGTGTTATTCTGGGATACGACAACTATGCCAGTATAACTGGGCCTCCTTTCTCCCAGTATTTTGCACAGTGGGACATCCCAGAATGCATTGCACTATGTGTTGCTGGTGTCACTCTGTGTACAGGTCCCCCCAGAACTCTATCCCTACTTGGGGCACGATGGGATAGCATGCCAGATGTTTCCAGAATGTTGGCACATAGTGGTATTGTGAAAAAAAAGGGTGTTGTTTGGACACAACTCAGATAGCTCGCTGGGTGGCTAGAGACAGACATTCTAGTTACAGGCAGAAGTAGAAACATCACAATGTTTAATACTGGGCAGGCCCTTTTTTTACTTGCTTGCTAAAGTTTTCAGCATATTGGGAACTGCTCCACTGAGCTGCTTTCCCTTCGGGCCATATTCTGTGTAATTTTCTGGGTTTTCCCCCCCATCAAGCTGGCACCGCATGTAGCCATCTGCCAGGTGGAGTCAGCAACAACAAGGGCTGGATTAAATATCCAGGGGTCCCTCTTAACAGTACAACACAGAACTGGTTTGAGCCCCGACCTAGCAATCTGCTCAGATTAAATGCCATCCTGGGTACCTCTCACAAGCACTGAGTCTGTGTATAGCAGAAAAAACTTGTAATAAAAAGGGGAAAGGAACCTGGCATTAAATTGGGAAAGCCCCACCACTGTGATTCACACACATCTGACCATGTGTTCAGAGTACATGGGGCAGTGTCCTTTGCCTCCGTTTCTCACGTTGTGGTGTGAAAGTCCAACAAACAAATTTCCCTTTAAGAAGCAGCTTCCTTCTCCCTCCCCCACTGCCCACTCACAGCTGCTGTCCTTGGCAGGGCTGGCTGTATGACCCGCAGGGCATGATTGGAATACTCGGCGGTGGTCTGGGGCTTTGGTGGCACTTCGGTGGCGGGGGTTCACTCCGGGTTTTCCACAGCACCGAAGGACCCCCCACCACCAAAATGCCACCGAAGACCCCTGGAGTGGGGCCTCCTTAGACGCAGGGGTGGGGCCCTCTTCAACGCGGGGCCCGATTCCAGGGAATCAGGTGAATTGGCTTAAAGCCAGCCCAGGTCCTTGGCCAGCAGAGACCCAGAGTTCAGAGGTGCATTCACGGGAGTTTGCCTCCCACCCGGGTGGGTGGAAAAATGTCAAGCAATGCATCTGCTGTTGCTACCGCAACTGGCCCAGAGTTGCCGCCACTCACTCTGCATCACAGCCTGCTGCTGCCACTGCACCATTGTTCACTCCACTGTTGTCGTTCATTATGCCACCACTCACTCCAGCGGGACATCATCTGCTCCTTCGCCGATGGCCCTGCACCGTCACCTTCTGCTGCCACTGGCCTCTCTGCTGTGACCTCTGCAAGTTGGTCGCCCGTGGTTCCACCCAGTGCTCCGTGATTTCAGCTCTCAGTGACGGAGCCTCATTGCTAGTGCAGGCTGGTCTGTCTCTTCCACAGAAACACTATCCTGCAGAAGGCTCGAGGCTTCAGCACTTAGACCTGGATTTCAGCTCTAGTCATCACTTAACAAAAGACTCTCAATGGAATAATCAGCTTTGTCTTTAAACAGTGGAGGGGGCAAGTTACATGGTGCCTATGACTCAGGCAGAGCCCACACTGTGGGGCAGAACACCTGTCCCCAGCTTCTCTCCAGTCCTCTGGGATCTGACATCCGAACTCCCTGCTCAGCGAGTGCAGTTCAGTTGACAGGCTGAATACTCTCAGGACAGGCTGAATACAGTTCTGATGCCCTCTACTCATACAGTAAAGATGTCGTTACCCCTGCATTCAGCACTAAAGTGATTTGTGACCCAGCACCAGACAGAACAGATCACTTGGGCAGCACAGTTCTGTCTGCTGGATACCTAGGCAGAGTAGGTGTGTTCATGGAAATACAGTCTGGCCTGAAGTCTTTACCACATCCCGCCCCATCACTAGCTGTCAGTGTGGACGCAGCCACATTGGACTCATGCTGTGGAAGTCCACCAAAAGCATTTCACAATCCCAAGAGCTGGCTTTCTTTGCCCTCTGGACCATCAAGTTTGGTGGCTAGTCAAGTTTTTCTACACTTCGCTATGGACAAAGGGCTAGAGTGGCCATGTTTTGGGAAGGCAGTAGGAAGTCTGGGATAGGGGTGGTTGGACTCAGGCTTGCCTAATGCAGTGCAGATGCTGGAGCCCCAGGTTGGGACCTAGGGTTCAACAATTCCTAACCTGGGGTTATAAATGAGTATATAGGCACAGGTCCTAGATTAACACACCCAGGGGCTGCAAACTCAAGTTCTACTAACCCTGGGGATTTACATGGCAGTGTAGACACACCCCTAGCAGCCTAAGTTCCCAGGCCACTTATGAAAATGGTACTTAGGCTCTTTGGAAAACTTTACCCTCAGTCTGATCTAATTAATTTCCTACCAGTCAAATGAACCTGTCCCAAATCCAGCCATCATATGTCAGCCTGGGCTAAATAAAAATCATTTGTACTATGGTAGCACCTATAGGCCTCAAATGAGATTAGAGCCCCATTGTACTAGCCGCTGTCTGATCAGACAGGCTGCGTCCTGAAGAGTTTACAGCCTACTCAGGCATGATAGACAAAGGACGGGAGGAGAAAGAGGCATAGACAGATGAATATGCCCAAATTCATAGCAAAGTTCAGTGGCAGAGCTAGGAATAGGTTTCCTGATTCCTAATCTGGGGATCTATCCACTGAACCATGCTGCCTCTGACTTTATCTGACCCTACACTAAATTACTAAGCCTATTACCCAAAACTCACCTAAACCCACAGCAGCTAACCCCATCCCTAGTCCCTGGCAGACTGTGAATTACCAGTATTTAGAGGTGGAACAATGGGAAGGAATCTGTTAGGATCTTTAAATGTTTAAATCCACCTCCCTCCCTTCCTGTCTCTCATGCACACAGTTCACAGACCAGACAACACCTTCCTAACAACGGTAAATGGCCACGGCGCAGCGTGCCCATAGTGATGTGTCTGGGATCATGTAGTATAAAACTGCTAACAACACCCAGCTTGAGGAGAGGAGACTCCCTTCTGATGATCCTGGGTAAGATGGCAGCAAGATCCAACAAGTTACCAGGGAAACCAGCCTAACCCAGGTGAACGTACCAGATGCACCATGCCTGGCACAACCATGCAGCATTGCAGGGGTTTGCTCCTCCCTTGCCCCCCATGTGATCATACCCATAAATCTCTATTTTGGCCTTCAGAAGGGCCTACTGAGCAATGGCTTATCCATCTGTTTGGGACTCAGTGATCCAGTGTATGTCTTTGATATTTCGTTTCCTCAACCTTGATCTTGCCAGAACTTAATGTTCCTCTGTTGTGGTTTCTGGAAGTTACATTTGAGGCTGCAGCAGAGATGAAAAGGAACGTGATCAAATACAAGCAGATCATCAATGAAAGTCACTGCTTATCCTCAGATACGGCAGCCAGTTGATGTACTTCTAAAATACTACCCAGGGTCCTGTTTGTTCTAGGTGAAAATCATAGGCGCAGGAGCCGTCTCTCCCAAATGAATATTTCATGCTGCTAAAAACACAGAAGTAATAGGCAGGAAGCGCTGAAGACAAGCAGTTCCCTCAGTGTCCCCACAAGGGGCGGAAATCAATCACGTGAGACATGTCCACCTAACCCCAATACATGGTCTCTGCTCATTACTCCAGGACAAAGTGAGACGTCTTCCAAGCTGGCACTGCCAATAGTTCTCCCTGGTGCCCAGAATTGGAAGTTATTTCAGCCTAATGCATGTGGGCAAGAATTACCAAGGTTAAGCATCTGACCCCAATTAAACGTGATAAATCTTCAGTGAGAGACTTTTGCCAAGAGCACCGGCTGGCACCAGGTATGTTAACAGGGAGACTGAATTTGATGTCACAAAATGAACAGATCACGTTCTATTCCAAGTCTGGCATCATAAATCCCAGTTAGAGAGAGGGAGGCAGCACTCAGCTCCTGAGCAGGATCTCGATAAAGTTTAGGGTTCTGCTTTAGGATCTAATGCTGCATCAGGTCTAGGCTTCCAACTGGGCAGCACCAAAATCTTGTTCATTGTCCACATACAATTCTAGTCCCAAATGGATGAAGCCTTGCCAAGTCTTCTGATCTCATGAGATTGCCCATTCAGGATGTTGGCAAATATCCCTCAAGGAGGGCTGTTCTTGAGAGATTTCCACATGGTTTCTCCTCTATTTGAAAATTAAACTGAAAAAATACCTCCTTCTGATTTTGGATTCCACCCTGAACCAGCCCCATGGAAGCAGGTTCACCAGGAAGAATTCAGATTGAAACCCCATTCAGTAGTAATCTGATGAGGTCTGGACGCAAAGTCTCTCCTGTTCTCTGCGTATGGCACACAATAGTTTAGTTTTCTGGGGACTGGCATGCTTTCTTTTACCTGAAGTCTCTGAGTTCAATATAGGGGAGATGGGGTGACATGTAATGGCCGGTACAATGCAGAAAGTCAGGCGAGATGATCTAATGGTCCATTCTGCTCTTAAACCAGGAGTGGGCAAACTGTGGCCCATGGGCCGGATCCGACCCCTAAGGACTTTGGATCCGGCCCATGGGATTGCCACCCTGGGGGTGCCATAGGCCCCACATCGCTCCCAGAAGCAGCCAGCACCACTTCCCTGCGGCTGCTGGGGGAGGAGAGGCAGAGGACTCCGCGCACTGCCCTTCCTTTGGGTACCTCCCCTGAAGCTCCTATTGGCCGGGAACCGGGAACTGCACCCAGAGTGGTGCAGGGCCAAGGCAGGCAGGCAGGGAGCCTGCTTTGGCTCCGGTGCGCACTGCTGCCACCCTGGAGCCACTCCAGGCAAGCGATGCCAGGCCAGAGCCCGCACCCTGAAACCCTCCTACACTCCCCATCCCAACCCCCTGCCCTGGGCTCCCTGCCACATCCCACACCCTCCTGCACCCTAACCCCCTGCCATGAGCCCCTTGCTGCACCTTGTGCCCCTCCTGCACCCCAATCCCCTGCCCCGATGCCCCCCTGCACCACTGCCCTGAGTCCCCTCCTGCATTGTGCGCCCCCTCCTGCACCCAAATCCCATTCTCTGAGCCCCCTCATACACCCCACACCCCTCCTCTACCCCAACCCCTTGCCCTGAGCCCCTTCCTGCACACCACACAGCCTCCCGAAACCCAACCCCCTGCCCCAGCCCTACATTCATGGCCCTACATGCAATTTCCCCACTCAGATGTGGCCCTCAGGCCAAAAACTTTTCCCACTCCTGCCTTAAACTCTGTACAACAAAGTTCTGATTCTGGACTTTCTTATGTGACCAATATGTACAGTACAAAAGAACTACACAATTCAGTAATGAAGACTGTGGTGGTGAAATAATTTGGAAATGGAAACAAAGATGAAATGTGAATGGACAGCTGCTATAGCTCACAAGAGCTCACAGAGAACAGAGCCCCCAGATTCCTAGACCAATGCTCCAGGTACTTGAAAACCCAGGATACTGTATATGTGGGAGAGATGTATCTCTTAGGTGATAGCACAGCAAACATACAGCATGATTTATTATTACTAGAGCTGAATAAACATTTCACAAAGACGAATTCATCTGCTGACTGCAGCTGCTCTTTTCCAGTCACACAGTATCTGAGAGCCTATTGTCATGTTCTCAGATGCATGGGTTATTGGAATGTATTTGGTAAATATCACCTGGGGAGCATTGTAACACCCACCTGAGTCCCACAGCCACCATTGGTCAGATATGTAACATGGTATTGCTTCTATTCCCTGATTGCTAACGGCGCAGAAGCACTTCCGGTATTTAGAGGATTCATTTTTCTTCACAGTTCATGCCAGGAAAAGGGAACACCACTATGAATATGCACATGGCCATTAACAAGTCTGAATGGCTATTTGCAGAAAAGATTATTCTCCAAGCTCTGTTACTTATTATCACAAGATCTCTCTGTCTGCTTTAGGGACTTACTGTCCCCCTATTCCCATAGCAGTTGAACACCTCACAATTTTTGATGTATTGTCCTCACGACACCCCTGTGAGGTAGGGCAGTGCTATTATCCCCCACTCTGCAGCTGGGAAATGAGGCCCAGAGAGATTAAGGCCCAGATGTTTAAAGGTATTTAGGTGCTGCTGAGCTCAGTACTGCAATGCCTAACTGACTGAGGAGCCTCCATTTCATTTTCAAAGGGGATTTGGGTACTTAGGTGTCTGAATGCCATGGGCTGTCAGTATTACTCTGACAAGCAGAGCCATTAATTTCAGTTCAAGTAGCTGCTTATCAGTGAGAGTAAGGGTGTCGCAGTCTGGCTCACAGAGTGACTTTATGATCTGCAAAGGTCAGATGTCAAGCAGAAGACAAGATGCCCTGAATCCACTGATTCCTGGTCAGGAGGAACCAGTTGACTGAGAATGTCAGAATAACTAATAAGCTTCAAAGCATCAGCCACAAATTGCTCAAATCCACCAGCGTAAGAAACAGATTCACAGCAGAGGGATTTGTGATTACAGAAAGACAAACCTGGGGGGCGGGGAAAATCCTTCAGCTCAAGCCTGATGGGACCAAAGCAAGTTCCTATACTTTATTGTGCCTTGGGCTTTTATGCAGACTCTAGCATGTATCACACTATGGGTCCAACCTCAGGGCAGACTGTGAGGAAACAGGGCACAAAGCCCACATTGGTTATATGTTCTATAACTAGATAACATGTGTGAACTCCACAAACACTATAACAGCCTTACCATGGAGTCACAAATGGTCCCCTGGGGCATTCCAGTCTATCCTACCACCCCAGACAAGCCTTCCTCTGGGACAGATGGTCCCTTACACCAACAATCACAACAATATTCAGGATATTCCCAGTTCCAAGAACCAGTCACTCAGCCCAGGTCAGTTGTACCGTAGGTCTTTCACCAAAGACAACACTTCAAGCCAGTCCTGTAATAAACTAACTAAAGAGTTAACAACTAGGAAAAGGACATGAGAGTTATCCACAAGGTTAAAGCAGGTAATGTACACACAGAAATAAGTTACAGTTTTAGATTCCAAAAGATAACAGAAACTTCTATGATAAGCAAACTCCATATATCCTTCAGGGCTAACCCAGGCAAAACAGCTGGGGACTTCTGCTTATGCTTAGTGATTCTTGCCCCTTTCGAGTCCAAGCAGCAGAAAGAACCCAGTTTCATCTTGTCTGGGATTTTTATCCCCTTCTCTCCGGAGCCCAAGCAGATTGGATGAATTCATGAGCAGGTCACCTCTTCTTGGAGGTGGTGAGTGCAATTCAGGTCTTTGTTCTTTTGATGTCTCACAATGGCACATTCGGTTTCCAAGGCTGCCTCATTGGGCAGGATCTAATATCTTCTGCAGGAACCAGCATTTGCATTGGAGAAGTCTTCTTTCCTGTCTGACGAGTTATAAAGCAATAGCAAATGTTTGCATTGTGTAACATGGAGTACAGAGAAGTGAGACTAATATCTGCAGCATCCCATAAGCTATTCATAAGGTCTAAGCACAAGACATGTCCTTGCAATTCTAATATCTACTTACCAAAATGAATATTCAAGTGAACCAGACCGGATTCCAGCTATGTAGTTGTCAGTATTCAGTGAGGCCTAGGCACCTGGTCTGCCAGCATCACAGCATGCTCCAGGAAAATGGTTAAAACAGGCATCAGACCCATCTACACTGAAAACCAAACCATGCGTTAAGTGGGGGTGTAGCATGCCTTTGTTCAAACCACATCATCCTAAATGGTAGGTTCTCCAGTGTAGATGGGACGAAAAGTGGGAAAGAAGAGAGGATATCTTAATTTTCACTTCTGGGCTAGCTCTCAGCCTGGCATTATCGCATGACAAATGACAGCATCTAGGTAACGCGCCACCAAAATAATAATGTGGCAATATTGTTAAAGGGCTCATTGTTGTGTCTCTTTACTATTCAGGCACCATTGCTTTTAGTCCCTTGTGCTAAGGGAGAATGTGGTATGTAAGCCTTTATGTTCCAGAAAGACATGTGCTATGCCATTCCATCCTTTTATTCCTTTCGGAACTGGAATATCGTCTCTGCTGAAGTGATCCTCCTTATTTCCTAATGTCCTGCAAAGCAGGTTTCGAATTCCTACTTCTCCCATTGGAACAGATGCCCTACGGCTGCTGGTGAATGAGACCAGTATTACAGCATTGGTATCGGCCAATGGTATTTGAATGACAAAGGCTGATAAATCACTCTCTGGAGTTTTTCTCTTTGTCTCGCCTCTTACCATATGCTGCCATTGATCCATGGGAAATCAACAGGATGCTGGGCATGAAAAATCAATAGTGCAAAATTCTACTCAACCAATCAGTTGGAGAGATTCATGCTTTTATATAAAATATCTTTTTTTTCTCTCTCATGAGCGTCAGTTACCATGGTGGAGGAAGGGTAAGGAGATTCGGGGTATGTCTACACTGCAGTGAAACACCCACGGCTGTCCCAGGGAAGCTGGCTCGAGCTCATGAGGCTTAGGATGAGGGGATATAGTATTACATAAGAACACAAGAATGGCCGTACTGGGTCAGATCAAAAGTCCATCCAGCCCAGTATCCTGTCTACCGACAGTGGCCAATGCCAGGTGCCTCAGAGGGAGTGAACCTAACAAGTAATGATCAAGTGATCTCTCTTCTGCCATCCATCTCCGCCCTCTAACAACAGAGGCTAGGGACACCATTCCTTACCCATCCTGGCTAATAGCCACTGATGGACTTAACCTCCATGAATTTATCCAATTCTCTTTTAAATGCTGTTATAGTCCTAGCCTTCACAACTTCCCCAGGCAAGGAGTTCCACAAGTTGACTGTGCGCTGTGTGAAGAAGAACTTCCTTTTATTTGTTTTAAACCTGCTGCCCATTAATTTCATTTGGTGGCCCCTAGTTCTTGTATTATGGGAATAAGTAAATAACTTTTCCTTATCCACTTTCTCCACATCACTCATGATTCTATATACCTCTAGCATATCCCTCCTTAGTCTTCTCTTTTCCAAGCTGAAAAGTCCTAGCTTCTTTAATCTCTCCTCATATGGGACCCGTTCCAACCCCCTAATCATTTTAGTTGTCCTTCTCTGAACCTTTTCTAGTGCCAGTATATCTTTTTTGAGATAAGGAGACCACATCTGTACGCAATATTCAAGATGTGGGCATACCATCGATTTATATAAGGGCAATAATATATTCTCCGTCTTATTCTCTATCCCCTTTTTAATGATTCCTAACATCCTGGTTGCTTTTTTGACTGCCTCTGCACACAGCGTGGATGTCTTCAGAGAACTATCCATGATAACTCCAAGATCTTTTTCCTGTTTCATTGTAGCTAAATTAGCCCCCATTATATTGTATGTATAGTTGGGGTTATTTCTTCCAATGTGCGCTACTTTACATTTATCCACATTAAATTTCATTTGCCATTTTGTTGCCCAATCACTTAGTTTTGTGAGATCTTTTTGAAGTTCTTCACAGTCTGCTTTGGCCTTAACTATCATGAGCAGATTAGTATCATCTGCAAACTTTGCCACCTCACTGTTTACCCCTTTTTCCAGATCATTTATGAATAAGTTGAATAGGATTGGTCCTAGGACTGACCCTTGGGGAACACCACTAGTTACCCTCCTCCATTCTGAGAATTTGCCATTTATTCCTACCTCTTGTTCCCTGTCTTTTAACCAGTTCTCAATCCATGAAAGGATCTTCCCTTTTATCCCATGACAACTTAATTTACGTAAGAACCTTTGGTGAGGGACCTTGTCAAAGGCTTTCTGGAAATCTAAGTACACTGTGTCCACTGGATCCCCCTTGTCCACATGTTTGTTGACCCCTTCAAAGAACTCTAAAATATTAGTAAGACACAATTCCCTTTACAGAAACCATGTTGACTTTTGCCCAACAATTTATGTTCTTTTATGTGTCTGACAATTTTATTCTTTACTATTGTTTCAACTAATTTGCCTGGTACTGACATTAGACTTACCAGTCTGTAATAGCCAGGATCACCTCTAGAGCTCTTTTTAAACGTTGGCATTACATTAGCTATCTTTCAGTCATTGGGTAAAGAAGCTGATTTAAATGACAGGTTACAAACCATAGTTAATAGTTCCGTAACTTCACATTTGAGTTCTTTCAGAACTCTTGGGTGAATGCCATCTGGTCCCAGTGACTTGTTAATGTTAAGTTTATCAGTTAATTCCAAAACCTCCTCTAGTGGCACCTCAATCTGTGACAATTCCTCAGATTTGTCACCTATACAAGCCGGCTCAGGTTTGGGAATCTCCCTAACCTCCTCAGCCGTGAAGACTGAAGCAAAGAATGCATTTAGTTTCTCCACAATGACTTTATCATCTTTAAGCGCTCCTTTTGTATCTCGATCATCAAGGGGCCCCACTGGTTGTTTAGCAGGCTTCCTGCTTCTGATGTACTTAAAAAACATTTTGTTATTACCTTTTGAGTTTTTGGCTAGCTGTTCTACAAACTACTCTTTGGCTTTTCTTATTACATTTTTACACTTAATTTGGCAGTGTTTATGCTCCTTTCTATTTACCTCACTAGGATTTGACTTCCACTTTTTAAAAGATGCCTTTTTATCTCTCACTGCTTCTTTTACATGGTTGTTAAGCCACGGTGGCTCTTTTTTAGTTCTTTTACTTTGTTTCTTAATTTGGGGTATACATTTAAGTTGGGCCTCTCTTATGGCCTCTATTGCACCTAAGTACCTCTGTGAATCCCACTCTTAGGAAACTGAGGCACAGAGAGATAATAGCCCTGCTCTGACTCTCAGAGGTGCTGTGAGGCTAAATCCATCTGATGACGAAGGGCTCAGATAGCGTGGTAATGGAGGCAGCCACATAAGTACCTCAGATAGATAATTCCAGTATATTAGCATTACCTTGTCACTCCCATACTCTGTCTTGTCTTTCAAGTGAAGTTTCTGCTAACGCCGCATCTTTACATAAACTGGCATTGGTTTGACTTTGAGCCTGTAGACATTTCCATGGAGAGTTGCAGCAAAGGTGTGGTATTAAATTGGGGCCACAGGCCAAATGGGCATTCTTATTGCAGGTTAGCTTAAGTCAACTAGGAACAGGTTTAAGCTAAATCAAAATAAGCCAAAAAGAAGAGCGTCTACACAGGATTTTATTTTGGTTTAACTAAAATGCTTTAACTGAACAGGCAGAAATTTCTAGACAACCTGTTATTTCAGAAGGATGTGGAAAAATTGGAAAGAGTCCAGTGGATGGCAATAAAAATGATTAGGGGCCTGGAGCACATGACTTATGAGAAGAGGCTGAGGGAACTGGGATTGTTTAGTCTGCAGAAGAGAAGAATGAGGGGGGATTTGATAGCTGCTTTCAACTACCTGAAAGAGGATTCCAAAAAGGATGGATCTAGATTGTTCTCAGTGGTGGCAGATGACAGAACAAGAAGCAATGGTCTCAAGTTGCAGTGGGGGAGGTTTAGGTTGGATATTAGGAAAACCTTTTTCACTAGGAGGATGATGAAGCACTGGAATGGGTTACCTAGGGAGGTGGTGGAATCTGCATCCTTAGAGGTTTTTAAGGCCTGGCTTGACAAAGCCCTGGCTGAGATGATTTAGTTGGGGATTGGTCCTGCTTTGAGCAGGGGATTGAACTAGATGACCTCTTGAGGTCCCTTCCAACCCTGATATTCTGATTCTATGATCAGAAGGTCTTGCTCACACTCAAGTTTGCACACAGGTTTGCACTGGTTCAGTTAAATACATGTAGGGGTTTGCACTGGTTTAACTAAATTGGTGCATGTTGACAAGGCCTAAGAGTGCCTTATTTCAGTTTAGCTTGATTCAGATTTTATAGGGCTAATCTAAACCAAAACAAGCCATTCTTAAATTGAAATACAAGTGCCTCCACACAAAGTGGTACTGGTTTAACTAAATCAGTCTCATCCCCCACCTTTTTTAGTTAAACTGGTACAGGTTTGCATGTAGACATGGCCTAACTTGTTTTCAAACTAAAATAACCCTACTCTATTCCCTGTCATTCTCCCAATAAGTCAGTCTTCCCTTCTCTCTCTCACTTTCACACACTCTGTACCATCCTCTACTCCCTTTGTCCTTCTTTTATCTTTTCCTGCTCTGAGGCTAGAGAGTAGCTCCTCCCAAAATGAATCATCTTCACCTCCACCGGATTCCTTCCCTTGGAAAACCGGCGCGTTCTACACAACCTTCAGCATTAAGGAAGAGCTAGTGTTTCAAAATGAAAAATCAGCATAAGTCAGCCGCTAGCACAAAGGGGAGTCTTGTTCCACCATAGGGCCGCATTTAGCTCTGATGCAACTGCAGCACATGCAGCATGGTTGGATGGGGTGTAAACCACAACAGCCTTTGACTCTATATGTTTCTTGCAGCCTCAGGAATGCATCTCCCTCTAAGAAATGTAACAATGGTTTTGATTCTGCTCCTTATTATGAATGATTGTTTGTAAAGATGGAGATGATGGGGTCACTGTGTGAATGTAAAGAAGTTAGTGCATCCTTAAACTAGAGTGTGTTGCTTATACGAAGGAAAAGGCTGTTTGTTTTTTGTCTTACTAGCTATTCTGATACAGCCATGACCCTGTTTGTGTTCAGAGCTCACTGTAGTTTCAAATGTTCATTGTGGATAGAAGTGAGAGGTTTTATTATAACACTGCCACTTTGAGTACATCTACACAGCAGCCAGGAGGTGTGACTCCCAGCCTGGCTAGATGTACACAACCTAGTTCTACTTGAGCTAGTGCCTAGAAATAGAAGTGTAGCCCTGGTCGTGTGAGCAGTGGGAGTGGCTAGCCGCCCCGAGGACAAGCCCATCCGAGACCCTAGGCAAGCAACCGGGAGGTTAGTTTAAGCTGCCACTTCTATTTTAGGCACTGGCTGAAGCGGAGCTAGCAGAGGTGGGCACACTACAGCCCATGGGCCATATCTGGCCCACAGGACCCTCCTGCCCGGCCACTGAGCTCCTGCCCCAGGAGGCTTGCCCCGGCCCCTCCCCCGCTGTTCCCTCTCCCTTGCAGCCTCAGCTTGCTCTGCCACCAGCACAATGCTCTGGGCGGTGGGGCTGTGAGCTCCTGGGGCAGTGCAGCTGCAGAGCTGGGGCCTGACCCGGTGCGCTGCGCTGCACGATGGTATGGCTGGCTCCAGCCAGGCGGTGCGGCTGCCTGTCCTGGCACTCTGGGCGGCGCAGCTGTAGTGCTGACAGCCACCAGTGCTCCAGGCAGCACGGTAAAGGGTTGATGGCAGAGGAAGTTGGATAAAGGGCAGGAGAGTTTGAGGTAGTGGGCAGGGGGCAGGGGTGTGCATAGAGGTCGGGGTGGGGAATAGGGGGGTTGAATGGGGTGGCCGGGGGCAGTCAAGGGCAGGGATTCCTAGGGCGGTCAGGGGACAGGAAGAAGGGGTGGTTGGATGGTGCAGGGATCCTGGGGTGGGGGTGTCAGGGAGCGAGAAGTAGGAGGGGTTGGATAGAGGGGCGGGGCTGGGCCACATCTGGGTGTTTGGGGAGGCACAGCCTCCACTAACCGACCCTCCATACAGTTTTGGAAACTCAATGCGGCCCTAGGGCCAAAAAGTTTGCCCACCCTGAGTTAGCACATCTACAGCTGCTCTAGCTGGGAATCACACCTCCCAGCTGATGTGAAGACACACCCTTTGCATTGTACCGTGGCCTAGTGGGTATGACACAAGACAGTGTCAAGAGAGCTAGGTTCTATTCCCATCTCTGCCACTGACTTGTGGTGTGACCTGCCTCTCTCCATGCCCCTGGTTCCACACCCGGCTGTGTCTATTTTGATTATAAGCTCTTTGAGGTAGAGAACATGACTTACGATGTATTTGTACAATGCCTAGCACAGTGGGGCCCTGATCTCAGTTGAGCACTACCATGCTACAAATACTTAATAATGATAACTCATGACTGCTCGTAAAGGGCCACCAACTCCCTGGATGAAGGGGTTAGAGATGCGTGCTAGGAAGTGCATTACAGGGCTGATATTTCTTTCATTGTGGCTATAACCCCTTTTGCATGGTTTGCCCCCTTGCAGAAGCTTGTGTCCAAGCCAATTACATGGAATAGGAAGCTGGATATTCATGTGTGGGATACTGGTCCATGAAAGCATGTTCTGGAGTGTATAAACCTTAGTTTTCTTTAATTTAAATGGCATTGGGGTAACAGGATCTAAACCAGCTCTGCTGCTCACTCTCACTGCAGACAGCGAGGGGACCTTTCACCCTGTTAAGCTACAAAGGGCTGGTTCCCCAAATCTTTATTGATAAGGGGTCTTCAAATGCATTTTAAGAGGAGGTGTGGAGAGTGAGAAAACAAGGCCTGTTCTCTTGGGGTCACAAGTCACACCCAGGAATGTGTCAGGGCCCCAAGGAATTTAGAGCCATCTGCAATGGAAGTTGAGATGCTTCCTGATGTCATCTCCTGTGTATCCCATGATTGGTATATTTTTGCAACATGTGACTTGCAGCCTTCTGATGAATTTGGGGGAATGTATCTGTCCAATATAGGAATTTTGTATGAGATTACAAACTTTCTGTATGTACCTTTACCAAGCTCCAAACTCTATTTTGAAGGTGCAACCTCTTGCCTTCTCTGTTCAGTCATAGATTATTAGGGTTAGAAGGGACCTCAAGAGATCAGCTAGTCCAACCCCCTGCTCAAAGCAGAACCAATTCCCAAATGGTCCCCTCAAGGATTGAACTTGCAACCCTGGGTTTAGCAGGCCAATGCTCAAACCACTGAGCTATCCTTCCCCCCTCTACCACTACATTGGGCTGAAATTCCAATGGCTGGTGGCAAAAGACTAACAGGATTGTTGATGTTAAGTGCTCCCCCATCCAAGTGGAATAGCTCTACACAATAACCTGGCTCCCAACTAGGAGAACTGGCTCAGCAAGGGGAAGGTCACCTTGGCAATGAAATCAGCTGGCAGGGAGCAGGATGTTACCTGACCAAGGAGGACAAAAATCATGTTCAAGAAGGCAAGAGATACTCTTCTGGAGGGCATTTTTCTCCAACCTCAAGAGGAGAGAGATGCACCCGAACACATAGGGGCCTGCATTATGCATGGGGCGCTACCTACTATGAGCAGGGGGGCCCCAAGGGAAGGGTGAGCTAGTGAAAGGTATTGTGGTTAGCATGTTTGTTGTGTTCTATGTGACCTGTGCTCTCTTGTGCTTTATCCATTAACGCAAAGAGAAAATGATGTGTTAGATTCTGCCCAAGTGTCTGTACGTGTTCTATGCTTCACAACTACTAGGTGCTTCCTGAGAGAGTTAAACCAACCCTGAAGGCTCACACCTTGGAGGGGAACTCTGGGAGAGGATGAGCATAAGTGGCAGGAGGTCTGAAGGGTCAGTACTGAGCCCAAGAGCTGGGCAGCTGGACAGTGGGTTTCAGCTCTCAGGAGGGGGTGCTTCACAGAGGGTTTATGCCCTCAGAGTGTGCTAAGGGACTCCAAAGATGGCTCAGTGGCTGGACTCTTTTCAGGCTCCAAGGTTTAACACACCTGGGCATCCAGAAGCTTGCTTTCGCCTTATAGCAAGCTGGGGGGTGGCTGGCAGGGGGAGTCCCACTGGTTCTGGGACAGGTGTAACAAAGTATAGTGCAGAATAATTGCCAGTTATCTGGGGGAAGGGGGAACGACTTTCCAAACTGACAAAAGAGCAAGCTTGCCCTCCCATGACCAAGATTGGACCACGTTGTCAGAGTCCGAGACCTGTGATCCTCTGATTTGCTTGGGGAATCTCTGGGGATGTGCTATAGGGTGGAGCAAGCTAGAATTGCAACCTTAAAAGGTCAAGGTAACCATAGAAGACATCGTGTTCCTGCCAGGCCACCACATGACTAAGAAAGGCTGATGCTCCTGCTTTGCCTAGAGGAGACCAGTTGCCCCCCAGGCAGTCCCAGCCTGACCAGCTGAGTGCCTGGAGGAAGCCCAACGACCAGCATGCGGTGCTGACTAGAGACCATATCACCTAGTCCCTGGCACTGCAGCCCTGAATCTGATGTTCCAAAGACCACACAAGTTGAAGAGCAAATCTCTCTTTGGTAAGCAACCTGTTCCTGCTTTTCCTGGCTTGTGATTGGTTGAGGAGGGATGCCTGCCCCCAGCTGCAGTATTTTTTTCTAACCCATTGTAAGAGGTGAATGAGTGTGGAGTGTGTAGGCAATAGCATGTGTGTATAGAGTTATATTAAGTAGGTGCCATTCATAATTTCCCAACTCAAATTCTAACCTAATCCTACCTTAAATCACTTTGTCAACCTGGGTTGTAAAAGTGTGTGAGCATAAACCATTCTGCCATAAAAGGTGAATTAAAGTTGCTGACCAGTTACTGCTGTATCAAAGGGAAGGGATATTAGCCATAGGGGGAGCCTGCGGTATAAGCCACTTACTAAACAGTCATTTTGAAGGAGTCCAGATACTGTTTCAAAGGACTGAGAAGTTGGAAATGCCTGGTTAAAATGCTGGGATTAGTATGTGTAAGAACTGCCCGTATGTTACGTTTTGATTATTGGCTCTGTTCATTTGATGATTTGATCAACTGGTGGTTCCTTTCCCTACAATTGTTAATTCATTGATTTACTGAGAGAATTCCATCTGTAGCCTTGATCTGATAACTGTATTGTCTATATAGGGGTGAGCAAACTACAGTCCACAGGCTGAATCCAGCCCATCAGGGCTTTGGATCCAGCCTGTGGGACTGCCACCCCCATGGTGCCACAGGCCCCGCGCCACTCATGGAAGTGGCCAGCACCATATCCCTGTGGCGCATGGGGGAAGGAGGGCAGAGGGCTCCACGTGCTGCCCTCGCCTGCAGGCACCTCCCCCCTGCAGCTTCCATTGTCCAGGAATGGGGAACCGCAGCCAATGGGAGCTTTGGGGGAGGTACCTGCAGGCGAGGGCAGTGCAAGGAGCCCTCTGGCCCCACCCAGGGCTGCAGGGACGTGGTGCTGGCCTCTTCCGGAAGCAGCACAGGGCCAGGGCTGGCAGGGACCCTGCTTTAGCCCCGCTGCGTGCCGCTGCCACCCTGGAGCTGCTCAAGGTAAGCGGCGCTTCGCCAGAGCCTGCACCCCTCCTACACCCCAATCCCCTGCCTTGATCTCCCTGCCACACTGTTCCTCCACCTCAACCCCCTGCCCTGAGACCCCTGCCACACCCTGCACCCCACCTGCACCCAGGGCCAGATCCAGGCACCAGCGAAGGAAGCAGGTGCCTGAGGCAGCCAATAGAAAGGGGTAGCAGTCCGTCCATTGTTGGGGCAGCACGTCCGGGTCTGTGGCAGCAATTCAGTGGCGGGTCCTTCAGTCCTTCGCTTCCTCTTTGGTGGCCGCTCAATCGGGTTTTTCTTTGTCTTTATTTTTTCTTTTTTCTTTGCCGCCACTTGGGGCAGCAAAAAAGCTGGAGCCAGCCTTTCCTGCACCCCAACTCCCTGCCCTGAGCCCTGAACCCCCTGCCTTGAGTCCCCTCCCACACTCCTCCCTGCATCCCTGCCCTGAGCCCCCTCCACACCCACATCCTCTGCCCTGAGTCCCTTTGTACACCCTGCACCCCTCCTCCACCCCAACCGCTTGCCCTGAGCCCCTTCCTGCACACCGCACCTCCTCCCACACCCCGCACTCCCTCCAGCACCCCAACCCCCTGCCCCAGCCCTACATTTATGGCCCTGTATGCAATTTCCCCACCCAGATGTGGCCTTCAGGCCAAAAAGTTTGCCACCCTAGTCTATATCGTATCATTTAATAAGGCAGTGTCAGTAATCAGGTATTTAGTGAGAATTGTAACTAATTTTAAGATTGCTTGTTTTTTAGTTTGTACAAAAGCACACAGAGCTGGTTTTCTTTTCAAACTTTCAACTTGGATCAAGGGCAAAGGTAATTCCGTGGAGCGTTTCAGAGCCACTTGGCTATGTCTCCAAACTTATACTCATGTCTTTCACACCACCCTTTCTATATGGATGCAGCTGAAACTTTTGCATGCAGATTATAAAGTTAAATATGTCCCAACTTACTGGATCGATTTTCTCATTTGCTATCGCATGCCATTGTCTGCTGATTTTTGCAGTTCTTGGAGGTTCTGGTAGCTGCTCTTTTGCTGTTGATACTCTCATGGTATTTGGATGTGACATAAAAACCAAGTTCCTGGTCACTTGCACACATTACAGGACTCTTTTCCCTCAGCCTGTTCTGGGCAATTTCCAATTAGATCCTGCCTTCCTACATTTGCCCTGCAGCTTACCAAAGAAGTTGTAGTCTTCTTTACTTTCTGTCTTAAATTCTTGGATAAAATTGCTGTGCAATTAAACAATTGCCATATTTGTATCCCAGAGGTGGCTGCAGTTCTGCGGTGGACAAAGTGATCCAGATAGATAGCTAGGGCCAGCCACGTCCTACCCCTATGTGGCAATATAAGAAAGGTAAAAGGTGTAAGAAGGTCTTTCCCAGTTGCATGCTTGTACAAGGAGAAACTACAATCTTAATCCTTGTGGTTCAGCACAAAAAAATCTGCTATCTACTACCTCCAGCAGAGTTAGACATTGCCACAGGGTCATTGTTACCCAAGAACCTCTTAAGCCAACCAACAAGGGAGGGCGGAGGGGTAAAGGCATCTCCTGTTTCTGATATGTACATTCTGGTTCAAAGAATGGCATGAGCTCTCAAGTGAAAGCTGGTGTCACACTGGTCAGCAATCACATTGTGAAAGGTATGTACAGGTTCTATGGAAGGGGTTATGAAGCCATACCAGAAAATTACATTAAGCATAAGGTAAAAGCAAGCAGGTCAGCAAAATGTGACATGCCTTTGACCAGTTCCTCCTGACAGGAGGTAGGAAATCTCTCTCTCTGTTGGGATGTAAATTAAGCATCATAAGCTAAGACAATGGATGGCTATTTACATACAGAGTCAAAGGTCACTGAAGAGATGTGTAATCAAAGGGAAAGGAGCACATAGGAAATAACAAGCCATGAGGGGTTATCCTATCTGTGAGTAAAGTCAATTAACTTTGGGGCTTTTTCTAGAAGCCAAGGAAGACACCCTAGCATCCTGCATGCAGGACGCAAACAGATAGCACATTTGCATTCATCAAAGCAGGGTCTCAGCCAGCCGTGGTTGAAAATGCTGAAGAAGACTTAATCTCACTCAAACTTCTGAAGACAGGAGTTTAATGTTGTTAGTTAAGTTTATTCTCTAGAAAGCATGTTGTTATTGTGACATTATCTGATAAAATATGACCATGTAGATCACTGTTACTACCACTGTTATATAATTGCAACAAATCTTGTACAAAGTATGCCAAGTAAGGTGTCTATGGAAAGGTTGTGATTTGCTGAATATGATTATGCTATTTATATGTATCATTTTTGTATCTGAAGTTATGACTATTGGCTCTATACTTACATCTGTTAGTCTATAATGTGCCACAGGACTCTTTGCAGCTCTATACCAATATATCAAATATGTTTGCTCCTGTGGTAACACCCACAAGGTATTTAGCCTGCACATCTTGAAGGGATTATTCAAGTTAAATGGCTCATCAAGGAACACTTAACTCACAATGCATCATGGGAGATGCCTATCTACACTTAATGGACTTTCCTCTTCTATGACTAAGCGAAATCATGCATGGACATGTGACTTGCCCATGTGACTCCAAACACCATCTTATTTTCTGTAATTTTCTATAGTGAGAACAATGGGTTTCCCTTCACTTGGCAGAAGCTATAAAAGGCCCTGGAAACATCTCCATTTTGCCTCTTTCCTGCTCAAACCTCTGGACTATGAACTTATACTCAGAGGAGCATTCTAACCAAGAGACTGAGCAACCGAAGTCTTAACAAGCCAGTGGTTAATTCTATGACTGCTACAAGCCTGATCCAAACACTTCTGCAATTATTGTATGTATTTGATTCCTTTAGCCAATTTCAACTCTCACCTTTCTTTCTTTCTTTCTTTCTGTTTATAAATAAACCTTTAGATTTTAGATACCAAAGGATTAGAAACAGCATGATTATTGGGTAAGATCTGAGTTGTATATTGACCTGCGTACTTGGCTCAGGGCCACCCAGAGGATTCAGGGGGCCTGGGGCCTTCGGAAGTGGGTCCCAGGGCGGAAGGAACCCCAGCCGCAGGGCTTCGGGGCATTTCGGTGACTGGTCCCGGGGCAGAAGGACCCTCCCGCTGCGGGTCTTTGGAGCACTTCAGTGGTGGGTCCCGGGGCAGAAGGACCCCCCACCACGGGTCTTCGGGGCACTTCAGCGGCAGGTCCCAGGGCAGAAGGTCTTTGGGGCACTTTGGCGGCGGGTCCTGGAGTGGAAGGACCCCCCGCCGCCAAATTGCTGCCGAAGACCTGGAGCGGAGGCTCCAGGAGCCCGGGCCCTGTGAGAGTTTTCCAGGGACCCCAGAGCGAGTGAAGGACCCCACTCCAGAGGCCCTGAAAAACTCTCGTGGGGGCACCGGCAGGGTCTGGGGCAAATTGCCCCACCTGCACCCGTCGCCCCCACCTCTCCCGGCGGCCCTGATGTGGCTGGTCCTCTGGGATCAGAAGAACCCTTTTGTTTGATGAAATTGGTTTTAAATAACCACTCATCATTAAGTCTAGTGTCTGGTGCTGAATCCAGGACTGGACTGGATAAGGAGACTGCTTTTCTCATTTCTGGTTAGCCAGTGTGGTGAAACAGAAGTTTACTTTTCTTGCTGATTTGATATATCTTATGGAAGAATAACCACCAGCTTTTGGGGTGTGTCTGCTCTATTTCTCAGCAGTTTGACCTGAATTTGGTATTCTCAGTTGTGACCCATGGAGGCCCAGTGACAGTTATGATTTTGTTTTATATGTAACCATTTGTTCCAATATTCTTATTCACTATCTCCTGAATCTTTAGTCCAGAAGTGGCCAAACTCACTGACCTTCTGAGCCGCTGGGACATTCTGTAACTCATGGGAACACCCTACACCCCAGGTTCATCCTTATAATATGATTGTTTGGTATTTAATGTAAAGTTTGTCATGTTGGGTGTCTTCGGAAGGCTCATGATGTACTGAGCATTGTTGTTATGGTAATGTTATAGTAATTGTTGTTATAGTCATGTTATAAGTTGTAATTTCATGTATATAGTTATCAGGCTGAAAATGTGTCCTCATGGCTTAAAGCAAGCCCAGGCAAAACTCTCTAAGAGCAGAGGGGCAGTTCACACCTCATCAGGGCATGTAGGGGATAAACCCAGCCCAGCCTCACAGGAACAAAGGACACTGACCTCGGCATCAACAAAGGATCTGTTGGACTCTCAAGTGAGTCACTCCCCTTCCTTTGGTCAGTTTGGAACTGTGATGAGGTAATGCTCACCTGATGCTGAAGGGGGGGGGCAGCAAAGCCAAGAGGGATGAAAGAACATGATAAAAGAGAGAGATATTTGCCATGCTCTTCCTCCCTCTTCCATCTACATCTACAGACACCAAACCGACTGAAGCACTGATCAAAGGGGAGAGCCTGGCTGAAGAGCAACCAGCCAGTCTGTGGTGAGAAGCATCTAAGTTTGTAAGCGCACTGAAAGTGTTAAGATCAGCTTAGAATATGTTTTGCTTTTATTTCATTTGACCAAATCTGACTTGTTATGCTTGGACTTATAATCACTTAAAATTTATCTTTGTAGTTAATAAATCTGTTTGTTTATTCTACCTGAAGCAGTGCATTTTGTTTGAAGCACGTCAGACACTCTCCTTGGGATAACAAGCCTGGTACATATCAATTTTTTTGTTAAATTGATGCACTCATATAAGTTAACAGCATCCAGCAGACATAATTGGACACCACAAGATGGAGATTCCTAGGGTTGTGTCTGGGACTGGAGATATTGGCTAATATTATTTGGTTGCACAATCCAAGGAGAAGCTTACATGTCAGAGTCTGTGCATAAACAGCCCAAGAGTGGGGGTTCTCACAGCAGAGCAGGGTAAGGATGGCTCCCAGGGACAAGGATTGGAGTGACCTAGCAGATCACCAGTCCAGATACCAGCAGAGGAATGTCACAGCCACATACAATGATCTTCAGAAGTTTGAGAATCATAGCATCATAGAATCATAGAAGATTAGGATTGGAAGAGCCCTCAGGAGGTCATCTAGTTCTACTCCCTGCTCAAAGCAGGACCAACACTAACTAAATCATCCCCGCCAGGGCTGTGTCATGCCGAGCCTTAAAAACCTCACAATGGAGATTCCACCACCTCCCTTGGTAACCCATTCCAGTTCTTCACAATTCTCCTAGTGAAACAGTGTTTCCTTGTATCCAACTTAGACCTCCCCCACTACAACTTGAGACCATTGCTCCTTGTTCTGTCATCTGTCACCATTGAGAACAGTCGAGCTCCATCCTCTTTGGAACCCCACTTCAGGTAGTTGAAGGCTGCTATCTAATCCCTCCTCATTCTTCTCTTCTGCAGACTAAACAAGCCCATTTCCCTCAGCCTCTTCTTGTAAATCATGTGCCCCAGCCCTCTAATCATTTTTGTTTCCTGTCACTGGACTCTCCAATTTGTCCACATTCTTTCTGTAGTGGGGGGCCCAAACTGGACATAATACTCCAGATTTGGCCTCACCAGTGCTGAATAGAGGGGAACAATCACTTCCCTCGATGTGCTGGAAATGCTTCTACTAATGCAGCTCAATATTCTATTAGCCTTCTTGGCAACAAGAGCACTCTGCTGACTCATATCCAGCTTCTCATCCACTGTAATCCCGAGGTCCTTTTCTGTAGAACTGCTGCTTAGCTAGTCAGTCACCAGCCTGTAACAGTACATGGGACTCTTCTGACCTAAGTGCAGGACTCTGCACTTGTCCTGGTTGAACCTCATCAGATTTCTTTTGGCCCAATCCTTTAATTTGTTTAGTCCCTTTGTCTCCTATCCCTACCCTCCAGTGTATCTACTACTCTCCCAGTTTAGTATCATCTGCAAACTTGCTGAGGGTGCAGTCTATGCCATCCTCCAGATCATTAATGAAGATATTGAACAAAACCGGCAAGGAAAAGTGCAGAGTCCTTCACTTAGACGGATGAATCCCATACCCTGCTACAGGCTGGGGACTGACTGGCTAAGCAGCAGTTCTGCAGACTCTGCCAGGCTAAGGGCAGGTGGTGGTTGGAGGTGGCTCATGACCCTGGGTGCTGTCACAGGCATGGCTGCAATCCTGGCCCCACCCTCTTCAGCGTGAGTAGGTGGGAGCACACACTGCTGCCTTTGAGAGACCATTACAATTCCTTTTCCAAATTTAGTGTAACTCTGTTAACTTCCCTGGAGTCACAGAAGTGTGAAAGGAGAACTGGGACCTTGCTCTAAGACAGATAAGGGTTATCCTTCTGAGTGATTAGTGCTCATGCAGTGCAGAGGGGCAGCCTGCAGTGTGTATATAAAACAGGAAAATGCTTGTCACTCACTTTCCCCATTTATTAAAGCACAGTTCTAACCTAAACAATGTCTGTGTAAAATGGCATTCTGGGGTCCCCTATTTACCATCTCCCCCTGATCCCAGAGCAAATGTGCTCAGCTACAAGCAATGGTGTTTTCTCTACCTGCCAGCCCTGAAAACTCAGCCTGGGATCTGAGTCACACACTGGGGTCTTTCTTTCTCACACAGCACCAGCAATGAAGGTTCTGCAGGATAAATGATACCTTCAGTGCCACCTTTGCAGTTCCCTGGCCTTTCATAGCATTTGCACATGAGAAACTGAGAGGAACTTGTGTTCATGCCAATGGAACAGAATATGGAGCTGGATACCAGGCTTATCACAGAGCCTAGAGGGAAAGAAAACAGCTCCTTATACTCAGGGTGCAGCTGAAAGTGGTATAGGCACAGTTAGCGTGGATGAACCAGTTTCGTTGAAAGAACAGACACCAACTCCCTCACCTGGAGCTAGGCTGGGTCTGCAGGGCTCCCAACTGGGAAAGACAGGGGGAAAAAATCTTACTTTGCTCACCTCCATGATCAGCTCTGACTCTGATGCACAAGGGAGTGGATATGAGGGAGTGAGAAGGTGCTGGTTTTACACACTCGTGTTTTTGAGAGGCGCCAGACTGTAGTGCAAAGAATACACTGCTTACCTCTATTAAAAAGCTATAGACCCAGAGGTATGTGCCACACTGCACAATGACTGTTGACAAGGAGGATATGCAGTAGATAGAATACAGCATCTGCAATATTATTTCCTCCTCTCTCTTAGTGTCAGGTGCTTCCATTATCCCCCATGGAAACCTTGACCTCCTCACTGACATGATGTGCTTCAGCAAATGCCTCGAACAAGACGTGCACAGTCAGCAGGTGGATGGGTGAGTCCTTGAACTGTCAGTCACAGGAAGATGACAGAAGATCCCCGAAGAAGCTCCTGTGAAATATAAAGACAATTGGGAAAGCACAGCTCCAGTTAGGAGAAACAAACATGCAGCGCTTCCACTCCAACTGAGAGCCAATGCTCAAATTACATGCATCCTCCAGTGGGTAAATCCAGGATCAAGTCAGAATCAGGCCCCTCTCCTCTCCTGAAATCTTCCACAACAGCTTGGGCAAACTGCTGTCATGTTCCCTACATGTGGACGGCTGGGGGCTGGAGGCAGGCTGTTTCCAGTGGAGCTCCTTAGCTTCTGGAATTCATTCCCCCACTGGTCTGACAGGGCTTTGATCTCGTGTCTCTCAAGGCACAAAGGAAGGTCTCTCTTTATTGAGTTTGTGCCTGAATGGGTGACTGTGCTGTATAGTAGGTGTTTACATGTCTATTTTCAACAGGCCTCCACTTTGTGGCCAGAGGTTCTTCTGAGCAGCCAGTTTTGAGGCTTCGGTAAACTGGGATTTTCAAGCTGTCTTGGATGGGTTCCCAAGCAAATCCCATTGCACCAGTCTTCAGTAGGGGTCTTCACCAGCGCAGCTTCCTTGGTGGATTAAGTCCCACGGTAGACAAGGCTGAGGATAGGAGTAAACAAGTAGGATGCATCTGAGCTGTATTACTGAATGAAGGGAAGACAGTGGCTCGTGCATCCATCTCTCTCCCATCCATAGAAATACCATGTACATATTGAAAGAGTGGAATCTTTGTGGGCTTCCTTTGCATGTGTACAGGAGAGACACTACAGTAGAGTCTTACCACAAGCTTTGGGAGGGAATCATGGAAAGAACCCTTCCAGCTACAAAGGATAATGTTGCGTTTGCAGAAATAAGACTTTCTCTTTAAACCCAGAGCAGGAGAGGATCTACCAGTCACTAAAAGTCAACAGATTGTTTCTGGCCAGGCATGATGATATGGAGAGGTCATTTGAACCATGTCCAGTTTGCCTGTGTCATACAAGAAATTAACAGACCTAAGGATTGCAATTAAGCAAGACCCCCCCCCAGTTATCTACATTGCAGGAAACTTTTATTGTTGGTTGGGAAAAGGATGAATGATTGAGTGTGCAACAAATGACAGAGCTCTGGCCACTCCAGGAGGAAATAACAGTTACGGACAATCTAATTTTGAACAGTGAAAGACTTGTGGTACCACAACCATTGGGACTGGAAATGTCAAAGGTCACTCATTTGGGATACATGGGAGAGAGGTGTGAGTGCCAGGGCAGGAATTTGCTGTTTGGGTCCTGAATCTGAATGTGCAAATTGAGGGAAAGATTAGAAAAATGTCCAATTTGCTTATAGCATCACACATCAAAGTCTAAGGAGCCCGTGATCTCTGCTGACATGCCATCTCACCCATGGCAAAAGGTGGCAACAAGTCTCTTCACACTGAGTAATGAAAGCTGGGTGCTTATAGTCATTATTTGGAGCTGGAGGGCCTGAAAAAGAACACACACATTTCCAAAGTGATGGTGGAACACAGGTTATTTTGGCCCACTTGCAATACCTGAGGTGCTGCTCTCAGACAAGGGTCTAGCAGGATTCACAAGAATTCCAGCAGTTGTCTATAGCTTGTTCTAGCTGGACAGAAATGGGAAAACAATTTCACAAAGAAAAAAAATCAAAATTTCAAAGTTGTTTCTCTTCACCAAATCTTTCAGAAAAAGATTTTCCATGTTTTGCCAAAGTTTCCACACTATTCTTTGCCAAAATCATTTTTGAAAATTTCAGTTACCAACCCCTTGTTTTCACCAGGATTTTGATATCATTTTTGTCAAAAAAAAAAAACAACTACTGCTGAAAATTCTTCAGAAAAAGTGGAAAGTGTTTAAAAGGGCAGCAATTTTTCATTCAAATTTTCATTTTTGAAAAGCAACAGTATTTTTGTATGAAAATACTTTCAGGCAAAATAGTGAGAATGGCTTTACTAGCTATGGTTTTCCTCATGGTACATCTACCAGTGCTAGTGCCCTGCTATCCAGTCAAGTGAGCAAACAGAGAACATAGCATAGAGTGGAAATCACCTGCTAGTAAAAACCAAGCCAAGTAAAGGGGAGCCATACCTGGATATGCTGGATTACAGAAATTCCCCACTGTTGAGATGGAATCCCCTGCTCAACTAGGGTGCCCAGACAGCAAGTCTGAAAAACTGGGACAGCTGGGGGGTAATACGAGCCTTTATAAGAAAAAGACCCAAAAATCAGGACTGTCCCTATAAAATTGGGACTTCTGGTCACCCTATGCTCAACTACTAATCAGCCTTTGTTTCCATTTGATTTTAGATGCCACAACTCTCCAGCAATGGCCAACATTAACCAGTCTTGCTACAGATCAGGAAAAGCTTAAAGATAAACAGATTCATCAGTGCAGAGCTTACAACCTAAACGTTAAGCTTTACTACTTCTCCAGAATGTTCATATCAGTTGCAGCCTGTTACTGTCACACTTAACACCCCCCTCTCCCCCTCCCCCCCCGCACACACACACACATACACACAGAGCAAATGCATAATAGAGAATGGGGAAAGTACAATTGAAGGTACTTCCTTAAATGCCAAGAAATCAATCTAGATGGTTTTGATTATGACTCAAAGAGGTCTTTTCTCAGACCACAAGACAGTTTGATTCACCCGAAGGCCACTTGCCATTACACCTAAAGCCTTGTTGACAGAACACAAAGAGAAACTGAAAGAAATGGGCAATCTTTACATTACCCATGCTGAGAGCTAATCTCACCTGAGAGATTAAGGGTGTTGCTGCAAAATGACTATGTTCTATAGTTTGAAGTTCAGTAGCAATGTTCTGGAATATTTGATTGGCACTAAATAGTGATTTATATTGGTGGGGGGGGGGAGTTAAACTATATATTGAGTATTTTGTAAATTTCAAGCCTGTTTATAGTAAACTTGGTGAATTTCCTTGTTCTTCTCTAAAAAGAGGAGTAATATTGTCACCAGATGGCCCTAGAACAAGTTCTATTTAAGGCCCCAGCTGAAAAAAGAACTTAAACGTATGCTTAACTTTAAACATGATCTTACGTGCTTTGTTAAATAAATATACAGGCAGTTAGATCCTTGAGAAATACCGTGTTGTTTACTAATGGTGTAGTTCCTTTTGGAAGCTGAACACACACAAGTAAAGTTAGTTTAACTGCTTGAGTCTTTGTAACTGGGTCCATTTCTTAGGTGCAGAGCTGTAGCCTGAAGGATATCATCATTGGCGATCCCTTGATTCAAGGATGATCTTTACCACAGATTTACATATGGTTCCTGAGATGACTCAGGAGTCCGATCCTGGAACCACAGATATGCCCGCAGTAGCCACAGGCATTTCCTGGCAGGTCAGCTGCCTGCTGGGAGAAAGTTCTTTCTTTTTCCTTCCTTCTCTCTCTCTTTTCAGCTTCAAGGGCAAAGCACTTCTCCTTGAAGCGGGCCACTGACTGATGGAGGATATGGTGCCACTGGGGTAAGTTGGTGGCTTGTGATGTCCACATCAGGTTTTGGGGTTTTTTTTGAGATATGTTTTCAGTGTGTCTTTGTAGCATTTCCTCTGACTACCACGGGATCTCTGACTGTGGGTAACCGAAAAGTAGAGGACTTGTTTTGGGAGGTGAGAGTCTGGCATCTGAACACAATGTCCAGCCCAGTGGAGTTGGTGCATGAGGATCACTGCTTCAATGCTGGTGACATTGGTTTCAGTGAGGATGCTGGCATTATTGCATGATCTTCCCACTTGACGCAAAGGATCTTCTGGAGGCATAATTGGTGGTACCTCTTCAGACTCTTGAAAAGCTGTCGATAGGTCACCCAGGTTTCACATCCATAGAGGAATGTAGGAATAACAATTGTCTTATAGACCTGAATCTTGGTGTCCTGCTGTAGGTCGTGGTCTGTGAAAATGGGTCGGAGCAATTTCCCAAAGGAAGCACTTGCGCACTCAATCCTGTGCTGGATCTCTCTGTCGATTTTTGTGTTTTGAGAAAGTTGGCTATTGAGGTAGCAGAAGTGCTCAACTGTCTCCAAAGTCTGTCCCTCGATGGTGATTTGTGATAGGTCATGTGTAAGGTCTAAAGCAGGCTGATGGAGCACTTTAGTTTTCTCAATATTGAGTGAGAGTTCTAGGTTTCAGTAAACTTGTGCAAAAAAATAAATCCAGTGTGGACTGAAGGTCATTCTCAGTGTGCGCACAGATGACATAATCATCAGCATACTGAAGATCAGTAATGGATGCCCTGAGGACTTTAGACTTCGAGTGGAGGCGTCAAAGATTAAAAAGCCGCCCATCCATTCTGTGTTGAATGTCAACTCCATTGTGGAGGCACTCTTTAATGAGGACCAAACTGACTGCTAAATAGATGGAGAATAGGGTTGGGGCAATAACACATCTTTGCTTAACCCCAGTTTTGATGATGAAAGGGTCTGTCTCCAGGCCATTACTGAGAACGGAAGCGGTCATCTGATCATGGAGATGCCTTAGGACCTTAATAAATTTTGGAGGGCAGCCAAATCTAGCCAGCACTTTCCACAGGGCTTCACAATTGACAGAGTCAAAGGCTTTTGTCAAATACATGAAGGTCATGTACAGGTCCTGATTTTGCTCCTGTGACTTTTCCTGGATTTGACAGGCAACAAAGATCATGTTGGTTGTCCCGCGGGATGGTCTACAACCACACTGAGCTTCCGGCAATATTTCCTCAGCAAGGGGAAATAATCAGTTTAAGAGGATATGGACAAGAATTTTTCCTGCTGTAGATAGTAAGGTAATGCCTCAATAATTTCCACACTCTGATTTATTTCCTTTCTTAAAGGATATATCCACACAAGCAAAAGCAACACTCATCACATTGTGGCAAACAGAACAGTTCCCACTGAAGTTAGGATTGGGTCCATAGGCTCTACGTTTAATATTCTGGGCCTGGATGACAAGCACACAAGACTCTAATGATCAGGGAAGTGTGAATCCCAAATATACAGGCCACGAGTCAGGAGGAGCCGAGTCCAGAGTTGTCACTTACACCTTCTTCTGATCTCTCAGGGTGAAATCCTGGCCTCACTGAACGCAATGGCAAAACTCTTAATGACTTCAATTTCACTGCAATGGCATTTCACTGCACTGTATGCACACAAATTCAGGCCAGGTTGACACTAAAAAGTCAGGTTGACCCAGCTAGGTCGCTCAGGGATGTGAAAGATTCACACCCCTGAGTGACACAGTTAACCTGACCTACCCCTAGGTGTAGACAGCAGTAGATTGACGGAAGAATTCTTCTATTGACTCAGCTACCACCTCTCGAGGAGGTGCATTCACCACAGCAATATGAGAACCCCTCCCACCACTGTACCGAGAGCCTATGCTGAAGTGCTACAGCAGTGCAGCATTCCTAGTGAAGATGTAACCTTAGAATCACTTAGGAGCCATAAGTGGCCTATAAGTCCAATCTCCTCACACACCTCCTCTGAATTGGAAGAAGACTGACAAATGAAATCCCCCAACTGTGTGTTGCACTTGATCTTTGCCTGTCATCCATCTGACTTTTCCACAGGTGTTTTCTACAGTCACAAGGCATGTGGCTTCAACAGGGCATTCGCATTTGGGGGCTGAGCCGGTCTCTGCCCTCCGAATATGCTCCATCTCTAGTTTTATACAGATGATATCTTCAGGAAAGGTGATGCGGTGCAGTCAATCAGTTCAGAGCCAGCCATTGTGATCTGCAGGTAACCTGCACTATAAGCAAGCTGTCACCTTACAGGAATGTGGCACTTCTGCAGAGATTTCCATCTCACAATCTCCAAAAGCTGCACAAACCTGAATGAGTTAACCCCACTGCAATCTATAGGAGCATCATTATCCCCATGTCACAGATGCAGGAAGGCCAGGAAGGCACACGGAGATTTAAATCCAAATTGCTTCCCTTGCAGAGTGTCTGTGCATGTTGCAGCCTTGTTTATTGGTTTCAGAACTGCTGAATACTCAGATGCATAAATCAGTATCCACATGGGAAGAGAATTTACAATATCCCACAAGGGAGTCCTCTCCTCATGCCACTAACATGGACAGTGAGGGGTGATTTTTTACAGATGTCCTCTAATTCTGTACCTACATCAACCTGTGTTTGCACATGCGTATGGCATCTGGGCATAGACAAATCTAGTAATTAAACATCCAACTACCTGTCAGGGCTGGGATGTAGGCGGCCAGGCCTACTGGTTAGCATATGGCGGGGATGGGGAGCAGGTCTTCACACCAGTTGGAGTTCAGAACCAGGAAGTCAGGAGCCAAGGTCAGGAACACAGAGTCAGGTACCAGGAATCAGGAGACCAGGTAACTCTGGATAAGCAGTCCAAAGCAAGGAAGAGCCTGGTTGTACAAACAACTTCCTGTTCTGCCTTCTAACTTACATAGGGGGAGCAGGCCCCACCAATCAGGCCCCAATAATGGAGCTTTCTCTTTGAGCTGGGTTTCGAGGAATCCCAATTCTAGCACATAGCAGTAAGCTATTGGGTGGAGAGTTGCAGCACGATGATACGCAGTGGATCCAGGTTATGATGCTCTGCCTCGCATGCTCAAATACTATTTGGCCATGCAAATGATAACTAGTGGGGGGGGGCACACAACTTATGCCACTGAACTGGGAATGCATTCAGAGCCAGCCTTTGTTCTTAATTATAATGAGAATGACTTCTATGGTACCTTTCCTCCAAGGGTTCTAGGCCATTTTGCAAGCAACCTTGTGAGGATAGCCAGAATATTACAGATGGATAAACTGAAGCACTAGGAGTTGATACAATTCACCTATTGCCACACAACAGGTCAGTGGCAGCAGGGGATCAAACCTATAAGCTGGAATCTCCAGACCACCACTCCAATCAGTACAGAGCAATTTATTTTCTTTTAAATGAGGACTAAAGAGAAGGAATTCAGAGAACAGCAACAGAAATGAGCAGGGGGTGGAGGAAAGAAAGATTAACTGAATTAAGAATGTAAAGAAATCCTCCCTCTAACCAAAGCGCATTGGTGTTCTCAGGAATGCACAGAGTGCCTGGCACGCCAACAGAGCTTGCTACCAAGTGCGCAGAGTACTCAGCATCCTACCAGCCCCATTGGCACTGGCACACAGCAGCACTGCCAGCCCCAGACTGCCATGGGTCAGGCTTGACAGGGGAACTGGAACAAGACAAGGAGGAGGGTGTGGTGCTCTAGGATCAGGGAGACGTGCCTGGCATAGGGGCCGCATGGAAGAACATGAAGGTGGGAGAGGGGGAAGGAATCGTGCACTGAACCTGAAAGAATTTAGTCTGCATGTATCAGAGCCTGAGTCCAGGTGAGCTCCCAGAGGAGCAGCAGTTACTCCAGGGGGTGTGAGTGGAGCCAGCAGCACTTTCTGCTGGTGCCCACGTGTGGCAGTAACACACTTGCTGTTATTCCTGATCCCCCATTTCCAAAAGACCACGCCTTTGTTTCCCTTGACAGCACTCATCAGCACTTAGCTTTGGCTTCTTCCTTTCTCTGTGCCAATCCCATACCCACTCTCTTCCCCCCCTTCAATTGTGGGCTCCCTTGTCTTTGTTTGTGAGCCGGCTGCCTGTTTTGCTGTCCTCAGCTTATTGCATCTGTTTTGATTTGCCAGCTTTGCATTCAGCTTTTATCGTGCGTTTCTAAGCGCCAGCTCCGGGTGGCTGTCTTCCACTTCTTTCACTCAAGCCCGTGCACCAGCTGCATATTAATTGTCCTCCTTTCTCCCATCACTCGCTCTCTCCCTGGTTCGCTGCATGACATTTTCAGTTTCCAAACTTTTGCAAACACGTTGCAAACCAAACAGCCACTCTGTGGGCAAAGGTCTAAAAATGACTCTTACGCTGATCCACAGTCTCATTGCTGGAGGAATGGGGGGTTACACCAACAGAGAGTTTGGCCCATATAATAGCCCAGCAATGGGAAAGCCTTCTTAGATTACTTATCCCATTGGCTGCCAATGTAGGATTATTCCCTATGGCACACTGACGGATCTCTTTGTCCAGTTTAATTCAAGTGACCCCGTCCAATTTTGCTGCAATGTCCCAAGCAACAGGGCTTCCACTCCCCCTCTCGGGTGATTCCTCCACAGCCAAGTGGCAATCCATGGCAGGATGTTTTCTTTACTCAATTTTCCCTTTCTCCATGTCAGGGTCTCACCCCCTTACACCAAGTAAGAGAACAAGTTATCTCCTTCATGAAAAATTATGACGTTAAGAAAAGAAAGTTAAAATATACGCGAAATGCCTCCAGAGGTACTAGCCCAAAGCACGGCTCTTGCCTGCCTAGCAAAACGCCTCTTTCATTGTATTAAAACTCAGCGCTTCACCCTCTGGTGCTGGGCGGGTCTGGAGTTAATCAGGCCAGTGCAGGAGGTTTAATTTGAATGTTGGCCCAGGGTTGGCCTGAAAGGCTTAGTTAAACAAAACAAAAACACCAGGGCCATCCCTAGGCATAGGCAGAATAGGCAGCTGCATAGGGCCTCACTCTGCCTGGGGGCACCACTCTACAGGAAGCCCAGACAGTGTACAAGCAGGTCTGCTGGGTCCTAGAGAGAGCCGAATGCAGCACAGTCTGAGGAATGGGATTGGCTGCTGGGGTCTCTGGGAAGGGGTTGGGAAAGGAGCTCACCTGTGAGTGTGACTCTTTCCCCCCGGCTGAGGTCAGGTGAGGCAGGCTCTGTGGCTCTGGAACTAGTATCCTTTGTTGTCTCCCATAACATCCATTCTTCTCCCCCCTGCCCCATGGAGCACCCCCTCCTTTCTCCCTCCTCCCCAGGAGCACCCCTCTCTCTCTCCTCCCTCCCCTCTGTCAGGGCTGGGTTGGGTGAGGTGCTGGGGGTAGGTGGGGAGAGGGGAGGCTGGCTGCCTGCCTGCTGAGGAATGAAAGTGAAAGTAACTCACTTCCTCGGCAGGCAGCCAGAATTGGAATGTTACACAGGGCTTGGCTGGGGTTAGCCAGATGTGTGAAAAATCAGGATAGGGGATTGGAGTAGGGTGAGCAGATATCCCTATTTTACAGGGACAGTCCCAATTTTGGGGTCTTTTTCTTATATAGGCTCCTTTTACCCTCCCCCACCCCCACCCATCCCTGTCCTGATTTTACACACTTTCTGTCTGGTCACTCTAGGTGGGGGTAATAGGTGCCTATATAAGACAAAGCCCCAAATATTGGGACTGGCCCTATAAAATCAGGACATCTGGATCTATCACCCTAGCTGGGAAGCGCCTCTCCCCCGGGCTGGAAGCTGCCAGCGATCCATCTCATCCGGGGGGAGCTGCACAGGGCAGGATGAGCTGCTGTGGCTCCATGGGTGCCCCGTCCCTGAGATCAGATGCTGTGCTAACTTCACCATGGCCTATTGGACTGGCGGCAGTGCCCATTGGCGTGTGATTGGACCTGAGGGTTTGCTGCTGCTGTTGCCACTCTGCACCCCAAGAGGTGGATTTTGGGGTCCTGCAGTTTTCCACCTATCTCCTCCTCTACTGCAGCTGTTGGACCAGCAGGCTGGGGGGTGAGCCAAGCATGAAAGCAGTACTGTGTTGCCATTTAGATTGTCATTTAACAACTTTGTTTGCCAAAAATTCTTGCTAACAATCCTGAATCCAATTTCAATGGTTTTTTTTAAAATCAATATCTTAGCCAAAAACAGAAAATGAAGTTGTTGACAATTATTAGTGACAGGTTTGGTTTGAGGCAGGGAGTGGGTCAGTTTTCATCAGAGAAACAAAAAATGTTGACTGACTTTCCTATAGCCTGTTACTCCTGATAAGAGCCCTCCAACAACTGTAATATGCTCATCTCCTTACTAGTGTATAAAGCAGGGTTCGGCAACCTACGGCACACCTGTCAAAGGTGGCAGGTGAGCTGATTTTTGACGGTATGCAGCAGCAGGCTGAGCAGCTCAGCCCATCACTGCTCGGGGGTTCCGGCTGCTGCCCTATTGCCAGCTGGGATACCAGCCATCGGCCCCACTCAGCACCTGCTGCTGGCCTGGGGACCCCCAAGGAATCCCAGGCTGGCAGTGGGCTGAGCAGGCCAGTTGAACCACTCAACCTGCTGTCAGCCTGGGGTTCCATTCACTCAGCCGGCAGCGGGCTGAGTGGGCTGGTGGCGGGCTGAGCGGGCTGGTGGCGGGCTGAGCAGGGCCGGTGGGGGGTTGAGTGGCTCAGTCTGCTGCCAGTCTGGGGTGCCAGCAGCACTCAGCCTACTGCTACTCCGGGATTCCGGCTGCCGGCCCCTTGCCAGTCCCAGAGCTCAGCCACCAGCCCCATTCTGCCTCCTGCCAGCCTGGGTGAGCAGAATCCCAGGCTGGTAGTGGGCTGACGGGGGGTTGGCGGCCGGGATCCTGGCTGGCAGGAGTTGGTGGTCAGAATCCCAGACCAGCAGCGGGCTGAGCAGGGCCTGGGATCCTTGTCTAGGGTTCCAGCCACCAGCCCGCTGCCGGTTTGGGGTTTCATTTACTCAGCTGGCAGTGGCCTGAGCAGGACCGGTGGCCAAGACCTCAGATAATAACAATAGTTTATTTATATAATACAGACATAGAGAGAAACCTTCTACAAACATTAAAATGTATCACTGGCACGAGAAACCTTAAATTACAGTGAACTTGGCACACCACTTCTGAAAGGTTGCCAACCCCTGGTATAGAGTGACCATATGTTGTACTAAGATTCTCCTGCTTTTTTTTTTCCCTGTGAGTCAGTATAACTTTTGCCAGCCCAGAAGTTGGGCAGCCAGTGTTTTACGTTTTCACAATGTTTTCTCCAACTTTCATAAAGTAAATACATAGTTAATATGATTTTAAAAGGCCAGGAACACGTCTTTGTGAAGAATCTGTACAGCAGATCATGCCCATAGACGATCCAGAAAAGAAATTTGAGGTTGAATTTTTTTATGTTGTGATGGATAAAGCAGTATCTGCTGTTGATGAAAGGTTTAATACCTTGCAAGTACACCATGAATAGTTTGGATTTTTGTATGACATAACTAAATTCAACAAAATAGGAAAACAAGAGCAACTAATGACAAAGTGCAAGAATCTAGAGAGCCTCCTGAAGCACGGTGATAGTTTTGATTTAAATGGACTTGAACTGTATGAAGAATTGAGTACACTGTCATCAATGTTGCCACATGCAAAATCGGTGATGGACATTGTACAGTTTATTCATACCCGTAAACTTGTTGATATATATCCTAACGTGTACATTGCCACTCGTATTCTACTGACAATTCCTGTAACAGAAGCATCAGGAGAACGGAGTTTCTCAAAACTAAAGCTCATTAAAAACTATCTCCGCTCTACAATGAGTCAGGAACGCTTGACTGGTCTTGCTATTCTTGCGATCGAACAAGACACGACTTTGTCTTTGTCATACGATGACATTATTACTGATTATGCAGCCAAAAAAGCCAGAAAGATTGCTTTAATTAAAAACAAATCTTTGTTTCAATACCTCTTCATATAAATTTCCAGTAAAATTTTGATAAATTAAAAAAATATATAATTTGCATCATTCTGTCATATCAGAATTTTTTCTATAGTGCTGCTTCTTTAGTGCTAGTCCATCAGCATTACAGTGTGCTTAATTAAGTTAAACTGGTTTTAATAATGTGAATGTGGCAAGTTTTCCAATACTATAAGCTTATGTTTGTGTTGCTAAGAGCAGATCAGGCACAGGGGCACCAGTTTAATAATCTTGCCTAGGGCACCATAAATCCTAAGGCCGGCCCTGAAAATCACCATCGCTATCTTGCACTGGAGTACTGCCTCGTCTTATGCTGGGTACCAATCACCAGCCACCCTCTCTGGCCCAGATATACTGGGAACCAAGGCTCCTCTCCCCAGATGGAAATCTTGTGTTTATTTCTCTGAGAACAACAGCTCCTTACCTAGGGAAAGCCTTTTCCCCTTGCTGCACCCGGCTTCCTGCAACCTGCTTCTCAGCCCTCCTCTTCCCTCTCTCTCTGGAAAAAGGTTTTAAAGGTCACAGGTTGCCCTTGGAGTCAAACAGCCATAATTAAGCTGAGGTAACCCCTTTCAGATCATGGGAGCAAGGGCTTCACCACGCTGAGACTGACAGACGTGGCTTCAGCCCCCCTTTTAGAAATCTCAGGTCTGACTGCATCACACCCAGCACTGAAATATTGCCAGTGCTTCACAAATAAAGAGAATGTCTTCCCATGCCTCTGCACTGGCCTCTTGCCTGTAGCCCTGTATTTTTCCTCTGCAGCTATCACAGGCTCCCTACCAGCAACAAGGCCTCGTCCCAGCTCTCTAGTCCCCAAACTCTCCTAGCCTGCCCTCTGCAGCCAATTCCCAGGCTCCTTCCGCTGGCCAGCTGCCCCTGCTCACATACAGTTCCTGGCTCCCCCATAAGCCTGATCCTCTGGCAGTACTTCCCTTTCCTGGGCTGCAGGGAGCCCACTGCTGGCTGGATGTCGCACTGGACACTAATACAGTGCTGGGTAATAAGTTGGCTTGAAAAGAGTCGATTTTGCTCAGTCAACATCGATTTCACCATACACACAAAGCAATGAAAAAATAGTTCCATTGATAGGAATAAAAATATATAGCTAAAGTAAGGAAAATGCTGCTTGAGAACCTATCAGGGGTTGATTTAAGGATAGTTATGCTGTATGTTTTGACGTGATGCTGACAAGGGGTGTGTTAACGATTATAAAGCTTTTGCTTTTTGAAGCTGAACATCTATCATTAGATAATTATTGTCTGACCCCTTCCCCATGATTCCTGCAACCAAGGCAATTTAAAATCGATAACAATGGATAAGAATGCTTAAAACTAGCCACTGATATTATCTGTCAGAAATATAAAACAATAAAACTCAACCGCCACCCAGCCTTGTAATGGGCCGGCAGCTTCATGAGCATATGAATATTGCACAAAATGGCCCTTTCCCCTGTGGGACATGGTGCTCCCTTGTGGATGCTGCAGGTATAGGGCAGAAAACAGGCTATAGAGAGACATGAAGGCAAAGTTTGGGGTTCTCCAAGTCAGACTCTGAATCCGCCATCACTCATCATGTTGCATGTCTCTCAGGGTATGTCTACACTACGGGATTATTCTGATTTTACATAAACCAGTTTTGTAAAACAGATTGTATAAAGTCGAGTGCATGCGGCCACACCAAGCACATTAATTCGGTGATGTGCATCCATGGTCTGAGGCTAGCATTGATTTCTGGAGCGTTGCTCTGTGGGAGCTATCCCGTAGCTATCCCATAGTTCCCGCAGTCTCCTCTGCCCATAGGAATTCTGGGTTGAGATCCCAATGCACGATGGTGCAAAAACAGTGTCGCAGGTGATTCTGGGTAAATGTCGTCACTCATTCCTTCCTCCGTGAAAGCAACGGCAGACAATCATTTCGCACCCTTTTTCCCTGGATTGCCCTGGCAGACGCCATAGCATGGCAACAATGGAGCCCGTTTTGCCTTTTCTCACTGTCACCGTATGTGTACTGGATGCCGCTAACAGAGGTGGTACTGCATCGCTACACAGCAGCATTCATTTGTCTTTGCAAGATAGCAGAGATGGTTACCAGTTGTTCTTTACCATCTGCTGTGCCATTGTAAATTGGCGATGAGATGACGATTATCAGTTGTTCTGTACCGTCTGCTGCTGCCATGGGTGCCCCTGGCTGAGGTTGGCCAGGGGTGCAAAGACAAAAATGGGAATGACTCCCTGGGTCATTCCCTCCTTTATGTTGTATCTAAAAATAGAGTCAGTCCTGCCTAGAATATGGAGCAAGTGTGCTAGAGAACCAGTGTACCAGAGAGCACAGCCGCTCCCTGTCAGATCCAGCAGAAATGATGAGCTACATGCCATTCTAGGGGGTGCTCCTGCAACAAACCCACCCATTGCTTCCCTGCTTCCCCAACTCTCCTGGGCTACCGTTGCAGCGTCCCCCTCATTTGTGTGATGAAGTAATAAAGAATACAGGAATAAGAAACACTGACTTTTTAGTGAGATAAAATGAGGGGGAGGCAGCTTCCAGCTGCTATGATAGTCCAGGCAGTACAGAATCTTTTCTTTAGACATGAAAAGGGAGGGGCTGATGGAGCTCAACCCCAGTTGCTATGATGAAGACAGTTACCAGCCGTTCTGTACCATCTACCAGGAATGACCGAGAGTCATTCCTATTTTTACCCAGGCACCCCCAGCCAACCTCACCAGAGACCAGCCAGAAGCACTCACAGGATGATAACAAGGACGACTATCAGTCCTTTTGTATGGTACCATCTGCCACCAGGGAAGGGATGGGAGAGAATGCTGCTGTTCACTGCTGCTGCACCGTGTCTACCAGCAGCATGCAGTAGACATAGGGTGACATATAAAAAAGTCAAGAAACGATTTTTTTCCCTCTTCTTTCATGGGGGGAGGAGGGGGATAAATTGACGAGATATACCCAGAACCACCCTGGACAATGTGTTTGACCCTACAGGCATTGGGAGCTCAGCCAAGAATGCAAATGATTTTCGGAGACTGCGGGGACTGTGGGATAGCTGGAGTCCTTGGTACCCCCTCCCTCCCTCCTTGAGCCATCCATTTGATTCTCTGGCTTTCCGTTACGCTTGTCACACAGCACTGTTTTGTGGACTCTGTATCATAGCCTGGAGATTTTTTTCAAATGCTTTGGCATTTTGTCTTCTGTAACAGAGCTCTGATAGAACAGATTTGTCTCCCCATACAGCGATCAGATCCAGTATCTCCCGTACAGTCCATGCTGGAGCTCTTTTTGGATTTGGGACTGCATCGTCACCTGTGCTGAACAGAGCTCCACGCTGGGCAAACAGGAAATGAAATGCAAAAGTTCGTGGGGCTTTTCCTGTCTACCTGGCCAGTGCATCTGAGTTCAGATTGCTGTCCAGAGCTGTCACAATGGTGCACTGTGGGATACCACCCGGAGGCCAATACCGTTGATTTGCGGCCACACTAATCCTAATCCGATATGGTAATACCGATTTCAGCGCTACTCCTCTCATCGGGGAGGAGTACAGAAACCGGTTTAAAGAGCCCTTTATATCGATATAAAGGGCATCGTTGTGTGGACGGGTGCAGAGTTAAATTGATTTAACGCTGCTAAAATTGGTTTAAACACATAGTGTAGACCAGGCAGGAATCCATAGATTATAAAGCAAGATGGGACCGCTGTGATAATCTATCTAGTCTGACCTGCAGAATCTGACCAACTGTAGGTCTTCCCCAAATTAATTCCTATTTTAATTAGAGAAGATCTTTTAGAAAAACATCTTAGCTTGCTTTTAAAAGTTGCCATGACGAAGAATTCACCACAGCCATGATAAGTTGTTCTAATGATTAATTACTCCTCTCACAGTTAAAAAACTGCACCTTGTTTCCAGTCAAAATTTGCCTAACATCAACTTCCAGCCATTGGATCTTGCCAGACTGATGTCTGCTAGACTGAAGAGCACTGTATATGGGTGGTGTTAAAGAAATAAGAAATGAATAATAGTAATAGAGACCCTGGCCTACAATGCTTAACTCCTCCCCACCACCACCACACACCCATGTGAAAAATGCAGCCAATGTCTGTGCAGGGCTGTGACAGTGGGTCTGAGCCATCCTCTTCCCCTTGGTGGGTGCGGAAGGAACCCATGTGTTCCCCTGCAGATTCATTCTGGAGGCTGTTGCCTGGCCCACGACTATAGTTTTTCTATGCATTTTGCTGTTAGTTTGCCACTGGTTTGCAGTGTGCCGTGTTGCTGACACTAGCAATGTTATTGCAGGCAGACCCCCCAGTGACTGGATTTCTGCTGCATCGGGCTGCCCCTGCGGCATGGGCAGAATCACTGCGCTCTGCGAACCTAGTAACACCAATTCCTCCTGGTGCACGCACATGGCAGGGCTCAAACGCCAGGAGTCAGACCAAATAACACGAGCTACTCTTTATAAATCAAGCCAGGATTTGGGCCAATCCTATGGCTCAGGGGGGTCCAGCTTCTGAATTCTGAATGGTGGGGGCTGGCCATACTGTGATGTCCCACTGGCTTTGGGGGGGCACAGATGCAAGGCAGCCAGGTTGCTCTCAGACTCCCCAGCACCCCAGTGAAGGGAGGAGTTGATGGAGGTGTGAACCCAGGGTGGCCTCCTCTCCTGCAGGCTAGAAAAAAGGCGCAGCTGCTAGAACCTGCAAGGGGAAGTGGGGTGCTAGGGAGGGGGGCTGCAGCATCTGCTGGGGATGTGGGAGCCTATTCATGAGGGCAGGGGAAGTAGGAGGCTGTCGATGCTGCTAGTTGGGGCATGCAGGGACCTGCCGGGGGACCTGGTGGGAGGGGAGTTTCTGGGCAGTAGGAGGGAGGGGAGCTGGATGTAGGGACAGTGGGATCCAGGAGCTGTGTTTGCATGGGTGCAGATTTTGTATGCATTTTAGTTTGGGTTTTTAATCTCTGATCACGATACTGGTGGGGGTGGGTGGGAATACGGGGGCTACACAAGATGATGGCAGACCATAAAACATGATTTATTCTCTTTTTAAAATCTCAAGATTTTAGGTCAGTCTCAATTTTTTTTGGCTTTGGACTCATGGTTTTTAAACTCTTGGGGTTGGCAGTACTGAGTAAATTATGTAGTGTACACCTCCCAATCCCGCACACGCACACTTCACTCCATTACCTTCCCTTCTGCTATGCCGATTTTCCCCAGCTGTGGCCCAGATGTGATTGTTCCGGTTTGGTTTTCATGTGGAGGGAACCCCCTCTCGTCCATGAGTTTTGTCACACGTGCAGGGTGTGGAATGAGGCCCTGCCATTGTTTGGTGTTTGGGTTTCAATTTTTTTAATTAAAAGATCTGGGAGCAGGGCCGGCGCTACCATTTAGGCAGCCTAGGCAATCGCCTAGGGTGCCAGAATAATTGGTGGGCGCTGTTTTGCCGGAGGGGGCGGCAGGCGGCTCCGGTGGAGCTGCTGCAATAGTGCCTGCAGATGGTCGGGTGCTCGCACGGCTCCGGTGGAGCTGCCGCAGTCATGCCTGCGGACGGTCGGCTGCTTGTACGGCTCCGGTGGACCGCCCACAGGCACCACTGCGGCACCTCCACCGGAGCCACGGAGCACCAGACCCTCCGCAGGCACCACTGCAGCAGCTCCACCGGAGCCGCAGGACCAGCGCGCGGGGTGGCGAAATTGCCGTCCGCCTAGGGTGCTCAAACCCCTAGCGCCAGTCCTGTCTGGGAGAGTGTAACTTTAATAGGGAATTTGGGGTAAAAACAATGCAAAAAACGTGATCTCTGGATCACTGACAGCCCCAGCGATTTTTCTGGATATGTTTGTGGTTTCTCTTTCAGGATCCTTTGGGGGAGTGTAATGGGGTCTCACCGCATCCTGCTGGGTTCAGCCTCCCGGACCCGCTCCCCAGTGAGTCAGGATCACTCCAGGCTGGTGCCACACTCGTGCTCTTTATTCCTGGGTCTGGTCCCCACCACCAAGCTCCAACTATTTACAGATTTACAGGTTTGACCTAGCACAGGCCTCAGTGGCAACAGGGTAGCATGCTCCTGGCTCCTTCTGATCCTACTCTCCCCTCCTGTTTTCCATCCCCCCCCGGACTCACTTCCTCCCAAGCATTTAGCCCCTGTTAACGAGGCTGGCAGGTGTGGCCAGTTTCGAAGCCAGTCCTAGCTAATGGCTCAGCCGTAACCCCTTTCTCTTGATTGGGGCTGGAGTGGCAGGAGCTGATTAGGGCTGCCCCTGCACAGGGAGCCTTCCCTTCTCTCAGGACATGGCCTGCTTAGGCAATGCAGTTTCAGCTCCCCACTTTATCACAGGTAACCTGTATATAGCAAGACTGACTCCATACTGCTGTAATAATGCATTAGAAAGCCAGTCAATCACATCAGTCATCACTGTGATGTCGCACACATCAGCAGATGCTTTAGCAGGAGAGCTAGACACTACAGTACCCAGACCCCGCCAACCACATGATAACAAAGAGGCTTAGACAACAGCAGAGCTAGATTCTCAGTCTGATCCCAAATCTCACTCCCTTTTCTTCCCACTGATAGTGCCTTTTTCACCTGTGCTCGGGGAGCCAGCCCCTTCCAGTGCACCAGGGTTGTTAGCTCTCCTGTCAATCCCTTTCCAGGAGCCATGTTTGTCATCTCGCTTTCCACCCGCACACTATCGATCCCCTCTTCCAGCCTCTGGCTCTCCTTATACACATAAGAATTTAGATACAACGCTGAGAGGCCTGACATAGAAATCCAAGGTAGGGGGATGAGATAGAGCCGTAACATTGATTTGCTAAATCACTCACATTATTTTTGCTGGACTCTCACCCTTCCTTTCCCTCCCACTTAGAATCTTCACATCCTGAGAGCTGACTCACCCACAGTTAAAAAAAATCGTAAGTCAAGACCCAAAAAATCACAAGGTTTTAAAAGCTTAAAGTGTTGGGTTCCTTGAGCCATTAGGATTCACATTTTCAAGCTCTGTCTGCAACCACGAGGACAAGCAGCTTGTTTTTTCTTTCAAATGAAAGCTGAGATTCTCACATAATCACAAGACTCCAATTGCTGAGGCTTGAAGAAAAATACCACATATTGTGATAATTGTGCTGAAATCCCAAGAACTGGCAGCAGTGTGGGGAGCTAAGTTGGGCCAATGCTGGGGGCCTTTGAAGGTTCATCCTTTAATGTACATCTTCAATGAAAGTTTCTAGACACCAGACGTGATCAAACAGAACACCATTGACGTCAATGGCAAAACTCCCATGGACTTCAATGGGGCCAGGATTTCTCCCCAGAAGTTCACAGAAGAAGCTTGCCCTCAAAATAGGCATACATTTTTGACAATGAGGACATATTGCCAAGGGAAGCATTCTCCAACTCCCAATGTTTTCACAAGAAGACTGGCTGCTTCTCTGGAAGATATGCTTTAATCAAATACAAATTACTCAGCTCGATATGGGAGTAACTGGCCTGTGTTATACAGGAGATCAGATGAGATGATCTAATGTTGCCTTCTGGCCCTATAATCTATTAATCAAAACTATGCTAAATCCACTGACTGTACCAGCAGAGACCTTGTTATGGATTTGGCAATAAGAAGTCTGAACCTACCTTAATGTCAGGGCCAGGGCCTGAGCAGCTTGCCCCAGGGGTTAGCATCAGGCACAGGCTGTGGGTCCTGGAGCCAATTACCAGTCTGTGAGCTGCCAGATGGAAGATTAGAGTGTGATGACTCCCCTGACTCCTTCCTCCATGGACCGAGGTTTGAGGCGTCCTGGCCCTTACACAATCAACTGACACCACCGCTCTAGATCAACAATGCTGAAGAAAGCTTCTATGAATAACAGGACTGTATGTAATAATCTATGTAGCACATGTAATATCTCTGGATTTTACTAAATGACAAAAAAATTATTAGCATTTTGAGACACCTGAGTTACAGTCAAATCAACCTGTTGTCCAAAACATTGTTTAGATTTATGATGGATGTGAGGGAAAGATTTTTTAAATTGTGTTAAAATAATATTAATTTGTAAAAAAGGAAGGTGAAGCTAAACCATCACATGTATCAGTTATCTTATCACGAAATAGAATTTTCCTCATCCTTTTGTTATCAAGTTTAACATGCAGACGTCTCTGATTCCCAAGTACCTGTCCCTGTTGTATCTTGAACAGAATTAAAAACCTGGTTTACAATTCATCCAGCACTGTAATGTTAGGGTGGAGTTTTCAAATCTTTACTCTTTATCCATCTGGGCAGTTCCAGGCCAGAATCCAAAGGTGCAAAAACATTTCTTTATATAGAAATTCCATTTGGAGACATATTGCATGAGTGAGTGTATGTGGGGAGGTTGAGCGTGTTTTATAACCTTTGTTAGGGTGCAGTTTGTGACAAAGTTCCTCCTCTACCTTGGTGGGTCCTGCACTTATTGGCAGATTTGCTCACCTCAGTGATCTTCCCCACAGTCTGAGTCAACTTCTCCTGTGTCTGATTAGGAGTTGGGAGGTTTGGGGGGAACCCGGGCCCGCCCTCTACTCCGGGTTCCAGCCCAGGGCCCTGTGGATTGCAGCTGTCTATAGTGCCTCTTGTAACAGCTGCATGACAGCTACAACTCCCTGGGCTACTCCCCCATGGCCTCCTCCAAACACCTTCTTTATCCTCACCACAGGACCTTCCTCCTGGTGTCTGATAACGCTTGTACTCCTTAGTCCTCCAGCAGCGCAGCACAGCACAGCGCCTCACTCTCAGCTCCTTGTGCCTCTTGCTCCCAGCTCCTCACATGCACTTCCTCTCCTCTGGCTCCTCTCCACCTGACTGGAGTGAGCTCCTTTTTAAACCCAGGTGCCCTGATTAGCCTGCCTTGAATGGCGGCAGGTGATCTAATCAGCCTGTCTGCCTTAATTGGTTCTAGCAGGTTCCTGATTACTCTAGTAATCTAGCAGGTTCCTGATTACTCTAGCCCCTGCTCTGGTCACTCAGGGAACAGAAAACTTACTCATCCAGTGACCAATACATTTGCCCTCTACCAGACTCCTGTACCCCACTGGTCTGGGTCTGTCACAAGTTATACAGAAACATAAAAGAGCTGGATAGAGGTGAACACATGCAGATACTTAATATAAAGAGCGCCACCTGCTGGTACATACGCTTATAACATTGTTTCTAAATTTTCAGGACTAATAAAGTTGTTGTTATTGCTCTGCACATGGGTTTACACATCTCTTAACATTAGTCACTGTCCCAGTCCTTGTGATCCTGGAGCTGAAGGACTGGGGAGAAGGGGTTGGACCTTGACTTGGTCACTGCTCCTTAGCAGTCAGCAGAGCAAGGGCAGTGTCCCACGGGGCAGAGAAGAGACAAGACGTGATGGCAACCAATGTAAAGGCTGAGCCAGAGACTCCCAGCCTACCCTGCCTCACTGTAAAGAGTCTGTCTAAAATTTGGCCCAGATCGGGTCATTACGGAATGGATTGCTGACCTCACTACGGGGGGGAAGCAAATGCCATTGAAAGTGGATCACAGGGACTGCTCTAGTTTGAGCCTTCCCTGAGCTGTAGGAGTCACTGAACCCAACTCTCAGCCAGCGCAGCCAGGACTCAGCACTGCCCCCTAACACACACACTGGCTTAAAGCCACAGTCCAGACCTTTCTTTCTGTCTTTTTTCTTTTTTTAATTGTTTTTTGTTTTCTTTCCATGGAGCATTTTCTCAGTCATCCATGTCTCTGCATGTCATATATCATCTATGTGTGTCCAGGGGGGAAAAAAATAGCAGGCCTGTAATGGCTGAAACTATCCTATTCGCTACCAGCTGACAGCTTGTGAGAACAACAGCTTGAATTACTGGAAGAACTTTTCCCACTGAGTTAATCTGCAATAGATGTAGGTGACCTTCTAAAGACAGCTATTAATCAAACAAGTGGTGGCCATTCTCCGCGGTAGGCTGAGCCTTTGGGGGGGAGGGGAATACTAATTTCACGACAAGATAAATCATAAGTTGACAATAATCATCTGCCCTAATCACGCCGCTTCTTCCATTTAATTATTTGTATACACAGCCCTTCCTGAATGGAAAACACAAAGGACAATATGAAATGAGGAGTCTGTATTATCAATGGGGAAATACTAAAGCCCCTTTTCCACTCCCTTAAATCATTCTTCACTGCACAGAGTGCATCATGTAATGCAGCCGGGACATGGGCCTGCAAGGAGGTTGGAACGACTGTGGTTGATTTGGCGCTGTATGAAATGGCCTTTCTGTAAGAAGTCGCCGTGTCTCGGGGACTGGGAATGGGAATCAGAGCCCTCCCCCTCAGGACACTAGAATGAACCCCTCCTCCAGGCCGCCAGTTCTGGTGTGATGGGGAGTCTTTCCCATCTGACAGCAGCTTAGGCGGTGGCATGGCAGGCAGGTTCTTAGAGCCTCCCAGCCTCCTCTTGTTGAAATTCTATCACAGCTTTGAATGAAAAGCAAGGGTAATTTCCCGGCCTTTGGTGGAGCCAGACCCACTTTGGATACTGCTAAGCAGCCCAGTCACAGAGTGGATCCGAAGAACAAACTGTGTGGTGGAATTGGCCTTAAGCCACCAACATCCCCCCACACACACACACACCTCACCCCATGTCACTAAATTGGGACAGAGCAATGGGATAATCCCTGCTCTCTGGTGAGCACAGCGTTAACCTCACCCACCATGACTCTCAGCCCTTGCACCGGGCTGAAGAGAAGGAAGAACATTGTTGGGACCCAGGCGTTATAGCGTTGGGCTCAGCCTATTTTGTTACACGCACGCGCCCGTGAGAAAAGGACCTTGCTACCAACGCTGCATCTTTTTGCTGAGTCCTTTCATCTTTCTTGCACCAGGACATTCAGAGAAGCCCCATAGGTGAGAGAGTGGCTCCACCGGGTCTGTGCCCTGACGCCTCCATCCTGTCCATCTCTTGCAATCTACCCCAGTTGGATGTTGTCTTATGGTCAATAGGCTCCATTTGGTTTCCAGAAACAGCATGCCAAAAATGGAAGCAAACTGCCTCTCAGCTGTGAATCCGAGGGCATGGCTATGATATGGCCTCCACACCTGCACCAGGGAGAGTGAGATTCCCCCTGGATGGGCTGCCCAGCTCTGGGTGCTAAGATGTCACTGCCCACCCACATACTCCACCCCCAGGGTAGCTGAGTGGAATGGATAGGCAAGGGACAGAGCCACTCTGCACTCCCTTACTTTTAGGTGAGCACAGCTGAGTCTGTGTGTATGGGATGGGACAGTGAAGTCCTTTATTGCTTTAGCAGATTACTGCCCCCACCCCCATGGCTCTGGAGTGGCGGAGGCACTACATCCATACGTCCACACTGCTAGTGTCAAGTATCAGAGGGTAGCCGTGTTAGTCTGGATCTGTAAAAGCAGCAAAGAATCCTGTGGCACCTTATAGACTAACAGACGTTTTGGAGCATGAGCTTTCGTGGGTGAATACCCACTTCCTCAGATGCATGTAATGGAAATATCCAGGGGCAGGTATATATATGTGTGCTAGCAAGCAAGCTAGAGATAACGAGGTCAGTTCAATCAGGGAGGATGAGGCCCTGTTCTAGCAGTTGAGGTGTGAAAACCAAGAGAGGAGAAACTGGTTCTGTAATTGGCAAGCCATTCACAGTCTTTGTTCAATCCTGAGCTGATGGTGTCAAATTTGCAGATGAACTGAAGCTCAGCAGTTTCTCTTTGAAGTCTGGTCCTGAAGTTTTTTTGCTGCAGGATGGCCACCTTAAGGTCTGCTATAGTGTGGCCAGGGAGGTTGAAGTGCTCTCCTACAGGTTTTTGTATATTGCCATTCCTAATGTCTGATTTGTGTCCATTTATCCTTTTCCGTAGAGACTGTCCAGTCTGGCCGATGTACATAGCAGAGGGGCATTGCTGGCATATGATGGCGTATATTACATTGGTGGATGTGCAGGTGAATGAACCAGTGATGGTGTGGCTGATCTGGTTAGGTCCTGTGATGGTGTCGCTGGTGTAGATATGTGGGCAGAGTTGGCATCGAGGTTTGTTGCATGGATTGGTTCCTGAGCTAGAGTTATTATGGTGTGGTGTGCAGTTACTGGTGAGAATATGTTTCAGGTTGGCAGGTTGTCTGTGGGCAAGGATTGGCCTGCCACCCAAGGCCTGTGAAAGTGTGGGATCATTGTCCAGGATGGGTTGTAGATCCTTGATGATGCGTTGGAGGGGTTTTAGCTGGGGGCTGTATGTGATGGCCAGTGGAGTCCTGTTGGTTTCTCTCTTAGGTTTGTCTTGCAGTAGGAGGCTTCTGGGTACACGTCTGGCTCTGTTGATCTGTTTCCTTATTTCCTCATGCGGGTATTGTAGTTTTGAGAATGCTTGGTGGAGATTTTGTAGGTGTTGGTCTCTGTCTGAGGGGTTAGAGCAGATGCGGTTGTACCTCAGTGCTTGGCTGTAGACAATGGATCGTGTGATGTGCCCGGGATGGAAGCTGGAGGCATGAAGGTAGGCATAGCGGTCGGTGGGTTTTCGATATAGGGTGGTGTTAATGTGACCATCACTTATTTGCACCGTGATGTCAAGAAAGTGGACCTCCCGTGCTAGTGTGAAACTGTTGACTGGAGTTGGGCGGCTCGCTCCCAGCTGCAGTGTGGACATACTGTGAGGTGCTCCCAGGATGGTATATCCTCTGCCCCTCTCCTTGCTGCAGGCCATGTCTGGAGCCCCAGTCTAGCCCAATGTTTGTCTGCGCAGTGGGGCTGCCTCCCTCCTTGGTTACACATGGTTAGGGCCCTACTAAATTCACAGTCCACTTCGGTAAATTTCATGGTCATAGTATTTTTAAAATATTGAATTTCATCGTTTCAGATATTTAAATCTTAAATTTCATGGTGTTGTAACAAGGCATGAATGTGTATTTAAAAACTAGGGCTGTCAAACGATTAAAAAATTAATCGTGATTAATCGCATGATTAATCACATTGTTAAACAATAATAAAATGCCATTTATTTAAATATTTTTGGAGGTTATCTACATTTTCAAATATATTGATTTAACTTACAACATAGAATATCAAGTGTACAGTGCTCACTTTATATTTATTTTTATTACACATATTTGCACTGTAAAAACCAAAAGAAATAGTATTTTTCAATTAACCTAATACAAGTACAGTAATGCAATCTCTTTATCATGAAAGTTGAACTTACAAATGTAAAATTATGTAAAAAAAAACTGCATTCAAACATAAAACAATGTAAAACTTTAGAGACTACAGGTCCACTCAGTCCTACTTCTTGTTCAGCCAATCGCACAGACAAACAAGTTTGGTTACAATTTGCAGGAGATAATGCTGCCTGCTCCTTGTTTACAATGTCACCTGAAAGTGAGAACAGGCATTCACATGGCACTGTTATAGCCAGTGTCACAAGATATTTATGTGCACTAAAGATTCATATATCTCTTCATGCTTCAACCACCATTTGAGAGGACATGTGGCCATGCTGATAACGGGTTCTGCTCGATAACCATCCAAAGCAGTGCAGACCGATGCATGTTCATTTTCATCATCTTAGTCAGTCAGATGCCACCAGCAGAAGGTTGATTTTCTTTTTTGGCGGTTCAGGTTCTGTAATTTCCTCATCAGAGTGTTGCTCTTTTAAGACTTCTGAAAGCATGCTCTGCACCTCATCCCTCTCAGATTTTGGAAAGCACTTCAGATTCCTAACACCTTGGGTCGAGTGATGTAACTATCTTTAGAAATCTCACATTGGTACCTTCTTTGCATTCTGTCAAATCTGCAGTGAAAGTGTTCTTAAAACGAACAACATGTGCTGGGTCATCGTGCCAGACTGCTATAACATGAAATATATGGCAGAATGCAGGTAAAACAGAGTAGGAGACATTGTTTTTTTTAATGAACATTATCAGCATGGAAGCATGTCCTCTGGAATGGTGGATGGCTGAAGCATGAAAGGGCATACAAATGTTTAGCATATCTGGCATGTAAAGACCTTACATTGCCAACTACAAAAGTGCCATGCGAACACCTGTTCTCACTTTCAGGTGACATTGTAAACAAGAAGTGGGCAGCATTATCTTCCATAAACGTAAACAAACTTGTTTGTCTGAATGATTGGCTGAACAAGAAGTAGGACTGAGTGGATTGTAGGCTCTAAAGTTTTAAATTGTATTTTTTTGAGTGCAGTTATGTAACAAAAAAAATCTATATTTGTAAGTCGCACTTTCATGATAAAGAGATTGCACTACAATTGAGGTGAAGTGAAAAATATCATTTCTTTCCTATTTTTATAGTGCAAATATTTGTAATAAAAAATAACAATATAAAGTGAGCATTGTCTACTTTTATACTGTGTTGTAACTGAAATCAATATATTTGAAAATGTAGAAAAACATCCAAAAATATTTAATAGATTTCAATTGATATTCTATTGTTTAACAATGTAATTAAAACTCTGATTAATTGCAATTTTTTTTAAAATCTTGATTAATTTTTTGAGTTAATTGTATGAGTTAACTGCGATTAATCGACAGCCTTATTAGGCTGACAGGCTATTGTAGGTGGTATTGCCACCCTTATTTCTGCACTGCCTTCAGAGCTGGGTGGCTGGAGAGCAGTGGCTGCTGGCTGGGCACACAGCTCAGAAGGCAGTTGCCACCACCAGCGGCAGCGCAGAAATAAGGGTGGCAATATCATACCATTCCACATTTACTTCTGTGCTGCTGCTGGCGGTGGCACTGCCTTCCGAGCTGGGCACCTGGCCAGCAGCTGCCATTCCATCAGCCTTCCGGCTCTGAAGGACGTGTAGAAATAAAGGTGGCAATACTGCGGCCCCACTACAATAGCATTGCAACCCCCTTTTGGATCTTGCCCCGTTTGAGTATAGGGTAAAAGTACACAAAAGTACAGATTTCACAGGGGAGACCAGATTTCACTGTCCGTGATCCATTTTTCACAGCTGTGAATTTGTTAGGGCCCTCCACGTAGCAGACAGGGTATTGGGTGAAATCGGAGAACTAATGAACAGACTCCTCGGTCATCTCCCCACCGGCTTGGAGCACAGGCACCTAGGGTTTATCACAGGGGGTTATCACAGATAAAGGAGGGACTTTTTCAGAAAGCTGCTTATGAAATCGAAATGAGAACATCCTTGAGTTCAGGGTCCCAGATGAATTTTTCCTTAGAGGGCATAAATTGTGTGGCCAGATACTAAGGGCCTAATCTGGATCCCCTCCCTCATTCTGGGAGTCGTCCCAGTCACAGCTGGGTGGGAGTTTTTTGACAAAAATCTTTTTGTTGTTTGGAAAATTCCAATTCTTCAAAGCCAAACCAATTTGGGAAAGTGGGCAACTGTATTTCCAACCAAATCTGGTCTGGGTTTCAGACAGAATATTTCAGTATTCAGATTTGTGCCAAAAAACTCAAAATTTTCTTCAGGATCCCGTCCTCTTTCATTCAGCTTTATATTCATGGTTCTACCTCAGCATAAGACACCAACAAGTAAAGCATCTGCATTTGTAACAAAGCTGCATATCAGTGAGCAGCACAGACCTGTTGCATTCTGGCCCCTGTAAACATTGGCATATCAATACATTTGATTTCTTGAAGCAAATTTCTGACATCTGGCCCATGAAGCACAGTAGCCAAATCTGGGACTCTGCTTTGGGGTGTGCGCCGGGATGGGTGCATGACTGTTGCTCGCAGTTTTAATATCGAGGGTACATTTATCAAATAGTTTCTAACGGGTTCAGAAATGATTGATTGAGGCTATAAACATGTTTCACACATGAGCAGTATGTGTGATAGAGAATTATAAGCATAACCCGCTGGTCAGCTCTACAGAGGATATGAGACTATTACAGCTTTCTTGTCTACAGCCTAGCTCTTCAGTTTACACTGTCACAGCAGGTCCTTTTAGCTCTGGAGGGCCCTGGTTCAATCCTACTGGTAGCCATCCCATGCACATCAGCAGGGATTACAGATGGTTAAAAGCACCCCTGATCTGCTGTCAGACTCTGCAGCAATTGACTCACCATTTATAGTCTATTAAGCATTTATTAGCCCTTTATAAACTATTAATGTACCCTACATATAAAGCGTGACTGAGATGGTGAGTAAATTCTGTTTTCTGAAGCTTCCTGGTGTAACACATCCCCACCCTGGGATCTAGCCTCAGGCCCAGAGCTCCCACAAGCTAGGCAGAAGCTACAACCCAAGGAATATTTATTACAGATAGAGTTGGGGGCTAAAGCCCTAAGTTTGGGTCCTGACATTTGGATGCGGGAGTTAAGTTCAGTCCAGCTCAAACCTTCAGAGAACAGCAGCAACTATTTGGGTCTTTTCATATTCGGGGTCAAAGCAAATATCTCCTTAAAGCTTTTTCTTTCCTACCTTTCCACCAGTTCAAAGCCTATTCTCCATGTTGGGATGCACTGGCATTGAAGTTGTGTCTAAGGGCACCTTGAACTCGCCATCTTTCACGAGGAGGCTCGCACGACTGAAAACAGGAGCAGGAAAACTTGTCTCAGCTCAATGCAGCACCCTCCCTCGTGAGAGGAGAGATCAGGCATGAGCCTGGACTTCCACCGCCGAGGGATGACAATGGATGACATCTCCTGACTGGTGACTTGCAATCTCAGGTATCCCAGAGAGGAAGGGCTTACCCAGCACCCCCTCACCAGTCCCCCAGAGACCTGCTCCTGGGCTGTAGCTCAGGTCCCAGCACTCCCAATATCCCAACTTTATATTCTCCTCCCCATTCTGACTCACTCCTTACAATGTTGGCCCCAGGCCGCCTGGCACTTCCCAGACTTCTACCTGTGTTTATTGGTTCTGCCCCTACCACTGGTGATGCTATTCCCCATGTCTCCCTTGTCCCTATCCGCTTGGTTCTCCCCTCTTCTCTTCTGCCTTTGCTCTCCTTCCTCTCTGCTTTCCTCTCCCTCCGCAGTTGCTTAAGGAACAACTCCTCATGATGCATTACGACGCTTACATCAGAGAGAAACCAGCCAATCATCCTCCTTCCCCCATCCACTCCTCACTGATGGAATTGTGACGTTAGTGCTGAGTCATCTTTTCAGCAGCAACGTCCTTCTCCCCACTTCCCCTTCCTGTATCCTCCCTACTTCTCTATCATCCTCATTTTCCCCTCCCAAATTCATTTGCTTCCTGCAACCCTATTGGTCAAAATTCCCTTGAATTTTAAATATTATTAAAAAAAAGGGGTTGATCCCTTTTTGATGGCTGTCTCCGAGAAAGGCGGGGAGGAAAGATCAGAGAAGAAAAGAATGGAGAAGATAGGGAAACTTTTCCTGTCACGCCCACCCCCTAGTAATGGAATCTGTCCATTCCCCTCTCCATTACTGCACAGTTGGCTCGGCCACCAAGCTTGGGCTGAAGGTGGAGCTGGAGGCAGAACTGGGGATGGGAGAGCAGTTGGGGATAGAGGCAGAGTAGGTCTGCTGGTAGAGAGTGAATGAGAGCAGAGCTGGGCTGGGGCAGAGCCAGGAGCAGAGCTGTGGCTGGGGCCAGGAGCGGAGCCACAGCCAAGAGTAGGGGCCCGGAGTGGAGCCAGGGCCAGAGCTGCAGACATGGCCAGAGGCAGAGCTGGGGCAGGGCCATAGTGGAGCTGGAGGCAGAGTAGGGCTGGGTGGTGCTCCCTCCCCACCCTACGTGGGGGCTGGCCTGTGCCCTGCCACACCCTCCCAAACGTTCCTCACATCCCTCTAGGGGCACGCACCCCACAGTTTGGGGACCACTGGTTTAGGAGGACTATATGGGCTAAAGTTACCATCCAACATAAGTTTTGGACTTTGGTTTGCAGAGCCCTCAGCTTGCTCAGCACCATGGCAAACACACCACTGGAATTCTTTTAACCTTTAGTAAAGATAAAAAGAAGGAAAAACAGCTCAAGCATTTGCAAAATAAAGAATTAATTAAAGGCTTTCCTTGTAACAACATCCCTGGTTCCCTTTCCCTTCTGCTGGAGACGGGGGCTGAGAGCCATTGAACCAAACAGTAAACCCTGTATGTGACGGGTCTGGGCCCTTTGGGTGTCACCTGATGTGCTGGGATACCACTGAGTCAGCGCATTCTGCCAGCCTGGGTCCCCTTTACCTGGCCCTGCTGAGTTAGGCTCACAAGCCTCTTCCAGCCAAGCATACAGGCAGGGTCACACCAAGCTGCACAGAGAGACACAGATCCACTCTGGATAGATTCAGCCTTATGGGATTGCCCCAACACCCTGGTACTGGCTCCCTCTAAAGGTACAAACCCAAAGGTTTTATGAAATTCGCCCCCTCCCTCAATGTGGAGGGAGATACGCACAACTTCTTGCCCCCACATCCCCATTAGAAATTACATAAACTGAGTTATATTATAAACAAGCAATAAGTTTATTAACTCCAAAAGGTGAATTTTAAGTGAGTATAAGAGATAGACAGAACAAAGCAGATTACTGACCAAATAAAGCAAAATACGCAAGCTAAGCTCAGTTTACTTAAGAAACTGGTTACAAAATCAGCAAAGAATCCTGTGGCACCTTATAGACTAACAGACGTTTTGGAGCATGAGCTTTCGTGGGTGAATACCCACTTCGTCAGATGCATGTCAGATTTTACAGATCAGACTAACACGGCTACCCCTCTGATACTTGGTTACAAAATGTAAATTCTCACCCTACATGTTTTTTTAGGCAGGTTGCAAATTTTCTGTGGTTCAGAGTTCCAGTTCTATTCCTTTTCAGACTGGACCCTGTCTCAGTCTGGGACACCCGCCGCCTTCCCTTCAGGTGGCTTTAGCAGTCTCTCTTCTTGGGCAAACAGGCCATGGAGAGGAGTCTCGTTTGCCTTTCTCCCCACCCTTAAATAGGATTTACATAAGGCGGGAATCCTTTGTTTCCCAAACTTGACCTCCCCCCACCCCCCCCCAGTGGAAAATTACAAGAAATCCCAGGTAATTGTTTACTATCAGGTGACAAGACCACCTGACTCTGTAGTATCATAGTGCCCATGAGCCAGTGGTAGTATAAGAAGGCGGGAAGGCCAAACCTTTTCATAGTCCATTGTTCTTGCTGAGGGGCCATCCATCCTGTCTGGCTTTTCCATTTTTGTACCTCAAGTGTTAGCAGTGGGCATCACCCAAAGTAGCATAGTTGAAATACAGATCAATACAGTCAATATTCCTAACTTCAGATACAGAAATGATACAGGCATACAAATTGGATAATCACATTCAATAAATTATAACCTTTCCAATTATATCTTATAAGACCCATCTTACATAAAGTACATATCAGCTATGTCATATTCATATCATAAGCATATTTTATAAAATAATATGGAGTGAAACATCACACTGTATATAATGGAAATCACTTCAAGTCAGGGAGTGCTGCAGCACCCCCACAATCCTAGCTCCAGCATCTATGTCTGAAGAGAATTTTTAAAAGGAAGCCCCTCTCCCCCTTGCCTGAGAGTCTTGTAGATGGCATTGAAGCTGGTTAACTACTATCTTTATGGAGAAAGAAGAAGTTAGTTGCAACTGACTGGAGCTGTGGCTGTTGTTACAGTCCGATCCCATTTCATCCCAGGTGATGGTTGGGATTCAGCTGGAACTGGTAGAGGTGACGATGTCATTTGGGTGCCTCTCTCTGGCCCAGTCTGGTCAGAACATTCCAGGATCAGGATGAAGGGCTGGGTTCCCAGGAGATGCTGATTGTGAAGCTTGCTCCAGTAGCTAATTTTTCTCTCCAAAGTCTCTTTCTTTAAGGTCCCCAAAAGGAGCACTGGGTGGAATAGCCCTCTCCTCATTATTTTGTCTACCAGTTAGACCTAGTTTTGGTTCACTGAATTCAGGTACCACACTGCTCATTTACCAGATCACTGTTACCATGGTCCTTGAGTTACATCAGGAGGCCTTTTTGTTTGGACCTGTTCAGTCTGTCTCACCTTTGCACCTTTCCCCATCGACGTTTGTCATTATAAGTTACTGACACCTCTTGTGAGCTTTCACTCACTTTATACAGGTGAGTTCACATCTGGGGAAATCTGGAGGCCCAGCTAGCACTACAGAGCCTGTAACTTCTTTGGGGCTTCCTAGCAGACAGAGGACTGCTGGAAGTTCATGCTTTCCTGCATGAATTAGGGGCACTCTAATCCAGCCACAAGGTATGGGCTCCATGTAGGAATCACCGGGAGAAGTTCTCTGGCCTGTATTATGCAGGAAGTCAAAAGAGAAGGTCCTAATGGTGCTTTCTGAGCTGAAAATGTGTGAAGCTGTGGGGAAGGGTTACAGTGGTGGTGGAATGTCAGTAATGTCCTGCCTTTTGAGCATTTATTATTGTTTTATTCTATCATCCTATGGATGTTGTATTTTTAGGGGAAATACAATTCTCTCCTCGAGACAGATCTCTGTCTGGGAGCAGAGTCACGATGCACCTTAGAACCTGAATGTGGCTAAAACACCTTGCAAACTGTGACACTGTGCCTACACACCCTTCCTCACAGAAGCTCTGGGCACTCACCCAAGCAGTCTCGTTGATGTACATGGGAGCAGTGAGCACTCTCACATAATTCAGGCTTTCCCGGACAGAGTTCTATGTAAAAAGTGGGGAACAGGATTCTCCCCCTGCCGATAGCCCTGGTGAGATATGGAGCAGAGTTCCTGTCCCTGCCATTTAAGAAGAATGCAGACACACTAAACAAAAGGTGAAAGGCCAGCAGAAATGACACAGCAGTCAGCAAATGCAGCCTATGAGGAGGGACTGGGAGTGCAATGTATGTATATAGTCCAGAAGAGAGAATACGCAGGGGGACAAAATCACGAGCTAGAAATACCTCTCAGGTAATAACATAAATGGAGTAAATTATTTGTGGTCTCACAAGGTGGCAGGATGTAGGGTGACCAGATGTCCCCTTTTTATAGGGACAGTCCCAATATTTGGGGCTTTTTCTTCTATAGGCGCCTATTACCTCCGATCCCCCTGTCCCGATATTTCACACTTGCTGTCTGGTCACCCTAGCAGGATAAAGGGCAGTGAGCTGAATCTAGGGAAGAGGAAGTTCAGGCAATGGGGGACATTCCGAACAGTGAGGTCCACTGGCTTCCTGAGGAGCATGGCTGAGCACCCTGCGAGATGGTGGCAGGGGGCGAGACGTTGCCGATAGCTGCCGACAGCCAGGCGCTCGTGAGCCCAGTGAAGCTGATGGGTTACACAGATGTATCGGAGGGTAGAAGGTTCTCTGTAGAGAGCAATGCAGGGGTTAGATTGGATGGCCGAAGAGGGCTGTTCTGCATATGCCATATGGGCTAGATTGGTGCAGGCCATTGCACAAGACAAGAGCCTAGCTGGGGGAACCTTCCACCTTCTTAGGTGACATGCACGGGGCCAGAGATCATTGCAGCTGAGCTCCCCACTTGCCCATGAGAGTGCTGATGGCTCGGAAAGAAGTCAAAGTGCAGGCGGACTAATCTGCATGACACACCCTCTGCAGCACCCCACAGAGCTGGGAAGCACAGGGAGCCGCACCAAGGGGAGGAGCAGCATAGCACAGGAAGGGACCGTGCCTCCCATGGCAGGATCCCCTGCAGCCCCCTCCTCCTCAGGGTTGGGGTTCGGCTGCTAGCACCTGCAGTGTGAATGACACTTCGAAAAAGAGCTGCAGATGTGGCCTGAGCTCTTTTCCCAGCAAAGACGAGCTAGACCAGCAATGAGCCAGTATGGCCCAGTGCGTAGGGCACTCGCTGGAGATCAGGGATCTACTCCTTACTCTACTTGTGACCTTGGCCAAGTCTCGGTCTCCTCCAGTTACAGTACAAGCAACAAAGAGTCCTGTAGCACCTTATAGCTACAGCGTAAGCTCCTTGGCAGGGCCGGTCTCTCGCTGTGAGTTCGCACAGTGGGCTGGTAGGAGTGTATGAAATACAAATCGTGACACTGTGTTCACTGTAAGCCAAGGAGGGTGTGTTATGTACAGTACATGTATACACACGTGCACAGAGGCTGACCTCCCAGGGGTCCAATGCAAATATCTGTCTGTGGAGAAGGTTTCTAGTGACAAGCTGAGGGATGTGACTTATATACAAGCAGAATTCTTTGGACATGTTATCATACATTTGGAAGTGGGTATGTGGCAGGGCTGGGGCAGAATGAGAAAAGCAAAGAGAAATCCGTGGATATATTCTCATCCCCATTAACTGACAGGAATTGGGACACAGAAAGGTGAACTGAATTGCTCCAAATTACACCGTTAGCCTGCAACAGGACCCACAATTCCTGACTTCCAGTCTTGTGCTCTTCCTACTAGACCACCCACAGCTCCAGCCTAGTTATTCTAGACCTACGGCATTTTGCAGGTGTTCAACTAGCCACCAGATGGTGCCAACATAGTTTCATGAGTGCAACAGAAAGTGAAATTTACAGAGGAAAAATTCCCTGTAAAATATTGTGCGCGAGGCCCATGCGTTCAAATGGCTCATCTCCTTGTGCTGAGGCACTGTGATGAAGCTCACACTTCAGTCATTGGGTTGCTGCCTTCACACAAGTTAGCTGGAAAGGAAGAAGATAATTTTGTGTTTGTGACACCTGCCACATTGGATAAGTCACTGGGACTTGAACCAGTGACGTCCAGAACTAAAAGCATAAGTTAAAGAGCCAGACTTTATAAGCAAAGCAGCTCTAGCAGAGCGATATCTTCCATGGCTCTGGCACAGATGGAAACAGCACACACTGACCAGTGGGTTTCATATACATCCCTCCATAACCAAGGAATCACTCAAAATAAAGCTTTGCTGTACAGGAGGTTAGAGTGATCAGGCCTGGGCAATAACATTCATGCTTGTATAGTCTGGAAAATACCTTGGCTTCCCTGTCAAGTGTGCTAATGGATAGACTGCAATGGGATGGAGTGATCTTTGCTTCTCTTTCAGATTTATTCCTGGGGCTGAGTGAGGTCCTGCAGCTGGCTCACTGAGCATCTGGGCAAGATTCTTCCCTTTTCATTAAGGTTCTGTCATTTGCTGGATAAGGGGACTTAACATTGGTGATGGTGCTTGCAGAGATTCATAGATTCCCAGGCTGGAAGGGACCATTATGATCAGCTAGTCTGACCCACAGTATGACACAGTCCAGAGACCAGCCCCACAAAAATTCCCAGAGTGGATCTTCTAGAAAAACATCCAATCTTGATATAAAAATGGTCAGAATCAACCATGACCCTCGGTACATTTGTCAATGGTTAATTACTCTCACTGTTAAAAATGTATGCTTCATTTCCACTCTGAATTTGTCTAGCTTCAACTTCCAGCCATTGGATCGTGTTAGACCTTTCTCTGCTAGATCAAAAAGCACATTATTAAAATATTCGTTCCCCATGTTTGTCTCGGTTGTTTATAGGTAAGGCAGCAGAGAAGCTGGGTTTGTAACCATGATGCAGCCCTTAGTCTGGGGAATGGCCAATTTCAGCAAAGCTTGAAGTCAAGTGAAAAGAAAAATAATGGAACAGGTGATATTTCAGGCCCTTTAACCCTGACAGTGCTGCTATATTAACAGCTCTTTATACTTATCAATAGGAAAATCAGCCCCTAAGCCCAGACCGTGTGAGATTCGATGTGCATAGAGACTCTGGTGGACTTCAGGGAATTCACTTTGATCTCTACCTTTATATCACATTGCAAATGATTTTTCCCTTACCCCTTGCAATCTGCTTTTATCTCATTTATAAGGCAACATGAGCACCCTCTAGTGGCCAATTTAACATCTACATCTTCCTGTTATATTTTTAACCGAGGCCTCCAGGAATACCCAATACAGTCACTCCTCTTAGTGGCTTGGCATTTACTTTACAAATGCCGCTTCCATTCGTGGAGAGCTCTGCAGGTACATACCCCCATCACCATTAAAACAGAGCCCGCTGACAGGGAAGGAGAGTGACTAGGCACAGGAGACCATGGGTTAAACCCATACCAGTTGAGTGCTTTTATTGAGGTCTCCCTGGATAATGTGTGACCCTGCTACCCCCACCTGAGGCAATAACCCACAGGAATCAAGCCTGAAAGGTGGCCCGCTCCTTGGGTTTTCCCTCAGCCACTGTGCCAGGGGTTGCCTCCAGATTGAGCAGGAGTTTGCCCGCAGACATCCCTGAGGATCCTGAGCCTGCCACATTAGGCGTGAAAATGCCTGCATTTGCTCCCAGGCTCCCTGTAGGTCCACCAGAGCTACAGCTTTCCCCAGCCAACTCAGCCTCCAGCATGGAGTAGGGCCAGCATATTTCTCCCCCACAGCCACAAGGCTTGGAAAGATATACTATCCTCATAAGTCCTCCACATCCACCGCTCCCTGACTCACCGAGGGAGCTCTACAAACCTCACTGCACCATCTTTTTGGCAGTGGGTGCATCTTCTTTACCCTGCATTGGAAACTGGGTAACCTCTGCACCCTGCTGTTGGTTAATGCCCCAACCCTGTGTTATGATGGGAGTACTGCACCCACTTACAAATGGATAGGGTGATTACAAGTGTGTCTGCGTGTTCTGAGGGGGTATGGACCGGAGGTCCTTTCATCATGGTCATTCCACTTTCTCTCCATCCAAACTGACTAGGTGCAGCTATGAACCTCTCTAAGCTTCTCTCTCTAGCTCTGTGATCAGCATCTCTGTGGAATGCAATACCTATGGCAAGGAAAAGCATTCTGGGTACTTCTATGCAAACAAGCATATCAATGCCCTTCGTATGGATAACCAGCATTTGATACTGATAGGTTCATTGTATCAAATCTTGCTATATGAAAACCCAGGGTTAGGACACTATACCAACAACCGGAAACTTACATCAGAAAGAGATATGCCATTTTGTGTCCTGAACCTGCAACCTTTACTGGAATAGGCCCACCTCTACCCGAAATAAGGGATGTCCAGCGGTATGCTGATGGACACTGCCAAAGTGTCTGTATAACACAATACTACAAATTATATTACAGTAGCTCCCAGCTGAGCTCAGTCCAGGTATTTATGGAGACATAGTCCTGCCCTGGAGAGCTTATGGTCCAGATAACAACAGACGCTGGGTGGGAAGGGGTATGACACGCAGGCGAGGTGATCAGAGCGATGAATGGTACGTGGCTGGAGTATGAAAAAAGGCTCAGAGATCTGGGCCATAAATGTCAAATGTACTGGGACTGATTCTGATCTCCTCCGATGCTGGTGTGACTCAGTAGTAACCCCACTGATATCAGTGGAGTCACACTGGTGGAAAGGTGTGAGGAGCTTGGAAAACACCCTTCAGCGTTCAGAGGCCTTTGATCTCTTTTCCCTCTGTCTCATCCTTTTCCATCCCACAGCAGCATGGCTCTGCCTCCTGGCGGCTGGTGTTTCTGGCCAGCTGAAGTGCATCTCATTTTTGTCTGCATTAGCAGGTTGATCTCAATGAGTTTTACAGCTGGTCACATCGCAGCCATTAAAGCATTACGCAGATGGCCCCATAATTCCGTGTGGTTTAACACACAGGAGAGAGCAGCTCATGCCGAGACAGAGACACTTTCGGCCATTGCATTAGGTGACAGAGATGAGCAGGGCAGGTTTCACTCTGTGTCATTAGTACTGGCACTGTGGTGCTTGCCTTTTAATCCACACAGTGACAGTCTGCCTGTGTGCAAAGTGCAACATCCTTGGTGTTTGGTCAGAGATTCAGCAATCCCAAGGCCAGAAGGAACCATTATGGTTATGTAGTCTGACATTCTGTATAAACACAGGCCAGAGAACCACCCCTCGATGTTATTCCTTGAGTGGATCTGTTGGAAAAACCTCCACTTGTGACTTGGTCCCTTGTGGACAGAGATCCTACAGACCAAAGGCAGGAATCTCTCCCCCTACCTGCACTCCCTGCTCTCAGCTGCTCCATGGATCCCCGTTGCACACTTTGCACTTGCTCTTAAAGGTAGAATTTCTACCTATCCCCTGGGATAAGGGACACAGTGCCAGCTCCTCGGCATCACTCCACAAAAGACACTGATGTCCCCCAGGGGAAGATCTTGCAAAGGTGAGAGGAGAATTCTGTCCTGCCCCACTGGTGATGCACACAGGCATGTGTGTTCATTTACACCATTGACCATCAGTCTCAGTGACGGCGAGCAGAAAAATCTTGCACAGGACTGACATCCCTGCCACCTTCCTTCCCTAATTCAGCCCAACAGAAAGACACCAAAGGAAATTTAGGCTAATAAAATAATGGAGCTTGGGCACATTAGGCTATTTGAGATCAGCTGGAGACAAGAAAAATGCCCAGGCTTACGGGAAGCTGTAGGTAATGCAAGGGCCTGGAAAAGGACCCAACTGGGAGATGATTTGCTGTTAAAAAACAAAACTCTTCTCTCTGCCCACCCCGCCCCACTTCCCAGAGACACTTGCATCACCTTCTGGAGCGGGAGCAGCAGAGTGTATTTCTGAGCCCCAGCCTCCAGACAGCCTGGCACCAAACAGCAGCCTCAGCCAGCGCCGCTCAGCAATCATTAGCCCTGGTGATTTAAAGGGCTGGAACGTGCCTGGCATGGGGATGCCAGGGCCCACCAGCAGCACAGCAAAGCAGATGGGCCGACGGGGCTGCAAGAGGATAATCATAGTGGGGAGGATACAAAAAGCAGCCAGCAACCCCAGAATTCTTGCCACCTATTTATGACTCAAGAATTATTCCTTCCTCAAGTTCTGGGATAATTAGTAAACGGAGCCGAAAGCTTCTGGTCTCCATCGATCTTATCTTTAAAACCTGCAGACAACAATTCCTCAATCAATATTTCATTTAATTGCTGCCAGCAGGCTGACAGCTGGGGGTTTGACTTCCCAGACCTGGCGGTCACATGGCAAGCAGCCAAGGCCACTCACTAAAGCCAAACTCAGTTATCCTCAAACAACCTCTCTCTACTGTCCCCCCACTCCTCCCCACTGGACCCCCAAGAGAAAGGGCTCTGGGATGGGTAGGATTGAAACTCCCCTTCCACACTCATATCTTTTTATGCACAGTTACTATAGGGCAACTGTTGATATGTCCAGGAGATCCCAAGCCCCTATCCCATTCCTGCACTGAACAATGAGCACGGATGCATTAGCTACCACAACAACTCCATGCCCACCAATAAGACCTATAAGGCTGTCACTCTGCTGCCTATCATGCCCACCCAGAACTTCACAGCCGCAGGGAGAGAACCCATAATCCTGAGCCCAGATGTGAGCTAAAGCAGCATACAGCCTATATAGAGGTTCTCAAACTTCATTACACCACAATCCCTTTCTGAAAACAAAAATTACTACATAACTCCAGAAGGGGGGACAGAAGCCTGAGCCCCATAGCCTTGTGATGGGAGGCCAAAGCCCAAGCCCCATTGCCCCAGACTGGGAGGCCAAAGCCAAAGCCCAAAGGCTTCAGCCCCAGGTGGAGGGCCTGTAACCTGAGCTGTGCCACCCGGGGCTGAAGCCCTCAGCCCCAGGCAGTAGGGCTCAGGCTTCGGCTTTGGGCCCCGGCAGTGAGGCTCAGGCTTTGGTCCTGGGCCCCAGTAAGTCTCATGCCAGCCCTGGCGACCCCATTAAAATGAGGTCATGACCCACTTTGGAGTCTCGACCCACAGTTCGAGAACTGCTGGCCTATGATACAAGTACAGTCCACAAACAACTGTTGTGCCAGTAGTGTGACCATGGGTGAAGGTGGCAGGTAGTGAAGTTCCCAAATCTGGCTCAAGCCAATAAAGCCATGAATCTCTGGGGCAGCCCCACAAGCAGCAACAAGTAGTGCACCCCTTTGCATGTCAATGAAACACTTGCGAGCACAGTATGCTGGGGTGTTTTTGTCCATCCTGGTAACATGACCAAAGAGCCTGCAAAGCTGCTTTCGGATATGACGAGCAACTGAAGGGAAGCCAGATCTCTGTGAGATTGTGGCTTTTTACATAAAATCAAACCACTTTACTCTCAGGATTTGATGCTGACAGTGCATATGGAATGCCTCTAGCTCCTCCAAGTCTGCGTGGAAAAGGGTCAAGGTTTCTGACTCAGAGCCATACAGGTAGTTGTAGTCCATTGGAGGGAGTGATTCCTCCCCCTCCAGATCTGTGGGTGGCCAATCTGCCCTACTATGTCTCCGGGGGTTGCCTGACACGGGGAATTAGCAGGGTGACGGGAGACGTGAGCTTGGGTCTGTGATCAGGGCCGAGCAACAAACACAGTTATGGAGCCCCAGCCTCTAGTCGGAGTGGGGCAGCAAAGAGTCTCGGGGTCAGGCCTGCACTCAGGCTGAGCAGCACACAGTTGGGCCTCCTAGCTCTGGTGGAGGGCCAACAAGCGCAGGCTTCTTGCCTAAGAGAGGGAAAGACTGCCACCCACGATTGGGGTGGCAGGGGAGACGCAGACTCACCCACACCCCTGCATCCCGGCCAGGGCCCTGGCAGTGCTAGAGCAGTCTGCCACTGGGTCAGCGGGGACCCTGACCGCAACACGCTGACTCACTCGCTGTCAGTGTTGCAGCCAGATGGGGTCGGCTACCCCGGGCCAGTTTCCAACTCTCCCGCAGGGTGTACCTGGCTCTGTAGAGGGTCATCCTGGTTGTCGGGGAAGAAGGCCTCTGTCAGCATTTGCAGCTCTTCTGTGCTTGGGTCTGTAAATGGCCCTGGCTGTCCTGGCCAGTCCTCGGCTCCCTCGGGGTCTGCAGCAGCCTCCTAGCTCAGGAGCTCACAGAAGGCATCTGGCTCCTCCAGCAGGTGCCTCCCCACTGAGTTCTCCGGCTGGCAGGGCCGTAGCAACAAAGAACATGGCCCCCTCCGAACATATGAACGGGGCCCCTTACAATGCAGAAACGATAAAAAACTAAACAACTAAATTAATAACATTTATCCGCCGACCGCCATTCTGAACGCAAATACACATTCTTTGAATGGGTCCAACTAAAATTCGAAACTGACCGACAGACAACTGATGTAGCCAATAGCTTTATGATGTATCATAATGACTTCATGGTTTTGTCAGTAAAACCGACATGGATTGTGCAATAGCATAAATAAATGTCACTTACCTAGTTATACCTTACATTTTTTTTTGCCACTTTTAGGGGCCCCCTTCCTTGCGGGGCCCCCTCTGGTTGGAGGGTACAGAAGGCGCTCGCTACGCCTCTGCCGGCTGGCCTTTTGTACTTCTGGTCCCGCCCACTGACTTCTGGGGGGAGGGTTGAGCGTGGCATGGCTCCGCCCACTAGGGTTCAATGAGGGGCTCCTCCCCCTCCATGTCTGTGGGTGGCCAATCCACCCCACTATTCCCCCCACCCCCCGGCCCAAGTCCAGCTCCTGGTCTTTGGGGTTGGTCTCTTGATTCCCCCCTAAGCGGGAGAAGAAATCAGAGTTGGCATTCTCCTTACCTGCCCGGTGCCTGATGGTAAAGGCGTATTGCTGAAGGGTAAGGTACCAGCATTAGAGTGCCTCATGGTGTTCAGCCACTTCAGGGGGGCATGGTCAGTGATCAGGATGAAGGGGGCCCCCAGAAGTTAGTATCTGAGTGTGTCGATTGCCCACTTGATGGCGAAGGCCTCCTTCTCGATGACCAAGTATTTACACTCGCGGGGAAAAAGCTTGTGGCTAAGGTAGAGGATGGGATGTTCTTCTCCATCCACCTCCTGGGAAACGACAGCCCTGAGCCCCACCTCTGAGGCGTCCGTTTGCACTAAAAACTCCTGGATGAAGTCTGGGCTGAGCAAGACAAGTTTCCGACAGACTTCCCTTAAAAGTCTGGAAAGTGTCTTCACTCTCTGTCAACCAGTGTACCTGGCGGGGGCTGTCCTTGGTGAGGAGGGCCATGAGGGAGGCCGCAATTGATGTGAATTGGGGCACCAAGCACCGGTAGTATCCAGCCAGATCTAAGAACTGTCTTACCTGGTGCTTTGTCATCGGAGCTGGGCACACTTGCAGTCCCCATTAAAATGAGGTCTGATTCCAATGTGTGGAGTGACAAGTCGTAATATTCAGCTGACAGCTCGACAGAATAGTTCTGGGGTGAGATGGTATCTCTGTTGCACACCTAAGGTTGTGTGAAAATGCAGTGAAACCATCACACAATGCACGCTCTCGCACCAGTACCGGCATGAAGATTGAGCACCAGATTTAGCAAAACATGAGACGCAGTGGAATAATTTGGATTATATCTTGTAGAAAGCCATACTGTATGTCCTCTCAAGGCAGTTTGTTATAATTAGGCAGTGGTTCTCAGACTGATCTGACAATCTCTATAAAAGCAGCAAAGAGTCCTGTGGCACCTTATAGACTAACAGACGTTTTGGAGCATGAGCTTTCGTGGGTGAATACCCACTTCGTCAGATGCATGTAGTGGACAATCTCTAGTGGCTTGGTGCAGAGATCTTGCCACTGGTCTGTACAGCGCTTGCTGCTCATGTGGGACTGGTGACTCTCTGGTTTCCAGCTGTTCCTGAAAGTTCTTGCAGTGCTAGGAAACCAGGAGGCATCCAGAGGAGGCTGGAAACAAGGAAGAACCAGTCCAGTTGCCTCTCCCAGTGGCCACTGCTCCAGAAGAGGAGGGAAAACGGGAGCAGTCCTCAGGAAACTGTCACCCAGAGTACTTCAGCTGCCAGCAGGAGAGGAATGGCTGGGGGTGAGGGGTGTCGTGAGGAAGAGAACCACCTGGCTGGGCAGCATGTACAGGGGAGCGAAGTGATGGTGGGGAAGATGGAAAGTGGAAGGAGTGAGTGTGATTAACTTGTCTGAAAGGCTTTAAAGACAGCTACAAACACCTGTGTTGGACTTTCCAGGTGCACAGCTGCCACAGGCATCACAGGGATGCTGCATAATGGCAAATGGGAGGGGAGTTACCCAAAGCATGGTCCATACTATGAAAACCCCTGGATTGGGATATTGCCATTAGCGATGGGTGAAGGTCCACAAGTTTGGTTCAGATGTTTACCTGAGGCTCACCGAAGCTTGTGGAGGCCCCCAAGCTCTAGACAGAAGGCTGGGAATTGAATGAGATGAGGCTTTGGGGATCATCGAGACCCATAAGAGGTTCTTTCACCACCTGCGTTGTAACTTTGAGGGCCTTAATGCAAGACTGCCATGGCTCAGAGCTCTGACACCAGTATCCAGCCTATGAGTGTAAAGGTCTCAACCTGGCTTCCACCAGCTGAATAACTTTCTGCAAGGTGACCCCAATGGCCCTTCTGCTCCCAAATTAATCTCCCCAAGTTCTTAACTACCAGACCGCTGGATTTTCCCCTCTGGCTTGTCTCCCCTAGAGGAGCAAAACCCACCCCCAGTTATCAGTTCCCTTTGGGCCTCACACTCCACACAACTCCTGCTCGGGGTAAAAATAATCAAAGCTTTTGTAATAGAAAAATCACAGATTTGGAGAAGAAATAGCGAGGAAAACAACTCAGACAAGTTCCACAGGAACTAAATGTAAAGACACAATCTCAGGCTCTACACGTCTGTAGTAGCTAAATTCCCTTTTCTAATACAAGTTACTTATTACCTCTGAACAGTTTCCCAGAATGCTATCTGTCCTAGAAGGGATCCAGTGTTCCATGGACAGCGCCTGTTTTGATGCTGGCCCTTTTTCTGGATAGTCATCATTTTGAACCTTCGTCTCTTTTAACAGAGTTTTTTCCCCCTTCTCTCTCAGACTGTCCATATTCATGGTTACACAGAGTGAGAGTGTAATGGGGCTCCACTCACCATGCTGGCACCTCCAGCTGGCCATCTTGGGGATTTGTTCCGCAGGTCAGTACATCCTTCTCAATGCTGCCTCACCTGCCATCATGTCTGCTCTCTGACCTGCATCACTCCCAGGACCGCTGCGCCCTCTTCATGACACAGCCCTCAGCCATGTCACCATCTATGCTCCCCATTTCTGAGGTTTAGTACTGCAGTCCAATTGTCCAGTCACACCCCCAGTGGCAAGTCGGAGGGACCCAGGTCTGCCCACCACCCAGGGACCCTGTAGACCTGTCACCCTGTAGACCTGTCATCCATCCTAGCTTGACTCTGAGGCCTCGCAGTGGGGCAAGTGGCCTGGCCAAGAGTTGCTGGGCGGCTTCACTTATCTGGCAGGCCAGGCTGCAGTAGGCAGGATCCAGAAGCTGTGGCTGCAGCAGAGGGACCCATCAGGGCGCAGACATGGCTCTTTCTGAGCTGCAACATCTGCTCCACAGAAATCCTGGACATTTCCTCTTATTTGAAAAATCCACCCAGATGGAGGATCAGAAAAGAGGTCACATCCTGGAAAACCCAGATGTATGGTAACCCCACCTGCTCCTCCCCACCACTACAAAATGTCTGTCCTATTTCATACCATGGTCTCCTCCACCCCTACCCTCTCCAACCAAGAACTGTGGCTCTGGCGTGCACCTTCCCACCCCCCATAGTCTCAGCCTCTGACACTGGCGGCCGAGAGAAGAGGCATCCCTGGGTGGGTGGCCGGCTGCCTGTCCATCTGTATGCGCTGGCTGCATGGCTGGCTGCCGCAGAGACTTCCAGGAGTGTGTGGGAGGGTGAAGCAGCCAGGCAATGCCTTCCGAGAACACTTGTCCTTCAAGAGCTGAGTGCTTCCAGGAAAATCACAACCAGTTCTTACCTAAAGCAGAGAAACAAACTGCCTGCCCCTAGAACCACTTGATTATAGCCTGAGTCACCACAGGCCAGCCATTCGGCGCCTCGGTGCAGTGGGTGACAGCTCAAACCAGACTAGCTGGCAGAGAGTGGCAGGTATAGGTCTGTGTTAGTTACTGTCGAACAATTAATTATAAGGACTCCAGTGATGGGGACATTAGCACTCCCCTGTCCAATGGGGCAGTGCAGACACTGCTTGTCCATTGCCTGCCCACCTGGAAGAAGTGCAGGAGAAGCCCAAGGCTCAGGGAGCCCCTGTATGGGGCAAGGAGGGTTCTTACTCCCTTGGGACTTGGGCGATGCAACAGCACAGAGCAGCCTTTCATGTCATCTGCTCCAGCTACTTGCTGGGGTTGGCTGCAGCACTGACCAAACTATGCTTGGCACAGTAGGTGCAGGGCAGCAAGGGTGGCTTCACAACCCCCACTTCACCAAGCATAAGTTAGGGCAACCTCAGGGCAGCTCTAACTTACATTTGGCTACCTGTGGCCACATCCTGTTCTCCATGGCCATGCCCCTATCCCTAATCTCTCCATGCTGGGGGCTACAAGGGAAGACAGCATGGAGCCATCAGGCCAGGTTTACGTCATCCAACTTTGGAGTTAGGGGAATTCCTTGGGGTGGCCATATCTGCCAGCCTCACAGCTTCTTTAGTCCATCAGGTCTGTGTAAAGAGCCACGGGATGGCGGTTACTCAGGCTTTCCATTGGGACCACCTGCCCTGCCTAATATAGGTTTGATTCTCTGCAGAGACTGATGTAATTCCATTGACTCCTGCAGTGAGCTGAGAAGCCAGTCCCGAGAGCATACAGCTGCATACCAGTACGTTTGCACAATTTACTCATTTAATTTGGGAAGATAAATTCCTGAACTAAAGTGCTGACAGACTGACTGTCTGGACACAAAAATGGGTAAATGGCCCCATTTACATTTAAAGCATGTCAAGGCGGAGAAGAATAGATTACAAGAATAGCTCAGTTTTTCTCTGCCACTTGCCGAAAACCATCAAAGTGCTGTTGACTGCATGCTTCCTGGAAGGAAGGTAACTTTAGAGACAGACTTATTAAGCCTCACTTCAAATGCTCTGACAGAGATGTATACCTTTTATGATGCCCCCAGAAGCACTGTTTGCAATTTGAATGTGTACATCCTGCAGGTAAAGCACCTGGGGCTAGGATCTTGTCAGGCAGTATGAGCTAAGCAGTGGAGGCTTGGGCAGTATTTGGATGAAAAGAATTCCAAAGCAGCATCACAGGTTGCCGGAAATGGGGTGAAGGATGCACTGCCATTGCAACACTGTACCTTGTCCTGCTGGAATGAAGCATCCTTCTTTGCAGGAACTCAGTCTTATTCAGTGGGCTCCACCCTGCTATGCAGGTAGAATTTGAAGACTCCCAGCCTGTAGGTGGCGCACTTCATGCTTCATGGGCTAGTGCTTTCCCGAGGTGCATGGCAAGGGAGAATCGGGCACAGCTTGTCACCGTGGTTTATAGCCAGTAATGTCACCATTGCATGTTTGGCCCTGTCCACACTGCAAATGCATCCACGGTTTGGCAGCCAGTTTGGGACTCATCTAAGCAGGTCACAACAACCCTGGCTGAGCGACATCCGCACAGATCTAGCAGCTCTAGCTAGATCTCCTTTGCACCAGCCGTGCCACGGCAGGAAGTGAGGGCATGAAAGGAATGCCCTTGCCCCTGCTCTGTCGCCCTTTACACAGGGAAGCCTGGCTACAGCGGGGTGAGAAATGGAAAAATGTGTATAATAAATATTTTTTTTTTTCATTCAAAATTCAGCATTTTTCAAAACAGCTGCACAACCAGGCAGGATACACCTGCTCCACAGCCAAGTTCCACCTACGGGGTCAGACCTTGATCCCTGCTCTGTCTGCTTCATATTGCCTCAGCAGAAAGGCTACCCTAAAGGCGCAGCCAAGGGCTCCCCCCTAGTGCAGAGGAATCTTTGGGTGGCAGAGTCCATCACAGTCTACTACGCATAGGGGGCGCTCAGAGAGAACTGAGGTCAATGCCTATAGGACCACTGTAGATGGTGTACCTTGGAGAAGTCCTTGAGCTTGTGCTGGGAGCTGCTCCAGCTTCTGGTGGCCCCAGGATCAGGGAAGTGGAATCTCTTTCCTCATTGCTTCCTTAACAGAACCAAGGACTGAGCCCATGGTTTGTCATAAAGGTGCTGTGCTGCACCCAAGAACCTGACTGCATCCAAGAAGCTGGCCTTGTCAGTGACTCAGTGGTTGGAAAGCAGGTGAAATCCACACTCTAAATAGAGTTAAGTGCTTTGAGATCTGATGAAAAGGGAGCTAGATATTATTCTTACAAGCAATATATTCAGAACAGAAGACCACAAGGCAGGTGGTGCTTTCATTTACACACACAAAAATTCAGAGCAACTTCACTGACTTCAGTGGAGATTCTAGATTTATACTGAGGCAAATGATCCATAAGTGAAGTCCTCTGGCCAAAATTGTATATGCACAAAAGATAGGCTATTCAGATTAAGCTAGTCAGGTTATTCACACAGAACAGTGTTCCCAAAGCCCAGTTCAAATCAGCACACATCCTACTGCAATTTGCTCTGATTTGAGGATTATTTCCAATGTATCTGTATGGGAGGCAAGGGGAAGAAAGCCTGAAGAGATCGATTTCTGCAAAATTCAGTAAAATGCCAGAGAAGGACATTGGCCCAAAACCAGGTGAAGAGCAAATGATTGTTCAGTGTGATTGTCTCTGCAAAGGAAACAACGAACAACTACATTAGAACACAGAGCTCAGTTCAGAAACAAAGGCAGTGCCAAAGAACTGAGGATTTCCCACTTGTAGTCATTACAGTACTGCTATATTCCACAGGGTGTCAGACTTTGACATGCAACTGTGCAGTGGAGACAGGAAAATCAAGTCTCTCACATGCATTCCTTGCTCCAGCTTTTCAAGATGAACTGCTGGTGACATCAAAAATTCCAGGAAATATCAGATTGTAGATTCAGACTTTAAGGCCAGACGGGACCATCATGCTCATCTAGTCCAGTGGTTGACAACCTATTTACCATGGTGGGCCACACCCAATACTACCTGTACGGCCCTGAGAATGTCACATGGGCTGCAGCTCTGTGTTGACTGGGCCGCAGGTTGAGAACCACGGGTCTAGTCTGAATTCCTGCACATTACAGGCCACAGAACCTCACTCACTCTCTCCTGTAATGAGCCCACAGCTGAGTTACTGAAGTCCTCAAATTTTGATTTATAGATTTCAAGTTACAGAGATGCCACCATTTATTTTCGTTCAAACTAGGAACTAACCCGTACCCAACGCCACAGAGGAAGCTGAACCCCCTCCCACAGGGACAGGTCAGTGGTTTGAGCATTAGCTTCCTAAACTCAGCCTTGTGAGTTCAATCCATAAGGGAACCACTTAGGAATCTGGGCCAAAATCAGTACTTTGTCCTGCTAGTGAAGGCAGGAGGCTGGACTCAATGACCTTTCTGGGATCCCTTCCAGCTCTATGAAATAAGTATATCTCCATATATAATATAACCTGGGGAAAAAATCCTTCCTGATCCCAAATATGGTGATCAGATGTGGACTCGACCTGCCAGCCAGACACTTGAGAAAGAATTTTCTGTAGGAGCTCAGAGCCCTTCCCTTCTCCTGTCTTATCTCCAGCCATTGAAGATATTTAGCAGCCACGGATGGGCCATATGCCATTATAGGAAGTCTCATCATGCCCCCCCCCCAATAAACTTATCAAGCTCAGTTTTGAAACCAGTTAGGTTTTTTGCCCCCACTGCTCTTTTTGGAGGCTGTTCCAGATTCATGGATTTTAAGGCTAGAAGGGACTTTGATGATAGATTGAGAACAACTGGACTAGACTATTTACTGTTGTGGGCCACATATACAACTCCCTATGTGTTATGTGGAATGCAGCCACACAATATATATACTACCTGTATGGTCCTGAGATTGTCACATGTGCCGCAGATGTGTGCTGATTGGGCCGCAGGTTAATAACCACTGACCTGGTGCATACAGCTTTACCCAATGATCCCTGCTGCATTTAATGCAATCACTCTGACCAAACTAGAGCATACTGATGAGTGATGGAGAGAAAACCCCTTCCCTTGGTAATTTGTTTCAATGGTTAACTCCCCCACTCCCCCCATATTAAATAGTTGCACTCACTCTCTGCAAATTACATAATTTCAGTGTTGCTGACTTTCCTGCTGCTTGGTTTCTTTCTTAAAGCCTCAGCTCCTGGATTCCAGAGATTATGTGACATTCTCAGTTTGCATTTAAAAAAACAAAGCAAGTTTCTAGCACTCATATTTCTGGAGAAAAGCCTGAATATGTGACCCCCTAAAGGCTAAACATCCAGAAGGCAAACAGAAAGATCCCCCACACTGTTATTTTGTAAAATTTAGTCATTTTTAAATCACTCTCATGGAATTTGGGAGGCTAGCTCCAGATTTCTGAACACTTGGGTTTGGCAGTACTGTAATTTGCATATTATGCCATGCCTGGAGCTACACTACATTACAAAACACGTTTCATTGCACCCAGCTCATTGAGTGGGATGGGTCACTCTGTGTCAATGGCTTCTCCTCAGCATTATTTATCACTCCACCAGCCTTTGTTACCTGCAAACTTGAGCAGCAAACACTTTATATTTCCTTCTAGATCACTGGTAAAAAAATGTTGATTAGTGTTGGGCGATCACAGCAGGATCCCACTACAAACACCCCTCCCCCCACTCCAGCTGAGGAGTCCCATTCCACCTCTGTTGACAATTACATTTTGAAATCCTTGAGGACACCTGTCCAAATTCCATCTTCCCTGCTGTGAATACACACAATAAATAAATGTAATCAGAGTCAGGATGAGCTCTACCCTGACATCTGGTGGTGAATTATGGCGAGTTGTGGAAAAGAACTTCAGGGGCAGATCTTGTTTGCACAGGCACACCCACCCCGCCTAGTATGAACCCACAGCAGCCCAAATGGTCACTTTGGCTGCTGGGGATCCCCAGTTTCTCTGTTATTGGGGCACGAGGAATAAAGTGTTGTTACCCTGATTATGTGAATCAAGGACAATGAAACTGTTTTATGACAGAGGGACTCGCCATCAATTAAGTAGCACTCGCTAGACAAGGGACATGGGTTCCAAAACCTAGTGACTTGAGAGATAGGTTGGGGATAGGTAGTTGTACCTGATGGTATGGGCTTCCTTTTGAGGGTCTGAAATACTGCATTATATCAGAGCTAATTTTAATCCTATTAGGAGTCTAGTTAGAAGCTACTGAGCTGAATTAACTTTGGACCAATGATGCACCAGCACTGAGGCTTCACTACAACAAGCTGAAATCACTGAGTGCTGTGACAGGGCTTGAGGATAGGTTGCTGAGCAGCTAGCAGAGCAGAACAGTTTGCAGGACGGCTCGTGGCACAGCTGGTGGAGCAAAGCAGCTGGTGGACTGGCTCACAGTGAAGGCTGTGGCAGAACCCCATGGAGAGGCAGGTCAGTTGGCCTCAGACCATGTAAGGTGCTACTTAACACCGTTGCGTGCCCCCTACCCCCGAGTTGGGAGGTAAAACTCTGCAGATAAACTTTTGAACTCTGGGGCTGCACTGACCAGGGACAGAGACTTTTGGGGTGTTGGACTTTGGGTGATTTTTTGAGTTGCTGGACTTAAGACCCTGAGGGGAAAAGGATACTGCCAAACTTACTTGGAGAGGTGGGTCTTTTGCTCACGGTTTGTGTTATGAAGCCTGTTTGTGGTGTTTCCCCAACATAATGCAGCATTGTTTCCCTCCTTTAGTAAAAGGATTTTGCTACACTCAGACTCTGTGCTTGCGAGAGGGGAAGTATTGCCTCTTAGAGGTGCCTGGGGGATGGTATGTAATTGTCCCAGGTCACTGGGTGGGGGCTCAAGCCTGTTTTGCATTGTATTATTGAAATGGAACCCCTGGATACTGAACCCAGCCCTTGTTGCTGCCAACTCAGATGGGAGAAGGGTTACATAAATAATAAGCATCAGGTGGGAACACACTTCCAGGACAGGTAAATAGCTGTGTTTGAGAGATTGCTATGGATTTGCTAGTTAATTCTCCCATGTACTATTAATAAGCCTGCTCTCAGGACGCACACACCAGCCCTCCTCACCTGCTGCCAACCTGCTATTGCATCAGGCTGAGAAAGCACGACACAATGCTGGCCCCTTTGAGGGCCTGTCACAGAACCCATGTTCTGTTGCCCTTCCTTCAGCAATGAAGGGGATGGACTATGGACATCACTTCCTCCAACTGGCCCCCGAGTAACCTAATTCACTCTTCTGTGATTTACTGTTGCTTGCATAGGGAGGGAGGAACTCAGCTATCTTCTCCTCTTTTCTCCTCTGCAATGATTCATAGATTCCAAGGCCAGAAGGGACCATTGTGACCAGCTAGTCTGACCTCCTGCATAGCACAGGCCAGGGAACTGCCCTCAAATAATCTCTAGAGAATTGCTTCCACAAAAACATTCAATCTTGATTTAAAAATTGCCAGTGATGGAGAATCCGCCTTGACTGTTGGTAAATTGTCCAATGGTTAATTACCCTTCCAGTTAACAATGTATGCCTATTTCCAGCCTGAATCTGTCTAGCTTCAACTTCCAGCCATTGGATCATGTTAGACCTTTCTCTGCTTGACTGATGAGCCCATTATTAAATATTTGTTCCCCATGTAAGCACTTATGTAAGTACAAGACACCCCCTAACCTTTTCTTTGTTAAGCTAAGTAGATTGAGCTCCTTGAGTCTGACATTGTAAGGCAGGTTTTCTAATCCACTAATCATTCTCATGACTCTTCTCTGAACCCTCTCCAGTTTATCCACATCCTACTAGAACTGTGGGCACCAGAACTGGATACAGGATTCCAGCAATGGTTACAGCAGTTCCAAATACAGAGGTACAATAACTTCTCTATTGAGATGTAAGATTCCTCCGTTTATGGATCCAAGGATCACATTAGCCCTTTTCATAGAATCATAGAACTGTGGGACTTGAAGGGACCTCAAGAGGTCTTCTAGTTCAATCCCCTGCACAGCGGCCACAGTGTCACACTGGGAGCACACATTCAGCTGATTATCCACCCCCACACTTACATTTTTTCAGAATCACTCCTTCCCAGGATAGAGTCCCCCATTCTGTAAGTATGACCTACATTCTTTGTCCCTAGATGTATACATCCACATTTAGCCATATTAAAATACATATTCTTTGCTTGTGCTCAGTTTACAAAGCGATCCAGATTGCTCTGAGCCAGTGGCCTGTCCTATTCATTATTTTCCACTCCTCCAATTTTTGAATCATCTGCAAACTTCATCAGTGATGAATTTATATTTTTTCCAGGTCATTAACAAAAATGTTAAATAGCATAAGGCCAAGAACTGATCCCTGTGGGACCACACTAGAAAACATCCACTCAATGATGATTCACTGTTTACAGTTCCATTTTGAGATCTATCCGTTAGCCAGCTTTTAATCCATTTAATGTGTGCCCTGTTAATTTTATATCAGTCTAGTGTTTTAATCAAAGTGTGGGGCAGTATCAAGTCAAATGCCTTTCAGAAGTCTATTACAACTACACTATTGCCTTTACCAATCAAAACTTGTAATCTCATACAAAAAGACAAGTTAGTTGGACAAGATCTATTTTCCATAAACCCATGTTGATTTGCATTAATTACATTAGCCTGCTTTAATACTTTATTACTCTAGTCCTGTATCAGCTGATCCATTATTTTTCCCAGGATCAATGTCAGAATGACAGGTCTATAATTACCCTTTTTAAAAACTGGCACAACATTAGCTTTCTTCTTGTCTTCTGGAACTTCTCCAGAGCCCCAGGACGTTTTGAAAATCAACATTAATGGTCCAATGAGCATCATAGGCAGCTCTTTTAAAACTCTTGGAGGCAAGTTATCTGGACCATAAAAATGAATAATGAAAGCCTGCACCTAAGGGTTGGATTTTCAAAGGATCCCGGGGGAGCTGAGCACTCACATCCATGGAGGTGGGTACCCAAGTTCCACAGACGTCTTTGAAAATCCCAGCCAAAGACAATAGGCCCAGTTGAGCATTATAACACAGATCCAGGGAGCCTCTTCAGGAGGGATTTAAACAAGGATTTGAATTTAAATATCTCCCTATGGTGCACTACTCCCTATGCCATAACTCAATGGGAGGTCAAATGCACCTCTATGGGGTGTGGTTCCTCCTTGGAATGGTCTTTGCTCCACAGAGCATACCTACTGCTCCTTAGGAGTACTGAGCCAACTGGCCTGCTCCTGGAGACACATAAAGAGTCTCCACCTAACAGCTCCAGCCAAGAATGGCATAGCCTTGATTCCAAACATGTGCCCACTTTGGGATGTTGGTTGGGAAATCAGGGGATAGACTCGATGTCATGAGTGCAGGAAAGAGAACTCAAAAGCCCCAGATTGTTCAGTAGCAACTTTTTAACAAGGCTGGAGAGGAGTCAGCTTCCTTCACACATGCCTCATTGGAAGCATTGTGACAGCAGGGCCTCCGTCCTAACGGTGCTGACACAACTTCCCTCCATTGTTCTACACTGCTGTCCCTGAAGACACAGCCACAGCCAGCTGTGCCACAATCAGGTGCACGGAGTTGAGGGCAGGGGGCAATACAAAGCCAGAGAGGCTGTACCGGGAAAGGAATTAGTTCAGATCTGACATACTGTAATGAGAGGGAGATATTTAAATGCAAATCCTTGTTTAAATCCCTCCTGAAGATCAGCCTCCTCCATGGTGCCTGCACGACTCAAGCTAAGTCCCCATTTTATCTATTCAATTTATTTATCTTCTGCCTGAGCTGCTCATCTATATGAAGGGAAAGTATTGGGTGCAGGGTGGGAGGGGTACAAGGGCAGTGGAGTTTAAACTGCAAACTGGCAAGAGAAGAGGAGGATGGGGTTGAACTGGAGATTGAGGATGGAGATGGGGACTGGAGAATGTCCATGGGATTAACAAGCCATACCCTTTCCTTCCCCCCAGTCGTTTTGTGACTCCCCCCTCCAATTACCCGTCTTTGTTCTTTAGACAGGATGGTCTTCAGTGCAGAGATTGTGTCTTCCTCTGTGTTTGGAAAGTGCTCACTGTGGGTGCTATTGCAATCTAAATAATAAACATTAATATATTACATGGCATTAGATTCTCTCTCTCTCAGTGTAAGTCAGTAGATTGGGGTGTATTTCTGGGAAGACCGACTGTGCTTCTAAGGATCCTGTATGTTCATGTACATCTATGTTAAGGAAATAGGACATGGGGAATTTATGTGTAAGTTCAAACAAAGGCCATGTCATAATGGAAACAGAGAGAGATGAGTGCTGGCAGTGAATAAAAGGGACAAACTAGCTCTATATGTAGGGTGACCAGATGTCTTGATTTTATAGGGACCATCCCGATATTCAGGGCTTTGTTGTATATAGGTGCCTATTACCACTCACCACCTGTCCAGATTTTTCACACTTGCTGTCTGGTCCCCCTGTCTATATAGGACAGACGTCCCTACAGACAGACATGACCACCAGAGCTAGTGGTGGCAGGGAGAAGGAGAGAATCAATCGCTCCCTCTTCTCAGCATCTGCCCTGTAATATGTAGAGTCTGCAGGACCTTTGAAATATTACAAGCAGGCATTCAGCTATTAATCCCATGACTCCCCTGAAATCATGACATAGGACCCGATCTGTCAAAGCATGAAAGCATGAGGAGGTCTGGGATAGGGGTACAGGCTCTAGGAGAGAGTTTGGGTGGGGGAGAGGATCTGGGATGCAGGCTCTGGGAGGGAGTTTGGGGGCAGGTGGGGGTACAGGCTCTGGGAGGGCGTCAGTGGTGCGGTGCTAACCTGGGGCTCCGAGGCGGGGCAGGCTAGGGGGCCTCCACATGCTTCTTCCCCCAGGCACCGCCCCCACAGCATCACACTGGGTGCAGGGGCACTCAGGGTGGGGGCAATGCGTGGAGGCACAGCCCCGCCCCACCCCTGGGCCACAGGGGGGGTTGGCAGCCACTGGAGCGAACAGGCAGATGCCACTCAGCTCTGCTGCGCTGCCAGGGCCCCTGAGGGGGGAGTGCCTGTAGGCGGCAGGTGGGGCCAAGGGAGAGAGCCGGCCCCAAAACTGCTGGAGCCCCATGGGCCACACTGGGGAAGCTCACAGGCTGCAGATGGCCCACAGGCCAGGAGTTTGAGACCCCTGCTCTAATGAGTGACCACAAGAGGATAATAGCCTACCACTGTTGCCAGATAAAGGAATTACTTATTTAGCTTGAGGGGTCTGAGCTGTAGTGCTGAAGGTTCAGAGCCTTGTAGAGGCCCCAGGAAATGGGCTGTTACATCACCTCATCCAACATGATGCCTTGGCACATGTAACTACACCCTAGATGGGTTATCTATAGGAATCTCTGCATGTAAAGCATAAGCCAGCATGGCTGTGCTATAGGACCAGACCCTATTCCCTGCATTCCCATTTCACAGTGAAGATTCATCTCAAATTTGCCTTCCACCCTCCCAGCCACTAGAAATCTCCTCTGGAGTTGCTGTGTTTAAGATTAGGCTTCCCCAGATGTGCCCCAGAAGCTGAAACTCCAGAAAGCCAAGGAAGAGAGGGACTCTGTTACTGTCTTTCTTAGTAGATCATTTTCCTTTGTGTCCCAGAAAAACCCAAACTGGCCCCAGCAGTCTGGAAATTCAAGGGACAGTTCGCTTTTGCTGAGTTCCTAGTAGAAATAATCAGCATGAAAGAAAACTGGTACCATGCTGACTTTCTATAGCCCCTGTAACCCAAGTATATCAAAGTGCTTGGCAAAGAGAAATGAATTAAACCCAGGAAGCTGGGGACATTAGCCCCATTTTACAGATGGGGAAACTAAGACAAGGAGCTGTGATGTCACTGGCCTGCTGCATAGGGTGTGGCAGCAAGGCATAGGGCCTCTCAGTCCCTGTGCTTTCCTCCCTAGTCCACATGGCCCCCAAACAGCCAGCCCTGCCTTCCCTGAAAGCAGCTGCCAAGCAACATCAATGTCTCCTTTAGTTCCCTCAGTGACAAGGTTGAGAAGGTACCTTTCCCCAGGCCTTAGGGGAAGAATAGTTGGACAATCCTCTTTCAGGATACCCCCCCCCCCGTCTTCCTCCCAGTTGAGTCTAACCCTTCAAGAAATCTTCTCTCTAGATTCACCTAAAATTTCTCTTGGTCTTCCAGCATCCCCTCCCCCTGCTCCCCTTACTCTCAGTGCCCAGAGAACAAGATCTCTGCACTGAGAAGTGATCTTCCAGTGTCTCTCAGCCTTCTGGGCCATTTTCCATGCTGGCCCTTTCAGAAGTTGGCATCCTTCCCCCAGGGCCGTCAAGTTGTTTCATCCATTCTCGCTGGCGCTGTGGGATCAGCACGCTGGCACTACAAACTCCCCGGGATTCTGTCTCCTAGCAACAGCTCCTGCCCAGAAGGCAGATGCTGAGAATATGTCTCATCTATCAGCGATCACGCTGTGCGCCAGGGACACAGGGTAACCGCTGCCTGGAGAGTGAGAGGAAATCACGTCCCTACCTGCCGTCTACATGTGCTGGACCAACACTGCCCCTCTTCCCCCTCTCAGGAAGGAGGCACAGGCAGGGTGCAGAATGCTAAGTATCTCGTTGCTGGGAGGATCGTGTGGCACTATTGTCCGGTTCCATTTTCCTCTGCTCACACTAATGAAATAAGACATGAGATAGTCCCTGCCTGCCTGCTGACACTATCCAGGCTTCCCTGGGATACCCATACACAACATCTCCCACGATGATGCTCACTCTGCTATCTCTGCATGCTTGCCTGATGGCTCTCTTCCATGCCAGCTGCCCATGTGCTAAAATTGACAAGATGTTTGTCCCACCCTTGCCTCCATCGGACCCCTGTGGGGGGTGGGGAGACACTGATGCTTATACATTTCAGTGCCCGTGTCAATGGAGCAGGCAAGGCAAAGGGAGGCTGGGCCTGGGGACTTGCATGCACGCTCAACTCCAGAGCAGTGATTTGCTGGTGGGGTCATCCAGATGAGGAGCTGGTGTTTCACTGGGGTCTCCCCTTCTGTCTTGGGCGCCGAGGAGATGGGATCTTAGCAAGATCACATTGTGGAAAGATGGCTAAGGAAGCGAGCTCCGCTCCTGGTCTCACAGGGGGAAATTCATCCTGCGCAGAGAATCAGCACTGGGCCTAGTAAAACCCCCCAATATGGCTAAGTGGGACTCCAGGGGAGCCCAGACCTTGCACTAATCCTTTGCATAGTCCCCCTTAGCCCTCAGAGCCCCAATGTGAGAGGTGGGGTGGAGAAGATGAAATTGTATCAAGGCATTGGCCTTCCTTTTGGAGGCACTGCACAGCCGGTATGTTGTGGGCTCCTCTTGGGTGGGAAGAGGCTAAGCAGCTGTAGCCCTTGGCTGGGTGGGAGGCTGGAGCATTAGGGTTCAAGCGCCCTAGACCTCATTTTGAGTGGGGAGGGGTTTTGTCAGACTCATCCCGCCTTGTGCCCTCCCGCTGCCATTTGGCAATGAGAAGTGATGTACAGGACGGGTTTGGTGTTAGGCATCTCCCCATGACAAGACAAGAGCCCTGTTATGCAGAGCGTTTGCACCTCCTCCAACCCCTTCTTCTTTCTCCCTCAGCACCTGAATTCCTCAGAAACTTTGCTCCTTTCCTGCCTTTCTCCACGGTGCTGTGTACTCCAGCGAGCCAGCGTGATGGAAGCCTGCATTCCATGATATCTGACTGAAGCAGGCGCCAGCCCAGAGCAAGGACCAGCACAGGGAAGGAATGGGTCTCAGGATGGCACTGTTCCTCCCCTGCTCCCTGACTCGCTCTCGGATGAGAGGGGGCAGCAATCTGATGCTAGCTGACTCCAGCAGCAAATCTGCACCAACCCTAAGCAGGCTGACCTCTGCTGGCTGGCACACCGGGGCTTAGTCTATCTACTGCTCCCCCCAGAAAGAGGAACCCAGAGAAATCTTCCCCAGCGTGTCCAAACCTACATCTTACTCCACCTTATGTCCTGCAGGGGCCTGGAAAGCCACCCTCCAGCCCGGAGACTGCAGGATGGAGAGGAAAGAGAGCAAGCCACAGAGAGGAAAGGAACAAAATGACAGAGAGACAAACCCAGCCCTCTTGCATTCAGGGAAGACGGTAGCTTTCTCATGGTGATCATCACCCTGTTCCAGGTGCCCCTTCTCCTCTGCCTCGCAAAACCCAGCCCCCTTAAGACTCAGGAATTGGGCCCCCAAAATCAGGAGAGGCTTAATAATTACAAGATTTGGAAAAAAAATAATGAATTTGTGCTCTGTCTGACACCCCTTCAGTGTCTTAGCCTGTAGGCATCATCTTATCCAGCTTTCCTCCACAATCACCAGGGCTAGCAGTTACCCATTGCCCGCCAATGAACGTTGAGATTCTCACTTATTTCTGTGACTCCAGGAGCTGGGGCTTTAAGAGAAAACACCCAATATCACCAGAGATAGCAGCATGGGATGGCACCAGCCTCTGCAGTGCCATTTCATTTGAATCCCTCCCCCACCCCGCCAAAGGTTTACCATCTGTTTAGTTTGCTGGTGCCACCACTGCAAGGCCTGCCTTGCCCCTTCCCCCAACCCCACCCCACCGAACTCAACTGATGGCAGTGGAGGGAGCCCATTTCACTCTGGCAGAAGCAAGAGGAGAATCAGGCCTCAAGTTTCTCTGCCTTGTAGCAGAGACAAGGGGGCTCCCTGATCTGAGGAGAGCTCAGGTAACTAGGAGAACAGCTGCATGGTGACAGGCACTGCCTGTCACTGTCTCCCAGGCTGTGTCTTGCGGGGAGAGGTTAATATCCCCAAAGCAGGCTGGCTTGCTCTGCAGGGCACACGGCCCAGCTGAGCCTTGTCTCTGGCTGTTGTACCAGTGCATGTTGAGGGTCTGGGCGCCACAGGGAGCCCGAGAACCTCAGTGGCTCAGCCAGTGGAAATCAGAAATGCCTGGGATGCAGCTGGAGGAGCCGGAGCAGAGTCCTGAAGGGCACTGGGAAGAAATGGGGTCCCCTGGCTCTGGAGCAGTGAGGGGTCTGGGGGAAAACACTCAGTTTAATCAGTGCCAGGTGGGGTTCCTGCAGCATGGGCTCTATGCCAGCCATGACTTACCAGCACCAAGGGGAACTGGGGTAGAGGGAAGGTGCCACGCAGGACCAGGTGAGAGATACCACAAGAGATGGACAGTGGGTCAAATATGCTGTTAGTTTTGTTGCCAGGTAGTTGCCCAGGATTGTGAACATGTAGCCTCTCCCACAGGTGATGGGTAGAACCCCCAAGGAGGCACCGCTAAGCCTGGCTAAATGTGTGCTGGGAGGCCAGCTAGACTCACTGGCCCAGAGACCCAACAGATGGTTGTGCGCTAATGAGATCTGTCAGCGACATCCCAGTGGGCAAGAGGAAGAATTGCCCGTCCCCACATCCGAGAAAGGGGGAGATAGGAGCACTGCAGCTGGCTGGACCGTATCAGGTATGATGCCCTGCAAGGGGTGGAGCTTGGAACACAGGTGAGGATGTCAGAGAGACCAGGCAGGGGGTTCCAGAAGTGTACAGCACCAGCAACAAGAGCAGAAATGTGGGGAACCACTGCGAGAACCTTTTGAAGTGCAGGGAGGAAAGAGCAGAGTTTGTTCCTAACTGCAACCTGGGAGCATGTGCTTGATCCCCTGATGAGGGGCAAACAGAGGCCACCTTGCAAGGTTACCGCCGTGAGAGTTGAGGTAGGTAGTACAGCCAAGCACATCTGCACACACCGGAGGCACTCTGAGCTTCTCCCATGTTTGGGGGTTAGATCAGGCCCCCTTGTGTGGTCATTTACAGCTGTGCAAAGTAAGGGCACAGTACATCCAAGTACTGCCATCCTGGTTGGGGGGCTGAAGCTGTATGAATACTAATGGATCTGGGAGATGGCTGGGGGTACACACAAACAAAACCCAAGCTTCACTTCAAGTCGAACAAAGGTTTAGCTCATCAACTGTTCGAAAACATTTTATTTTAATAAAACTGAAAAGTTTTGAAATGCCAAGTAATTTTCTGAATTGAATAAAAGTGAAATGTTTCAAAATAAATATTTAAGTGTGGGGGTTTGTTTGTTTTTTTGACCAAAACAGTTTGGTGAAAGTGACAAATTCGTTAAATGTTTCAGTTGACCTGAATCTTCATTTTTCATTAAAGTTTCAGCTGAGAAATTATGCCCCGCTCTGTTGGTAGTGCCATTACCCCAGTGTAAGTACAGGTAATCCCGCATAAAGATGCGGAGCAACAGATAATCAGGCCCATTATTTGGAAGGAGGACAAATCTATACTACAAATAAAAACCTGCAACTAGGCAGGGGTGAATGTTGTCGGATCCAAGGAGAAGCTTATCTTTGGCTGTGGTGGTATTTCCCCCCTTCCCTCCCTGCTAAACAACATAATTACCTTTGATTAAAAACTGCCAGAGGTCACCTTCACAACAGGTGCCAACTTTTTTTTTCCAGGTGGGTGCTCGACCCCCAGTCTGCCCCAAGACCCCACCCTCATGCTGACTCTCTCTGCCTCACTCCGCTCCCTCCCCTCAGTGCCTCGTGCCTGCCAAACAGGTGTCTGGTAGGTGCTGAGCATCCACTAATTGGAGCACCCACAGAGTTGGCGCCTATGACTTTCCACTACACCTGTAGTCCTGCTGCCCTCTGAAAAAAAGTGACCAGCAAAAGAAATTCAAAAAGTGTGTCTGTTTGCTTTATTATTATGCAGAAAGAAAGCCTGAAGTATTTTTTTCCTGATTCTTTCTTCAAGTAGAAATGCAGATTTAATCTACCCTGCTACTCTGGGAAAACTCTATGGACAACTAATAGGAAGGGATTGTTTTTAGGCTTCATCAACACAGAGTTTTGTAAATTATACTGAAGTAGTTAGACAGGCATATTATACTGGTAAAACTCAACTCCCCATGAAGACCCTCTGGTTAGGATTGCCACCTTTCTAATTGCTGGTAACTGGACTCCTGAGGCCCCAACCCTGCCCAGTCCCTTCCCTGCTCCACCAATTCCCTTGAGGTCCCAACCCTTCTCCACCTCTTTCCTAGGCCCCACCCCTGTTGCTTGCTTACCCATCCCACCCCCGTCACTCACTGGATTGTCTCCACCTCCCTTACCCTTCATAGCTGGACTCCCTTCATTCTGGGGCTGGGACAAGAGCTGCTGCAGCCTCACAAGGAGGCTACCTGCAGGTAGGGAGGCCCCAGCTGAGCAGGGGCTGGCATGGTGCCTCCCCTGTTCCCATGGTAACTGGACTGTTGGTGTCAGGTCAGGTGTACTGCCAGGTCCCCCTTTTGACTGGACTTTCTGGTCAAAAACCGGGCACCTGGCTATCCTAAATGGCACCTGGACACAGAAGCCAAGGCCTGGATTGTCTGGGTAAAATCCAGATGGGTGGCAACCCTAACTCTAATATAAGACTGGCTTTTCTTGAGTTTACCTTAAACCCCTTTCCAAGTGACATAAACTAAACAGAAGAAAAGCCGGTTTATACCAGATCATTTACATGGAGAGTTATAGCAGCATAACTATCAGTCTACATTCATACTTTAGTTTATACTGGAAAAATGTATGTGTGGGAAAGGCCTTAGTCAGACTGTTTAAAAACAAACAAACAATCTTTGGTGTCTGTGGTAATATCTATTGAATTCAGAGGCCTGACAAACAGCTGGGAGGAAAGATTTCTTTGTTACATACTCAATCAGCATAGGCAATTCACCTCCCCGAGAGGCAGTAGAAGACCTAGGTGCTGTTTACAGCAGAGTTAGGTGGGTTTGGATACATTGCTCAGGGAGCAATGTACCTGGATTGACCCAACTTCAGGCTTTAGAGTTTACTTTGATCTGCTAACTCATGTTAGAACTGCACTCTGCCTTGCCTTCACTAGGGTTTTACCTCATGTTAGTTACCCTATATTATCTAGCACATGTTAACATCCTTTTCCTCTCATGATGAGAAGGCCATAGTGAAATTTGTTCCAGGTGCCTTTTGTCACCTGGATCAAGTGTTTGGGGAGTGTGCACACTCGCCTTACAAACATGTTAACTACCCCAAGTTAACTGGCAATTAGTTAATTTGACATTTAAAAGAAACCCTAGTTTTGACATACCTTCCAAGACACTCCATTGACTTCAGCGTGCACCAGGTCAACCACCAGAAAAGAATTGCTGGAGGAAGGTGAAATTCCAAGGAGTGGTCTGAGAATATGTGTCTCTTTCCACCAAGGCCAATGTGGTGGGAAAGTTCCTCTGAAGACCTTCTTCTGGAAAGCCAGTGGGCTAAATCCTGCTTTCCTTTACCATGAAATCAATGGAACTACGCGCATATGTCAGGAGATCCAGAGTTGGCCCAGTGTTATTTTAAAACTGGTCATTGCAGTGTTGCACCAAATAGTCATCAAGGAGTCCCAGATGTTAACACTTCATTAAGGTGAATGAGGCAACAGCTCTAGGCGTTGACACTGAAGCTGCGGCTGGAGGAGACAGTTTTCTGCAGAATAGGCCAGCACTGCATGGCTTACCCTGTGAAGCCTTGTGACTGCAGTGACGGGAGATGGAAGATGAAAATTTTCCAGAGCTTTGCGGAAGTGAAAGTTTCTGAATTTGTAGGACCTGCACATTTATTCCCGTGTTTCCTGCCCCAGGTCACTGCCTGGCAAACTGCTCACTGCTCTATTCTCTTGTTTCTGCAATACAAAAACAGGGTGCAGGAGCCTTTATCCAAACATGCTGTGCCTTTTAAAATCTGGCTGCAGTGCTGAGCTTTGGGTGACACAAGCTTCTCCATATTACCAGGGCTGTGTCTCTACCCAGACCAAGAGTAAAGTTACTCCTTGTGCAGGGAAAATCCTAACAGGAATTCCAGCAATGAGGATGGGATCTAAAACAAGACAGAATCAAGGTCAAGTCTTCATGAAAGAGCACTGCGTGTGTGTGTGTGTCTGTCTGATTTGGAACAAGCTGCACCAACAAAAAGAAATTTAAAAGTGCAGTACATAGAAAACAAGACCGTAACAGCTACTTACCCTATTTGAAACATTCTTTATACACAGGCATTCCGTGCTAGCTGCACTTTACAAGTGGTCTTAAAGTGCACCCAGCGTAGTTCACTCCTGAGAAACAAAGGCATGGGTGAGTGTGCTGAGCCCCTTTATCCATAGGAAACAGCCAAGATCTTCTTGCCACGAGAAGATGATGAACAGTGCTCCAGCAGGACGTGAGGATCCAACAAGCTTCCTAGTTGAGAACCAGCATAACAAATGGGGACATAAACCCTTAAATCAGGCATGTGATGTATAGGGGCAGATCAGCTGCTGTCAACTAGAAGTGGCTGAAAACTTTTTGACTGAACAGCTTTCCCTCCAAAAATGCAGCGTAATTGAAAAGTTTTGCCGGAACATGTCAATTTCAACCAATTTTTTCTGTGGGCAAAGTTGCAGTTTCTTTTGGATAAAGATTGTTTTGACTCTTCTATAAGAGATAGATTAAAATATTAAATAGAATATTATACAACTTAATATTTACCAATGGAAATATTTTAATGTCATATTGAAGTCAAAATGAAAATAATCAAAACAGGTCAGTTTCACCATTATTGGAACAACACATTTTGGTGGTCCCAAACTGAAAGATTTTTGAAATTTTCATTTCTTGGGAAATTTTGAAGTTTCCAGTGGAATGGAAATTCTGGTCCCTGTCCAGTCTCATGCTTGAGCTCGGCCAGTTTACACGAGTTCAGGCTCTGACCCATAATCTGTCATTGCTTCCCCACCCTATAGGCATCTTCTCCATTTGCACTAAGCTGAGTCCCAACTAGCTATCCCTTATCCTCAACCAACTCTCGGGGAGGCACTCAGCAAGATGCTCCATCAGTGAGAGACACCTGGCACACCTAGTCCCCTAAAAATACACCCATGTGATGAAAGATATAGGGACATTCAGATTAAGCACTAGCCACTGAAAACAGCTGGCCGCTCTGAGCAATACAGCTTTCCTCCTGATGGAATATTAGCTCTCGAGTCTCGCCTTGCTTACTTACTGTCACATTGTATGTACTCTAGAATACGGCACAAAGTCAGCTAATGCCACACAGTAATACAATACATTATGGATTCACATAATTATGTAGGTTTAGAGTAACACTAATGCAAGATGCATGAAGTGATATCTGTCCCTGCCTGCAGGTATATGGGATCTTAGGGAGCAATTACCACACAGGTGGGGTGCCAATTAGTTTATTTATTAAAGGAAAAAGGAAGTGGTGGGAATTTAACAATGAAATACAATGGGATGGGGTGTATAGGGTGTTTACAATAGACAAGGATGGGGGGGTTCTTATTGAACAGTGTAGGGAGTTCTAACAGTGGGGTACAGTAAGTGGGGTTCAGCACAATGGGATACAGTACAGTCAATAAGCGTATCAAAAAGAAATACAAAATAAAATGGTAGCTTCTATATAAAATGGTCAACAATCTTAGATAGAATGTATTAAGTGGTTATTGGCCTTATACACAATGTAACACAATGGTATCAATACAAATACAAAGTATATCAGAAAAGTGGAAGCAACCAATGGGGTGTTATAATTACAAGTAAAATGTGAATCACAATGCAATAGTACAATATGGGTGATAAGTGAAATTATGCAATGTAACAGTATAAAAGAAAAGTAATGACTTAATTTGTCAGGCTAGGATAGCAGATAATCTGTCAAGGAACAGGAGGGGGGAGGGGAGTGAATGATTAGTGGCAACTGATGAGAGAGCGCAGCTGGAAGCAGCAAGAGAGACTCTGAAGCCCTTCAGGGTAAGGACAACGGAGCAGTGTGATGGTGATCTTCGGTAGGGGAGGGGCAGCGGAGAAGTGCAAAGACGGGCTAGAGAGAGGTTTAAGCAACAAGCGGACACCAAAAACAAAGGGAAAAAAAACGGCAAAGGGTTTGGGAAGTTTCACAGGGGGAGAAGCAGCAAAGGGTTATAACAGGGAGACACGGAGAAGCACACAGGGGGAGATTGGAGCGGGGGAAACACACAGACACGGGAAAGTTCAGGGAGAGATCAGGACAGTGGGAAGATGAATTTAAGCAGCAAAAACCTTATCTTAACCAATGACTAAGCAAAACAACAAATATCATAATTCTAAGCAAAACTATAACAAGCAACTATACGGAGCAACAAAACAGTAAACTATAACAAGGCAGGTGAACTTACAAGCTCTACAATCTTAAACTATGACTTATTAAACTAAAAAACAAAACCTATGGTGCACCTTATGCTAAGGGGAAGTCAGAGGGCAGAGTGGTATGTGCCCAGGATACAGCTCCCAAGGAAGCCAAGGGATGGTGGCTGAAACCAAGGGATACAGCTGAAAGCAGGGAGCCCCGAGGCAAAGCCCACAGGAGCAGAGCTTAGCAGCAACACAAACTTGTTTTTAGCAGCAAAGTGCTGCGGAGTTTAAGAAAGGTTTTAAGACACAGACCAAGGTTTAGCTTGAGTCTGTGTGCTGGGGAAACAGAGCCAGCAGCTAAAATAATAAAATAAAAGTAGGGAAAGTTTCACAGAGGGATTCTTACCAGTCCCCAAGGCAGGAGCAAAGGCAGAAGCAGCAAGAACATCAGAAGGCTCGGTATAGTCTCAATAATCAGGAGATCTCTCAGGTAGCAATTCGTTCTTCGTGCGGGGAGGGAGGGTTCAACAAATGGGGGTATGCTCAAAAATAAAAGGAGAGTGGAGAAAGGACCCCCCAAAACCCCTGGCTGATCAGACCAGGCAGCAATGCAGGAACCTTTCTGATATTTGTTTCAAAAATGTCTGTTTTTAAAGGCAAACTCAGGCAGTTTCCCGCCAGTAATCCTGATAGGCTCCCTTTGTCACAGGGGAGGAGGCACAGGGAGAAAACTGCAGGTTAGCACAGAAACATGTCTGGGCAGAGTCCTGTGCAATAGGTGACTCAAAAGCACGAGGCCTATGACTCATGCCCAGGATCTTAAAAACACAATAGGTCTTGCAGCTCTGGACATTGCCTGCCCTACACCGAGCCCAGGTTCAACGAGGTGATAACAGGACCAACCCTTTGAACAGGGCAGTGGTCCCATTTAGCACGCAGCACAAGTGGCCATCCCTTTGAGAAGGGCAGTGGCCCTGGTAAACGACTTAACAGCCAGGGAAGGGCGGCCACAGGAGGAGAACAACAACAAAATGGAGTATGGGGACTGCTGTAAGAAACAAAATGGAATAGGGGGATAGCTGTAACAGACAATATCCTAAGGTATTACTTCTGGAGTCACACTGCGTTAGCCATTTAACCATCCCAATGTAGTGTACTGTGCAGCAGGGATTGTGTCTTTTCTTTAGAGGGCTTGGGGCAAGAGGCAGGGTTGTGGATGTACTGTACATTCCACAATAGATAATAGTATTCCTCACGCTGCCTGATATTTAATTCATAGCCACCATTTCACAGGAGAGAAAAAAAATTAAATTGGTCCTCTCCCCTGATCATGGTATGTTGCTGCGGGTTTGCATAGCAGATAAGCCCTTGCAGTGGTTTTGAAAATAAGGGCGTTTTTGCAATATTGAGTTAATATCAGAGATCTGATTTACACTTGCCTTTGAAAAAAGAATACATAAGATGAGCACTGAGTGCCATGAGGTGCTTGGGTGTGAGAGGAGCCAGATTAACCCTTGCTACGATTGTGGGAGTTCTGGAGAGAATCCTATCGACCTAAGTTACAGAGAGGCAATGCACAGGATAGCGAGCATTTTGCGAGTGCTGTGGTAAAATTTGTGCTTAGGAGATGAAAGATCCCAGATTCAAATCCTAGTTGAGATCTTCTGGTGGCTATGGTAGTTTGTCTTAAATAAAACCTCCTGGCTACTTTACTAGTGTACTGAAGAAAGAAGGCACAGCCATGGCTGGTTCACTGCAGTGCCTCTGAACATGAATGAAGCACTAACCACTAATCACTCATTCCTGTTCTAATCATGTTGTGAGCACATAACTTTTGCACTTTGAAACTAACTCTTCAGCTGGTTTCACTCAGTGTGGCTCCATGGACTACAGTGAAGCTGGACTGATTTACAGCAGCTCAGGATCTGGGGCACTATATCAAAAGGGTCTTAAAACAGTTTACAAACATTAATCTCAGTCTCACATGCTCCCTCCTCCCCCGAGGCAATAAGTACCACCATCACCTGCATTTTACTGAGGCACAGAGTGGTTAAGTGACTTGCCCAAGGTCTCACAGTGATTCTCCCACAACTAAACATTAGACAACATTTATTCTAGGGTCCAGGATCTTTATCATGTGATGAAGATTGGCCAGGAGGGGACAGGACACAAAGAGGTGTGCAAAGGGGATTGTGTTGAATGGAGCTACTGCTCTGCATAACAGGGCACAGGAAATCACTTCGGCCTGACAAACAACTTGCCGGCCAGCAGCAATGTAAAGTTTGCATCAGTAGAGATGGCAACGCTCCAGTAAACTTGAAAAGCACAACAACATTTTACCATTAAAGCCTCATGCTGCTTTTTATACACCCCCGTTTCCCATCATTGCTTCTCACCCCAAGTGATAGCTGTGTACATCTCAGAGATACTCAGTTGCTGCTCCCACTGTGGTGACCAGATGTCCTATTCTGGGTAGGCTTGTCCTACTTTCCAGCAGGACGGTCTATTTTTGCCTTTCCTAAAGTCATGTGACTGCATGTCCTTCTTCCTGACATTATTTTCCTACTTGTCCTAGCAGCTGACATCCCTGGCAAGCAGCTTTTCCCAGCATCATCCAAAGCAGAGAGCACATTCAGCTATTTACATCTGGTCTGTTTTGTTTTGGTTTTTTTGGGGGGGGGGGGGAGGGCAGTGGATGGGAGCTCTCCTGCATCTGGAGGCTACTGATTCTGTCTCATTCACTGATATTCACTTCTCTGCAGTGGTGAGAGTCATACATGCCAATAACAAAACTATTACTGGCCACCGAGTGGAAATGCCATTGGATAGCATGTGGGGTTCAGGGGCCCCATAGCTACACAGACTCCAGTGACTAAGGAATTTGCCCATCATGTACTTTTTATTTTAAGAATGTGTCAAGTGCCCAGCCTTTGGGTGAAAGATTATTATAAAACAGAAAAGGGAAGGAGGAGGAATAGACAGCACCTTAGACTAGCCAAAGCCTTGGCTGGCTGCTCCGAGCCTTGTAGTAGAGATGAGGAAAAACCCTAGTTCTGATCAGACCACTGGAAGGAGTGAGATAGAGTCAAGAGCCCTCCTGTGAGCATGCCCTGCATCCACAGCCTTGCCTCCCACCTGGGCCATGATTATATATCTAGGGCCTGCCAGCAGGTGCCTCCGCTGATCTCAGCTCTCCCTGGGATACAAATGGAAAAGCACGACCTGCCCCTATTAATAGTTCATTTCCCTGCTTGTATGAAAAGAGAGCTGAAAATAAACAGCAGCTTATCACAGGAGAAAAGTCTGCAGGTCAGAGAAGCTGTGCTCCACATAGTGCCTTCTGTGCTGTCTCTGAGTAGGGGAAACTCCAGACAGCCAGGAAAACTCCCCCAAGTCAAGCCAGGTGTCAAGCAGACACAGTTCACCTGTGGAAGACAACTGAGGGCATTATGAGGTTAATTTAGCAGCCATGGCAAGTCCTTACAGGAGCTGGGCCATGGTGAGGGAGGAGAATGAAGGCTACAAACTGAAGGGAGATAAGTATGGGGATAGCAGGATATGGTTTATTTTAAGGCCTGTTTGCCATCTTGGGAAGGGCAGGGTGGATCAAACTGTTCTCCTGCACTGGATATCTAGTACAGTTCAGATCCAATTTGCTACAAAAGCCTCTAATTATTCACACTGAATCGCTCCATTAGCAACCGAGGCTCTGCAATCTTTTGTCTGCAGCCTGGCTGAAAATGCCCCCGTGTTCCTGCATAAAGAACAGCTAGTACAAGGATGCTTGAGTGGCGTAAACAGAGCCTGGATCTAGTGAGGGTACGCCTCAGAAAGCCTAATGTAAGTAGACAGGCTGCATGACTTAATGAGGGGAAAGGGCTTGCTTAATTAACTTTAGGGGTTCTTTTGTAAAGTCTGCCATGACAGACAGGGGAAATACAGTGGATTATGCATGGCTAGATTAGCAGAAAACAGGTTAATCTCCAAGAGTAGAGACCCTAGTGATGAGCCACTACAGTGTGTGATGGGGGTAGGAAGAATTTCTGGGACCAGAGAGAAACAGAGTGACCACCCAGTGGAACTTCTCTAGCTAAAACAGGCACTGAGGTGGTCTGACTGGGAGCAATTAGAAGTAGAAGTGTTCTGTTGGCTCAGCCAGGACAGACTATCCTGCAGGCATAGTTCCTAGCACTTTTTCTAGCCTGGTTTTCAATGTTGCAGGCGAAGGTGTTCTGCCACCTCCCTTGGGAGACTGTTCTACCACCAGAGACTCACTCGGTGGAGAGTTGCCCGGATTATTAGTAAGCCAGTGTGTTTTCCCTTTGCTCTGCTTCATCCCACCCTCCCTAGTTAGCTCCCTTTGAATAACCCTAAACTATTCTTCTCCATCCAGGTTGCTGCTGACACCCTTGAAATAGTCACTCCTGGCTGTTGCCACCCTTTCTTGCCCAACCACCAGCTGTAGCTCTTAAGCCACCCTCCCCTCCCACCCCCTAGTCATTCTTGCTGCTCTTTTCTAATCCCCTTCTGTTCTTTCTGGTGTGTTTTGGCTCCTTTTGTTTGTGCTGTGGCATGTCAAACTGATCAAGACAAGTCTCAAAGGACAATCTCCAAGCTTGCTGGTGGCCAGGCAGGAGCTGCAGGAAATTACAAGGAGCAAAGCAAACATATTGTGAGCTATTTGGGGCTTTGAGCCAACTGGGTCAATAAACTGAAAGTGCCATTTCGTGTTGGCTAATAGGTGTGCAGAAAACAAATCAAACAGGAAAGTTTGTGTTGAATAGAGCAGAGTCATGGAGAAGACCGAGAAAGAAAAGATCTTAGGATGACAGGGAGCAAGTCCTTTGAAGTCTTATCACCCCACTATAGGGGAGTTGGATTAAATTCACAGACAAAAAACTTAAGTTACTGATCCATATTCTCAGCTTCTTCTTAGGGGTATGTAAGCAATTGCTCTTACCACAATAGCACCCCCTCCTGGAAGGGTGCAATGTTGCAGGGGACTTCACCTCTAGCTCCCCTGGGTGGATACTTCCTTGGCTTTTCAATGGCCTGGTTCTGTCTGAGTCTTCTGGCCTCCAGCCAGGTCACTTGAAAGTTCAGTCTCCTTCGGGGGGTGACCAAAGGTCCAACTTTAAGTCCAAATAAGTCTCTAAACTAATAATTGCACTGAAGTTCTCTGCTCTTCAACCCCTCTTCCCAACCCCTGCAGAGCTTCTCCTATGCTGTTTCCTCCCAGTAGGTTTTCCCCACTGCCTCGCTCCAAGGGGATTCTGGCAGCTTCTCTCGGGGAACTTCCAGCTCCTTACAAAGCCCTCCAATAGGAACCTGACCTGCTCTTTGAGTCTCTTCCAGATGGACTTCCCCATGCCCATTCCAGACAGGGAACCTTCCCTCACTCCTCTTTCCTTCCTTAAGCTGAGTTCACAGCTCTGTTTAAGCAGTCATTTCTGATTTCCCCTATAGCTGGGCTCACTCATTATAATCCAGTTACCCTCACACTCAGCTAGGGGATAGCTGTCTAGTTACAGGCAAGGATGAGCCAAGCTCACCTTAAAGGTCCAGGCAGTCTGTGGCAGGGTAAAACATTGGAGGGATGTTGTAATGATCCCAAACCAATAGTTGCTGACCCAGGAACTTCAGAGTTCAGATTACTCTGGAAAAAGAATCCAAACATGTTAAGGCTGGAAATGCACATAAGGCATCTCAATAACCTTAACTCTTCCCTATAGTGATGCCATGCAGTAATCATGAGAGTCAGATTAGTTTAAACTAATTTTTAAAGATATGAAAAACAAAATCAAATGTTTCCCCAATCATGGCCCCAATGGGTCTAAAGGAGAGGAAGGAGGTGGAGATCAGCAGCCATAGCACTGGCTCTGAGCCCACAAGGAAAGGGGGCCCATATTTTTCCTGATTCACTTTCCTTATCCCTAAAGGAACTCCACTCAGTTTGCCTGTGATGGCTGTCCTTTTGGATGACACACTGGGGATTGAATAAGAGGCTCTAGAGCTAAGAAGCATGCACAGCTGCAACCAAGGCTTTATAGCTGCAGACAAGGGCATATCTTTGTGAATAGGCACAGCAGGGGATGCGTAGCTCCCAGTGAGTTGTATGTACTCTTAAGGAATAGAATCAAGGAAATTATCTAAGCAGAGGGACAATTTAACAAAGGTTTAGTGAAGGAAATAAATGTACTGTGAACTATTTGCCTCTGCCCTTGATCTTGGTGAAGGGGAAAGGAGCGGAACTAAAGACAAGGACAAAACTTGCTAAATTCACTGATAGTCTGCTAAAAAAATAAATGAAGCTGTTAAGGTGGCTGGGTAAAGCACTGGGAGATGGTCTCCCTCTTAGTTAAAAATAAAGCTATACAAAAAAAAGAGTCCACACATCTACTCCTATGTTTAAAGTTCATGTGAGCTGTGTTGTCCCTGAGGTGTTTCCTCAGTGTGAATGTACACAGAATGGACTTTTAGTACCAGTGCTCATGTGAAGCACATTTTATGCTCTTACTTGAGAGCTGATGGAAAGCAAGTTGCAGATTCACTTTCCACCAGCATTTGCAAAAAAAAAAGTGCTCAGAATTACACAAACCAGATGTGACTTCTGTGACTCATCAGAACAAAGCTCCAACAGCTAGCCAGAGTTAAAAACTCAGGAAAGATTGTGAAACAGTTTGCAATAATGAGAAAGTTGCAACCTTTCGCAGATGGACTACAAACAGGTGAAATTCGCCACATAACTGATTTGTTTCAAATTCATTCAGTTCAGGCTGAAAAAGAGAAGTTTGAATATATGTTGCATCTCCGTCAAGGAAAGCATCAAGTTAGCAAGGCGAAGAAGCAGCTGACATACTGAAAGCCTTTTGGTGTCCTTCCACCCGCAGGTCAGAGGTTTGTGTGCCAAGTTTGAACTGGACAATTCCCTCCATACAAACTAGCATCATGGAGGGGAGGAAGGGCTCATTTGTTCTAATGCTGCTTCTTTTCTGCATGGTTAGAAAGTGACTTATTGAATTTCAAACAGGAAGGCAAAGAGCCACGAAAGAACCTTCTTCTATAGTTGTTTTGCAGAAACACAGATCACATGAACTGAGAAAGATGCCAAGCTTGGCCTGATTAACTGTTCTGTGTTGTCTGGTTTAGTGTGCTGGACTTTATTCTGGCAGACTGCTAGCCAAAGCAGCGCCAGTTCCTCCAAAGAAGCCTTTACAAGCTGTCTCCAAGCTCAGAGCTCTTGCCTACTTACTTCACAGATGGAGATCAGAAAGGTGTTTCTCGTAATGACCCTTGCAGAGAGGGGCTGGTGATGGATTGAGCCAAACGGCTGTAGAGACCTACAGTATGGAAATAAAAGCAGGGACTTGAGGGTCTTGGGGGTGGGGAGAGTAGGAACAGAGGGGCTCTTACATTTGCATTTAAAGTGAATGGAGTGCTGCTGAAACATGCTAGGGTTTAAATTCTCCATTTACCCATAAAATGGGTACAGCGGCAGTGCAAACTCCCCCAGTATCTTCTCTGCTCAATGTGCCTCCACCCTGATCTCCTTGGCTGGTGGAGAGCTGGCAGAGCCTCTGATGTAGGTGGTGAATTGGGAGCACGATAGAAAGGTGGTCAGAGTGCATTCTGTTCTGTTCATTCTCTGCTTCCCAGGCTCATAAGCTGCCATGGGAATCAGAGTGTAAACTAGAGCAGCCCTGAGAGCATGTGAGGAAAGCAGATTGTCTCCTGCCCTAAGCCCCGGTACAGAGGAACAGAGAATCAGGCCCTGTGTCTGTTTTTTCTCCTTGAACCACTTTGCTCTATTTAAAACAAATTATCCTCAAACGAAGGACTAATTGTCTCCAATCTAGGGTAGGTTTAACAGAGCACCTGCGGTAAGTTTTCACTTTCAGTGTTGTAGCTGACTCCAGCTCAGATACACTGTGACAGCACATACAGCAGACATGCTAACGGGGTTCTACAGAGCACATCGAGGAGTGAATGCAGTTCTGGCCACAACGACACCATAGAGCAAGGACACACAAATGGGCCAAGAGTGATAAGGGGCAGTGATTTCAGCCACTGAGGGCTCCTTGGTGACCTACCAGAAACGAAATGCCTGGTCTCAGATCACATCCTAGTGGTTATGTCCACATCACAGTTGGTACTGGTTGGCCCTCTTGTTGTCTCAGCAGAGAGAAGGAATGGAAGGGCCATAGAGACAGAGCTCCCCTCTCACGTCCACAGACAGTCCCTCCCTCCAGCACTGCTGAGCCATATTGGTTGCTCATGGAGGAGATGCTTGGATGGCTATTGCCCATGCCATAGCAGTTACAAGAATTAGGGGAGAACTTCAGTGAAGGATGAAGAATCCATCACCTTGACATGGTTTAAACAAAACAATGAAAAATATGCTTGTGTGATGCAGTGTTCACCTACACTTGCCCTGAAAGGGTTAATATATGCTAAGACTGGGACCAATCAGCCAGACAGGCCACAGCTGAGGAGAATCAGGTGGCTTAAGTAATCCCCTGAGCAAGTGAGGGAGCTCAGTTGAAAAGGCACCAGCAGAGCTGGGTTTATAAAAGCAGAAAGCTGCGAGGAAGCAGTCACTCCCTGACAGAAGGGAGGGGTGTTTGGGGCCATGGAGGCTGGTAGCCTATAGTTACTTCATGGGAAGAGGCAGTTATGGGCCTGGCAAACCAAGAGGTGGGGAGGGAGAACTAGAAGGTATGGAAGAGGCTCAGGGAAAGGCACCAAGGCTCAGGAGGGAATAGACTTTGGCTACTGATGTGTTCCTGAGCTGGAACCTGGAACAGAGGGTGGACTGGTGTTCTGCTACCAGCCACCAGGTATGTGGCACCATAGGGAAGACTGCCTGAGAATGGTGGTGAAGAAAGACTGCGGGAAGGAACCAGACACAGACAGCTTGTTTGCTCAGGAAGGCGCCCCGTCGTCAGACGTGGCAGCCCTTTTATTATCTTCAGTTACAGCATTCCTACAGCATTAGCATGATTCACAACTCTATTTACTATCCTTCTATTGGTGGCCTTGGGACTCTCCCCTTCCCTTCCTCCCATGTGGAAAAGCAGAAGCGCAGCGCGTGTTGTACTTTTCCATCCTACGGGGATGTGCTTTACTTTCCCATCTTGTGATTAGATAAAGGGTTTATAGGGAACAATCATCTGGTGGCTTGCCAGCCAGGACCGATCCCTACATCTCCCCTTTTAGTTTTTAAGGATAAGGAACATATTTTTGTTTGGCCCACGGACAACCCTGGGTACACAAGGAAAACAGGGAGGGGACGCATTGAATACTGCAGCAGGTAAATATGAGAAGTAAAAGGCAGAGTCCCCCATAGGTTATTAATTGGTGTAACCAGCCCCATCCTGGCAGCCAGTTAGACAGCCAATCCCACCAGGAAGAGAAGGGATCGTTGTGAATTTGAATTCGAGCAGTTAGGTTTTTTATCTGCGCAAGCTGATTATTTACAGCGTGAGAATGATCAGAGATGTTAAAACAACACATGTTATTAACCTTTTCGCACCCATAGTGGTGCAATAGGAGACAAATATCATTATACATAACATCACACAAGAATTAGCATTCAGGCAAGCAATAAAAGCATTTAACAAATTCTCTGGGGTTTTCTCCTTTTCTTGCTGTTCCAGCAGACGCTCAGCTTGCTGTGAGAGGGACTTTATTTGTCCCCACGTCACTGGTGCATTGGGAGTACCGCAGCGCCGTTCTTGAGACAGCGTAACTGTTGTTGTTAATAACTGATTGAAATCAGGAATGGGATTGTTAAGACCCTGGTGCCATGCCATGCTGCGGGCCGCCTGTGGGGTCCTCTTTTCACGGACGGATGTAACGGGCTGGGACCCACACAGGCCCCTCAGGTGTGTTGACGGCTGCGTAACCTCGCCCCCAGGTAATCAAGGGGACTGGGGCACTCCATGTTGTTCCAGGGAGTTGTCGATACGTTACTTTAGGGGCGGGGAGTTCTTCCTTGCACCAAAAGTGTTTCTGTAAACGGGATATATAATGGGTACCATCAAAAACAAGATTTAAATGATTGATTGTATAGAGCACATGTGCTAACCACTCCTCCTTGTCCGGCAGTGTGGGCGGGATTCCCCCTTTTGTTTTTTGTTGTAGGAGAGCTGTTTTCAGGGTGCGGTTGGCGTGCTCAACGATGGCTTGGCCCTGCGAATTGTAGGGGATGCCAAAGGTGTGCACGATGCCCCAACGGGAGCAGAAGGCAGCGAATTGCTGAGAGCAATAAGCTGGCCCATTATCCATTTTTAGCTTGGCCGGGATGCCCATAACAGAAAAACAACGGACAAAATGGTTGATAACGTGCCGAACACGTTCACCTTTGTGGGGCGTGACCCAAAGGTAACCGGAATAGGTGTCAATAGTAACATGAAGAAAATTCCACAGGGAAAAGGGGGGAAAACGTGTGACATCCATTTGCCAAAGCTGATTGGCGCCGAGACCGCGGGGGTTAATGTCGGTGGGGGGGTAGGAGCGGAGGGAGGAACATTGCGGGCATTGTTGGACAACAGCCTTAGCTTCATCCAAGGGAATGGAGAACTCCTGAGCGAGGGCTTTAGCATTTTGATGATGAAAGGCGTGGCTGGAGGTAGGGGAATGAACCCAGGAAATACGCACTTGTGCATCAGCATAAGCGTTGCCCTCAGACAAGACCCCAGGGAGGGGAAGGTGGCTACGAATATGCGCAATAAAAAACGGGTGAGACCGGGAGCGCAAAAGCTGTTGGAGAGTAAGAAAGAGGGCAAGGAGTGGTTGTTCCATGAGTGGGGTCACGTAGCTACCAGCTATAGCGGTACCAACATTAGCAACATAAAGGCTGTCTGTAATAACATTAAGGGGGACAGTGGAGAAGTGAGAAAAGACTAAACAAAGGGCAGCAAGTTCTGCCCGTTGAGGGCTCGTTTGGGGAGTGGTAAAACACGAATGCCACTGCGTACCACTATGCCAAGAGACTACACCGCGGGTCGGACAGCCATCGGTAAAGACCGTAAGAGCACCAACTATCGGGGTATGCTGGCAAAGATTACGAAACACAGTGGGAATGTGACGAATGGCATGCAGGCGAGGGTCTTTATTAGTGTGAGAGGTAAGGGAGCCCACAAAACCGGCCAGGGCCAGTTGGAGGGCATCAGAGAAAGCAAGAGCTAACTCAGTACCGCGCAGCGGGAGCGGGAGAACAATTTCCACGGGATCCAGTGCGAAAAGGGCACGACAGCGGTGCCGGCCCTTGGTAATTAATTGGGCGATCATGAGCTCCAGAGGAGACAAGGTGTTGGAAGGGGAATGTGGGAGGTAGAGCCATTCAAGAATTCGCAGCGGGGAAACACCGGGATCTTGAGCCACAATGGCGCAGGGTTGTAGGGTGTCACAGAGACAAATTAATTTCGGTGGTACATTGTCACAGGCACGGTCCACCCAATGGCGGGCCAGGAGCTGGTTAAGCGTGGCTAAAACGGCCAATTGCTCGGTGGAGAGGGCGATGAGATCAGAGGGATGAGTGCCCTGGGTAAGGGCCAAAAAGAGGGGGCGCAGGGTACTGGTAGTAATTTGATAATAGGGGCATAACCAATTGATAGCCCCCAAAAGTTGTTGTAGGACCACATAGGTGACCGGGTTAGGTATTTGTAGCGAGGGAAGGATTGGAGTGGAATAGGCAGCCTGAAGCTTATGGCCCAAATATTGGAACGGCTCATGGAGTTGGACCTTTTCCGGGGCAATTTGCAATCCATAAGTCCGAAGGGAGGAGGTTAGCTGGTTAAGCCAATCTTGTGGGAGGACTGGGGCAGCAACCAGAATGTCATCCATATAATGGTAAACAAGGAGAGAGGGGAAAAATTGTCGAAAAGAAGACAGAGCAGTATCCACATAGTGTTGGCACAGGGTGGGGCTGTTAAGCATGCCCTGGGGAAGAACGGTCCATTGATAGCGATGAGTTGGGCGAGAATTATTAAGAGTGGGGACAGTAAAGGCAAAGTACCTTTTGTCTTGCTCCTGAAGAGGGATGGAAAAAAAACAATCCTTTAAGTCAATCACGGCCAGTTGGAAGCCTTCTGGGATAAGATTGGGATTTGGGGCACCACATTGTAGGGGGCCCATGGGTTCTAGGATTTTATTAATGGCTCGCAAATCGTGTAATAGCCACCATTTTCCTGATTTCTTTTTTATCACAAAAACAGGAGTATTATAGGGACTGGTGGTGGGTTCAAGGTGTCGGGCTTCGCACTGTTCCTGAACTAAGGCGGAGAGTGCGGTCAGCTTTTCGGTGGGTAGGGGCCACTGCTCCACCCAAACAGGGGATTGCGTTTTCCAGGTGAGGGCTAATGCAGTGGGAGTGGTTGCCATGTAAAAACAAACTAGATTAATTTAACTAAAAGGTTGAAAAAATTCACGATATAGGTGGTCCAGCTGCTCCCAGTTGGGATTTAGGGCAGTTAAGGCTAGGCACCAATTACGGTCCTCGCTATATTCAGCCTCATAAAATGCCGCAGCGGGTGGCTAGAATTGGTGGTTACAAAATATACTTCAAAACGGCCTCCTATTTGTCGAATGCAGAGAAATGGGCGTAAGACCGCAAGGCAGGAGGTACGTGAAAGGGAGCGCCAGACAAACAACCGGATACGATGATTGGGGTGGCATATTAGTCTATAGGCACATTGTGCTCCCGGGTTGGAGTCAGAACAGTGGACCCCTTCGTTAAGGAGGGGGGTAACAAAGGCCGCATAAATATCAGACTCAGTCCAGCTTTCGCTATAATAATGGTTATGATATGGGTGCATGAGTTCAGGGTAAAACAAGCGTAGCCCCTAGTTGAGAAAGGAGATCCCGGCCCCACAAATTAAATTCTATGGGAAGAATGCATGGTTTAATTTGGGCCACTGTTTGCTGCGTTGTAGGGTCTACCACTGGTAGCCAGTTGCTACTCCGTCTAGAGGCTTGGCTGCCCCCGACACCCCATACCGAGGGGGCCACCTCGGAGGGCCAGGAGGGGTCCCACTCCTTGCCTGCGATCACGGAGACGTCAGCCCCGGTGTCTAAGAGCCCTGCCAAGACCTTACCGTGAATCTGATAAAGGCAGGTGGGCTTACGGACGTGTATGTGCTGAATCACGGCAGCGACTTGAGGATGATAAGTCGCGGTATCGAACGCCACTTCACTGTTAGTCCGGAGATGCAGGGGCTCGGCATGCGTGGAACCAAATCCCCCTTTCCGTTCCTGTTGGGACACTTCAGGACAATAATAAGGGAGCAACAACAGTTGGGACCAGGATTCCCCTTTTTTAAGGGACAGCGGAAGCTGCCCCCAATATTGGGCATAGATGGTGCCGCTATAATCAGCGTCAATTACCCCTGGGACAGTCATAATGCCTTTATAATGGGCAGAGGAGCGGGGGAGCACGAGCCCCACCATTCCGGGAGGGAGGGGGCCCCGAAGCTGAGTGGGCATCAGGAGTACTTCTCCGGGGAGCTGAGAGCTCATGTCCTGTGCGTTTTCCAAATCGATGCCCGCACTGCCAGAGGTGGCGGGGGGGGGAAACCGCCTCCTCCCTCGGTTAGACCGGGGCCCGAGGGGGGCCCGACTGGGAGTTTCCCGAGGGGGCAGAGCGGCACTGATTAGCCCAGTGGAAGCCTTTGTTACACTTGGGACATTTTTTATTTGGGCGCCCTCCACCTTCTCCTCCCGGTGGTCGCCCTCGGTCTCTGCTGGCCCCTCCTCCCGGCGCCCGGCACTCGCGGCGGAAATGACCCGGCTTATTACAATTGAAGCAATTACCTAGAGGCTTGCTGCCAGTGCGCAAGGTGCCGGCAAGTAACGCCATGGTGTGGGTTTGTGTCCCCACTTTGGCGCAAGCCTGAATCATGTCCGCCAGAGAGTACTGCACGCGATGAATGACTGTCTGAAGGATGCGGCGGCAATCAGCATTGGCTTGTTCAGCCACTAGTCGGCGGAGTAGTTCCTCTTGGGCTTCTGGGTTGTCGATTTGCCGGGCAATGGCTTCTTTTAACCGATCCACAAATTGATGGAAAGGCTCAGAAGACCCCTGTCTGATGCTAGTGAAGGATGATAAGGGCTTACCCGTAATGGGGACCCGGCAAAACGCCCGCATAACGGAGAGTGCGGTGCGTTTAAAGGACGCTGCCGGGAGCTGCAGTTGTGCCATCACCTCCGCGAATGCACCCGACCCATATATTTGGTCGGGAATGTTATCCGCAGAGGAGATGGCCAATGCCGCAGCCCGGAACTCGCTGTCCCATACAACATATTGGGCAGGGGATAAAATCATTCGGAACAGATGTTTCCAGTCCGTTGGCAACATAACGTAAGTATTGCCTAACCCTTCAATAAGACCTTCCACATAAGTAGATTGGAGGCCAGATTGGCGGACCCCTTTATTTAGCTCACTAATAACCGCATACTGCAATGGGTGATGGGTGGCGGTTGCCTCTCCCTGAGCGTTTGTGCTATAAGTGACTGGGTAGAGGGCTGGGAGTTCGCCCTCCCACTCCTCCAACAAGGGAGAAGCGCCTGCCGCCATCGCCTGCTGGAGGGCTGCTTGCACCGCGCTCTGAGCCGGCGAGGGTGGGAGGGCTGGTGACGGCAGCGAGGAGTCGGGGGGGGGTGAGGCCGGGGGCCGTCGCCACGGGCGCAGAACAAGGGGTTTCTGCCTCCGTGGCATAGGAAGGAGGTGGCGTCGGGGTGGGAGAGGCAAGCGGGGACACCTCCTTCCGCAAACGCCCGATTGCCTCTGCACAATGTTGCCACAGCAAGATGTGTTGGATGGGCGCTCGTGGCTCCCTTAGGAGCCGTTCGCCCACGTTCTGCCAGTCAGAAACCTCGAGAGACCCTCTCTCGGGGTACCAAGGGCATTTAACCTCTATTGCATGGAGCAATTCCTCCACTTGTCGCTGCGATGCTGTCGTGCGACCGGTTACCTTGAGTAATTGAACCAGCTCTTTCACATGAGCCTTCTGTTGCACGGATAAATCCCCCCCCATACTCATGAGGGAGTGCGAAGACGCACTGCAGTGCACCACGGCTCGGCCAGCCGGTGGGTACGGAGGGCTGGAATCACGTCGGGGTCACCAGATGCGGGAAGGAACCAGACACAGACAGCTTGTTTGCTCAGGAAGGCGCCCCGTCATCAGACGTGGCAGCCCTTTTATTATCTTCAGTTACAGCATTCCTACAGCATTAGCATGATTCACAACTCTATTTACTATCCTTCTATTGGTGGCCTTGGGACTCTCCCCTTCCCTTCCTCCCATGTGGAAAAGCAGAAGCGCAGCGCGTGTTGTACTTTTCCATCCTACGGGGATGTGCTTTACTTTCCCATCTTGTGATTAGATAAAGGGTTTATAGGGAACAATCATCTGGTGGCTTGCCAGCCAGGACCGATCCCTACAAAAGACTTTGATACCCTGCAAGGGGTGGTCTCCCCCCCCAACAAAAAAAACCAAACAAAAACTAGTGACCTGGCTAGAAGGCCAAGTCACAAAGAAAGAGCAACTGGAGTGGTGGAGACAGAAAAAAAAGCAACAGAGTATGCAGCAGAAGGGGGCCCCAGACCTGGAAGGAGCTAATCCCCTCAGTGGCCAGGAGGAGGCACCCCCAGCAGTGCGTGTATCCTGTAACAGGACAGCCTGCCCATGTAAAGGCCAGGAGGTCTCTGGCCAGCCAGCCTTGCCCTGCCATGCCTGTGCTGTGCGTTGGCTCAAGTGGAGGAAAGCCCAGCAGCTGGGAAGGAGAGTGCTCAGGCTGTTCTAATGGGAGGCAAGATGCTGGGCTCAGGCTAGGAACTGGCTGAGGCCTGTCTGGTGCCCTGCGCAGGAGGATAGACCTGACCTGGACAGTTGGGTTACCTGGAGCCCAGAAGACAGTGTGAGGCAATGAGACAGGCTGGTGACACTGGGAGCCAGCCTGAAAGGAGGGGGCTGCAGGCTGAGCCCAGCAGGGCTGAACACCTTTGTTTTGATCTGGTCTTTGGACATGGGAGGTAACTGACCTGCTCTGCAAGTACAAGTGAAGCCTGAGCTCTGGTTCTGGGTCCTGTTCCAGGTGCCACACTTTGGGAGAGATGTGGCCAAACTGGAGAGAGTTCAGAGGAGAGCAACAAAAATGATCAAAAGGTTAGAAAAACTGGTTAATGAGGAAAGGTTAAAGAAACCAGGCATGTTAGGTGTTGACCAACTTAGACTGAGGGGGGACCTGATAAGTCTTCAGATGTGTTAAAGCAGTAGTTCTCAAAGCCGGTCTGCTGCTTATTCAGGTAAAGCCCCTGGTGAGCCGGGCTGGTTTGTTTACCTGCTGTGTCAACAGATTCAGCTGACTGTGGCTCCCACTGGCTGCAGTTTGCCGCTCCAGGCCAATGGGGGCTGCGGGGACTGGCACAGGCCAAGTAATGTGCTGGCCGCTCTTCCCACAGCCCCCATTGGCCTGGAGTGGCAAACCACAGTCAGTGGGAGCCACGATCAGCCAAACAGGCAGATGCAGCAGGTAATCAAGCCAGCCTGGCCCGCCAGGGGCTTTCCCTGAACAAGCGGCAGACCGCCTTTGAGAACCACTGTGTTAAAGGCTCTTCTAAAGAGAATGGTGCTCAGTTGTTCCTCATGTCCATGAAGGTAGGATGAGAAGTAATGGGCTTAATCTGCAGCAAGGCAGATTTAGGTTAGATATTAGGAACAACTTTCTAACTATAAGGGCAGTTAAGCTCTGGACCTCCTCCCCCCAAGTCCCTGGAGGTTTTTAAGAACAGGTTAGACAGACCTGTCAGGGGTGGTCTAAGTTTCCTTGGTCCTGCCTCAGCGCAAGGGCAGGACTTGGTCTCTTGAGGTCCTTTCCACCCTACGTTTCTGAGATTCTGTCACTGTTAGCCCAGAAGGGCTTGGACAACTGCTATACAGCAGCTTGGCAGGAGGGCTCAGTGACCTTTGCGGTGGGCAGATGTGCTGCAGCGCAGAGGCTCACCACAGATGGGTGCACTATGAGGGTGAGTCTTGTACAAACACCCATCTCCCTCCTGGGGTACTGGCAGGCACAGTCAATGCTTGTGCAGCTCTTTGCTGAGCCCCAACTTAGTGCAGAGTACAATTATTCTTCCTTATATTCCCTGACTCTCCTCTCTGATCCTCTGATATTTGAAAGTAATTAGGACATGGCGAAACTAACATCGAAGTGTGGCTGCTAGAATGCTAAGTAGCTGCTCCAGGCTTTGGGTCATGGGCTGGGCAGGCAGGCTGATGAGGTGTTGCTCAGCTACAGTGTGAAGAACCAAGTCTTAGACTTGCCAGGGGCCTGACTTATTTACAAAGGAGGTAAATTTCCATTTTATTTGTCAACCCCAGAGCCTGGAACCCTCTGCTTACTTCACACAGACAGCAGCAGCTAATCCAGTGCTACCAAATATTTTAACCCTGATCTAGAGGGTCTATCGGGGTGCCATCTACAAATGCCTCTGCTGAGGCTCCCTGCAACCACCAATCATGTTTGTGTGACATGGATACCTGTCCACTAGGCATTTGAGACCTCTCCCCCATAACAATTCATGGCATATTGTTACTTTAGGTGTGAACACACACTTAGTCCACACAGGGATTTTTAGAGCACAAGAATTTTTTCTCAATCCCCCTCTAAAGAAATACATAGAAGCCAATCTGCTGAAAACCTCCTCTTAAAGTAAGAGGAGGGAACGGTGCAAGTGCATAAAAATGTTGAGACAAGGCTGTTTTCTATAGCTATGATCAGGGTGCCATGACCAGGATAGGACAAAACTAACTGGTACATTACCCCTGGACCTCCCTTGGCCATGGCATTATCTTAACATGATAATGATTCGGCTGTGCAATTCTACATCATAGAAAAAGTACACGCCTTTGGTCAAATTGACAGCTACCATGAACAGGCCTAATTGCATTGGCTTCACAGGTGTTAGCTCACTTAGATCAAGGGGGAAGCCAAACTGCTATCTCAAAGCAAAATAGCCTTTCAGAATTTAGCATGATATGAAACAAAGCTTTGCAACAAGACCATTTGTTTCTTGCATATAAAAACAAATAATGCTGTACTGTTTAGGAAGCATTGTCCCAACTACCACCCAAGCCAGGGAATGTGCACCAGTACCCTATAATAAACCAGTTATGAACCCACAGCCAAAGTAGAGTAAATGTTCTTATAAATCTGAAGACAGAAAAAAAAAACCAGACTCCTATGTGGGGAAAAGGTTCTCTGTCAGTCTTACCGTGCAGATATTCACCATATAAGCTATTCTCTACAAAAGTTAATACTTACATTCATCTTTATCTGGAAGCCTGGGATGAAATTTATTCTGTTTCAGTTTACAGGCAGCTACAGGGAGAGTTTTCAGTCTGGCTCTCTGCTGGAGTTGGTTAATCCTCATAGCCTCTAGTTCCTTCTGTTGTTGCACAGCAAGTTTACATCCAGCTGCTGGTAACTTAGTAATAAGCAGATCTGGATTTAGGATTGTACAAAGCTGTTTCCCTTCCTTGGGTGCCCTTGGCATGCTATCAGGTACCAAGTTAAAGTAATTGAGCACCATTTCAATAGCTGACTTTAAATCTTGTTCATCAGATTAACTGGGGACAAGACTTAGGTCAGGCTATTACATACCAATGCTACTTCAGTCTAATCACTTCACATTCACTGTATGAAAGATACAGACAGCTCTCTCCACCTGCCCATAGGATTGCAAGCTGCAGGTAGCCAAGTACACAGTAAGGTTGTCCAATAAAGTAGCAAGATCCAGTTCAGAGATTTAAAGCAATAAAGAACATATTCCAACAGGACTACATTCCTTCAGGTGAGCCTCCCTCCTACAGCTCAGACCTTTCCCTATCTCAAAGCCAGGGAGTTCAACAGAGAGCCTTTCTACCCAGAACTCTTTGTGGGAAAGGGAAGTCCTCCCCTGCCTCTCTGGGTGATTGACAGCTCATGTGGCCAATCAACACTCATTTCTGGTTTATAAAGAACTTTGCCCCATGTCACGGAGTATGGGGAGTCCGGCCCTGCACCCCTCTTCCTGGGACCCACAGTGACTCTCAGCCAGCCAGTAAAACAGAAGGTTTATTGGACAACAGGAACACCGGTCACAGCAGAGCTTGCAGGCACAGTCAGGACCCCTCCACCGAGTCCCTCTGGGCTTTCAGGGTGCTTGGATCCTAGCTAGGATACCCTGAATTCCGCCCACACAGCCCCAAGCCCAAACTCCAACTGCTTCCCTCCTGCCACTCCCTTCCTTTGTTCCCCTTCCCGGGCAAAGGTGTTGACCTTTCCCCTCCCTTACCTAGCTCAGGTTACAGGCCCTGGCATCGTCCATCCCCTAAAGTCCTCCTCTGCTCTCCCACTCCCCACACAGACAGTCCCTACTGCATCACATCTCTCCCCCCTTCGAGACTGAACTGAGCGGGGTCACTCTGCCCAGTGACCTGGGGAAGTTCAGGGCCCCCTCTCCGGGACAACGCGTCCGCTGTCAGGTTGGCACTTCCCTTCACATGGACCACGTCCATGTCATAGTCCTGCAGGAGCAGGCTCCACCTCAGGAGCTTGGCGTTGGCTCCTTTCATCTGGTGCAGCCAGGTCAGGGGAGAGTGGTCGGTGTACACGGTGAAGTGTCGCCCAAAGAGATATGGCTCTAGCTTCTTAAGGGCCCACACCATGGCCAGGCTTTCCTTCTCGATGGCCGCGTAGCTTTGTTCCCGGGGTAGCAGCTTCTTACTCAGGTACACGATGGGGTGTCTTTCCCCCTTTTCATCCTCCTGCATTAACACTGCCCCCAGTCCCGTGTCTGAGGCATCAGTGAACACCATAAAGGGTTTGTCAAAATCTGGGTTTGCCAGAACTGGACCACTAACCAGAGCCTCCTTCAGCGCCCGGAAAGCCTCCTGGCACTGCTCAGTCCAGATCACCTTGTCTGGCTTCCCCTTTTTGCACAGTTCAGTGATGGGGCCGGCTATGGCACTAAAGTGGGGCACGAACCTTCGATAGTACCCCGCCATCCCAATAAAGGCCTGGACCTGCTTTTTGGTTTGGGGAGCAGGCCAGTCTCTGATCACCTCCACCTTGGCTGGTTCCGGCTTCAGGCAGCCGCTCCCCACCCGATGGCCCAGGTAACATACTTCAGCCATCCCCACCTTGCACTTCTCAGCCTTTACTGTTAACCCAACCTTTCGGAGTCGGTCTAGGACTTGTTTAACCTGGGACATGTGGTCCTCTCAGGTCTGGCTGAAGACGCAGATGTCGTCAATATACGCCACGGCAAAACTCTCCATCCCCCTCAGTAGCTGATCCACCAGGCGCTGGAAGGTGGCCGGCACTCCCTTGAGGCCGAAGGGCAGGGTCAGAAACTCATAGAGCCCCAGAGGGGTGATAAAGGCCGACTTTAGCCTGGCATCTGCGTCCAGCGGCACTTGCCAGTAGCCTTTGGTAAGATCCATAGTGGTGAGGTACCGAGCACCTCCCAGCTTGTCTAGGAGCTCGTCAGGCCTGGGCATAGGGTAGGCATCAGATACGGTGATGGTACTGAGCTTTCGATAGTCCACACAGAACTGGATTGACCCATCCTTCTTGGGGACTAGCACCACTGGCGAGGCCCAAGGGCTGGAAGACGGCTGGATCACCCCCAAAGCCAGCATGTCCCTGACCTCTCTTTCAAGATCCTGGGCAGTTTTCCCAGTGACCCGAAAAGGGGAGCATCTTATAGGGGCATGTGACCCGGTCTCCACCCGGTGGACAGTCAAATTAGTGCATCCAGGCTGGTTGGAAAACAGCTGTCGGTATAGATGCAGCACCCCTCTGATCTCAGCATGCTGGCCCGGGGTCAGTTGATCAGAGAGGGGAATCGCCTCCAGGGGTGAACCAGCTTTTGTCCCAGGGAATAGATCTACTAAGGGGTCATCTCCCTGCCCCTCCCAATGTCCACACACGGCCAACACCACATTCCCCCTGTCATAGTATGGTTTCATCATGTTTACATGGTACACCCGACGGTTATGTGCCCGGTTTGACAGCTCCACCACATAGTTTACCTCATTCAGTTGCTTGATCACCTTGAAGGGCCCTTCCCAGGCGGCCTGGAGTTTGTTTTTCCTCACGGGGATGAGAACCATCACCTGATCCCCAGTGGCGAAGGCACGGGCTCGTGCTGTGCGGTCATACCAGACCTTCTGCCTCCTCTGGGCTCGGGCCAGATTCTCCCTGGCCAGGCCCATGAGCTCGGCCAGTCTTTCCCGGAAGGTCAGGACATACTCCACCACTGACCCTCCCTCGGGAGCGGCCTTCCCCTCCCATTCGTCCCTCATTAGGTCTAGGGGCCCCCTCACCTGCCTTCCATACAACAGTTCGAAAGGTGAAAACCCGGTAGATTCCTGGGGTACCTCCCTGTACGCAAACAGCAGGTGAGGTAAGTACTTGTCCCAATCTTGCGGGTGCTGGTTCATAAATGTTTTTAGCATCATCTTCAGCGTCCCGTTGAACCTTTCTACCAGCCCGTTGGACTGGGGGTGATATGCTGAGGCCCAGTTGTGCTGGACCCCACATTTCTGCCATAAGGACCGGAGCAGAGCCGACATGAAGTTGGACCCCTGGTCCGTTAAGACCTCCTTGGGGAACCCCACCCGGCTGAAAATTGTCAGCAGCGCATCTGCCACTGTGTCTGCTTCAACAGAGGACAAGGCCACCGCCTCGGGGTAGCGAGTGGCAAAATCCACCACCACCAGGATGTATTTCTTCCCTGACCAGGTCGTCTTGCTGAGGGGTCCCACTATGTCCATGGCCACCTTCTGGAAAGGTTCTTCTAAGATGGGTAAAGGCCTCAAAGCCGCTTTCCCCTTGTCCCGGGCCTTCCCCACCCTCTGGCAGGGGTCACAGGATTGGCAGTACTGTCGGACATGGGTAAAGACCCCAGGCCAGTAAAAGTTCTGTAGCAGCCTCTGCCTGGTGCGCCGGATTCCCTGGTGCCCTGCGAGAGGGATGTCATGGGCCAGGTACAACAGCTTGTGACGGAACTTCTGGGGAACCACCAGCTGCCTCCTGATCCCCCATGACTCTACTTCCCCTGGGGGAGCCCATTCTCGGTACAGGAACCCCTTCTCCCACAGGAACCTCTCCTTGCAACCTCTCCTCATGGTCTGTACCGCACTAAGGTCAGCCCGGTCCCAGTGCTTCCGCAAGGAGGGATCTTTCTGCAACTCGGCCTGGAACTCAGCAGCTGGGACAGGGATGGGGACCGGCTCTCTCTTGCTGGCTGGGTCTGAGGCCGCAGCCTCTCTGAACCGTGCCCCTGGGCGTTCCCCGCTCCCTGGGTTAGGGTCCTGCACCTCGCGTCAAGTACCTTCCCCGTTGTCGGGGAACAGTGCCCTTTGCCGACTCTGACTACGAGTCACGACCAGGGCACTCTGGGTGTTACTAGGCCAGTCCTCAAGGTCCCCTCCCATTAACACGTCAGTGGGCAAATATTGGTGTACCCCCACATCCTTGGGGCCCTCCTTGGCCCCCCATTTCAGGTGTACCCTTGCCACGGGTACCTTGAATGGGGTCCCACCCACGCCCATCAGGGTCAGGTAGGTGTCGGGCACCATCCGATCTGAGGCCACCACCTCGGGCCGGGCCAGCGTCACTTCTGCGCCCGTGTCCCAGTACCCAGTGACCTTCCTCCCATCCACTTCCAGGGAAACAATGCACTCCTTCCGGAGGGGCAGCCCCGCGCCCACCCGGTAAACCAAAAACCCGGAGCCTGGAGCATCCACAGGTGGTATGTTGCCAGCCCCCCTTTCCTGGGAATGTAGCCCCTCCTCCGATTGGGTTTTTACCCAGTCCACCCTCTGCGGGTTGGGTCTGCTTGGTCTGTCCCTGAGCTTGGGGCACTGGGCCCGTATGTGACCTCGTTGGCCACAGCGATAGCAGCCCATAACTCGTGGGTCCCATTGAGTGGGTCGGAGGGACCTGCCGCTGGATGTTCCCCTTTTGGGGGGGTTCTCCATAGGCCCCCTTTTGGAAGTCCCATGATGACTCTCTCTCTGCGTTGAGGCAGGCCTGCTCCTTCGAGACTCCTCCCTGCCATCCCCTGCCCGACTGTCCACAAATTGGTCGGCCAGCTGGCCTGCATGCTGCGGGTACTCCGGCTTCTGGTCCATCAACCACAGCCTCAGGTCGGACGGGCACTGCTTGTACAGGTGCTCCAGTATGAATAGGTCAAGCAGGTCCTCTTTAGTTTGTGCCCCAGCCGTCCACTTGCGGGCATACCCCTGCGCCTGGTTGACCAGTTGTAGGTATGTGACCTCACGGGTTTTACGCTGGCTCCGGAACTTTTTCCGGTACATCTCAGGAGTCAGCCCATACTCGCGGAGCAGGGCCTGTTTGAACAGTTCGTAGTCCCCTGCCTCCGCCCCTTTCAGTCGGCTGTACACCTCCATGGCTGTGGAGTCCAGTAAGGGGGTGAGAACTGCGATCCTGTCTGCAGGGTCAACCCTGTGCAGCTCGCAGGCATTCTCAAAGGCCGTCAGGAAGGTATCTATGTCCTCCCCCTCCTTACGCCGGGGCAGCAAGTGCTTATCAAAGCTCTTTGTAGGCTTGGGCCCCCCCTCACTCACCGCAGCAGGAGCCTCACTGCTCCTCAGCCGGGCCAGGTCCAGCTCATGTTTACGCTGTTTCTCCTTCTCCTCCCGCTCATGTTTATGCTGTTTCTCCTTCTCCTCCAGCTCTCGCCTCTTTAACTCGAGCTCCTCCCGTCTCAGCTCCCTTTCATATTCCAGCCGCATCCGCTCCACGGATGCCGAGCGTTGCCGGGAGGATCCCCTGCTGGGGGGTGGGCTTCGCCGTGAGGCTCCCCTGCTGGCCGGGGGTGTCACGGTGCCCTCGGTATACACTGGGCTCCTCCCCGCCCTTCCCCTACGCCTAGGAAGGGGGGGTCTCGGGAAGCCCTCGTCCGCCGGCTGACCATTCCCAGCGGGGACAGACACTGGTGCCTGTGCTGCATCTGCCCGGCTGCTTCCCTCAGAGACAGGGCTCCGTTCATTCGTGCGGTCTCCCTGCTCCAGCTGGGCAATCAGCTGGTCCTTGCTGAGCCTCCCTGGGTGCAGCCCCCTCTGCTTGCACAGCTCCAGCAGGTCACACTTGCGCCGCTTGGCATACATCTTCCTGCTGGGCACTCACAGGCCGGGGTGCTCTCCGCTTCCCATGGTTTCCAGGGGGACCCCTAGTGCACCAGCCCTTCGTGAGGTCACCACCTCTCTGCCAGGGTCGAGCTGCCGACTCCTTCGCCCCTGGGACCGCTCGCTGCAATCCCCCGGGGGACCCTGTTACTGCAAAGTCCTTCTCGCTGGGCACACACTCCCAGGGGTTAGTCACCCCTTCGTTTTACTGCTCCCCAGTCACTTACTGCAGGAAGCGCCATCCACGGGGTGCAGTATCTCCCGCCGCTGCCACCAGTTGTCACGGAATGTGGGGAGTCCGGCCCTGCACCCCTCTTCCTGGGACCCACAGTGACTCTCAGCCAGCCAGTAAAACAGAAGGTTTATTGGACAACAGGAACACCGGTCACAGCAGAGCTTGCAGGCACAGTCAGGACCCCTCCACCGAGTCCCTCTGGGCTTTCAGGGTGCTTGGATCCTAGCTAGGATACCCTGAATTCCGCCCACACAGCCCCAAGCCCAAACTCCAACTGCTTCCCTCCTGCCACTCCCTTCCTTTGTTCCCCTTCCCGGGCAAAGGTGTTGACCTTTCCCCTCCCTTACCTAGCTCAGATTACAGGCCCTGGCATCGTCCATCCCCTAAAGTCCTCCTCTGCTCTCCCACTCCCCACACAGACAGTCCCTACTGCATCACACCCCATCACAGCACACCTGCTTTACTATGAGGGATTGGAGAAGTTCACTTTGAGGTTTATCCCATGGCAAATGAAAAGGGGACCTGATCCTAAGTCTATAAGTACCTACGTAGGGAGAAGATTTGTGATAGTAGAGGGCTGTAGCAGACAAAGGCAGAACAACTTTAAATGGCTGGAAGATAAGGCCAGATAAGTTCAGACTGAAAATAAAATGCACAATTTTAACACTGAGAGTAATTATTGAACAATTGATCTATTTGCTGTCATCCGAAGCCTTTAAATCAAGTTTGGCTGTCTTCCTAATAGGTGTATGTCCCAGGTTAGAGTACCTGCCCCTGTATTTCCCCTCGGGGTCCAGCCAGGGCTCTCACTCTCAGGCTTCTGGTCTCCCAGCCATCACCTCTCATGGGTGAAGAATCACATCTTACTCCCTTCTGGCTGGGGTATTTCCAGGCTGCAGAGCCTCCTTCCTTCACTGTATTTCTCAGCACAGATAGGATGCCAACGGACATTTGCTTGCTTTCTCTTCAGAGACCATTAAAAGGTGTAATAGCTACAGTTATAAGGTACCCACAGCACTTCCTACACAAGCCCACTTTATTCCTAAGGTAAAAAAGCATTACAGAGAAACCACATTAAAAACAATATCAGAACCTATGAGCATGCTAACAAGCTTACCAGAATTAACCCCAGCCCCAATGGGGGCTCTGGCAACCTTCTGACCCCACCCATGGGGCATCCCTTGTGGTTATCAGCCCATTGCAATGGGCTCTAGCTCAGGTATGGGCATGAGGCCAGAATTACTGGGTGAAATTGTCTGGCCTGTGTTGTGCAGGAGCTCAGATTAGATGGTAATAATACTCCTTGCTGGCCTTAAAATCTACACAAGTCAAATCAGTCTGTCCAGCTGAAAGCTCCAAATGTAGGCTTTAGTCCTCTCCTACTGAAGCTCAGGGCAAAGCTGGGACTAGAACCCAGGCATCCTGTAGTAAGTCACTGTATTGTAACCTGGGAAACCCAATGCTGGTAGAGGTTGAGTATGAGTTACTAACGTAGAGAAAACTGCTGGAGCTCTGCCAGTAAAAGCGCATCAAGCCTAGTAACTACATGCACTGAGACTTACATCCAAGAAGACACTACAACTCCTAGGGCCCTGTCTAACCACTAGATACCTCCCTCTTTGCACATAACGTGACCTATTAGATAAATATTTGTCTCACTGTTGGACGCATTAATTATAAATGGAGATGGAAACTTTTGAGGCTGCCTAAAGGGTTCGGACACTCAGTTTCCATTAATTTTAATGAGAACTGGGCATCCCAACCCCCTATGTAGCTTTGAGCACCTCAGCCACACAGCTTTGTTTGATCCCCCTCTCAGCTATTTAAATGTGAGATTTGCAAACATTACAGATCCTGAAGATGCCTGGAGGTGCACTAATGCCATTGGTCTCTGCTGAGGGTGGTTCGGCTAGTAGTTTCTGAGGTATTTATAATAAATGCATTTAATCCGTCCCATCATTCCCACCCTCCCCGAGTCCCTTGTGGTTTAGTGCCATGCCGATGCCTGGATGAACCTTAAACATTTATGGCTTCTGACACAGCAGCTTTGGTGCTAGAGACTAACAGCTGCACTGAGCAGGACTGAAATAGCAATTGAATTAGCTCTTCGATTGAAAATGCTCTGTTGTTTGGAAGATCTTACAGTGAAGATTTGCTTAGGCGGCTGACAGGAAAGAGGGTGCATTTGCATGTATATGTTAGAAAAGGGAGCCAGCCGAATGCTTCATCTGTAGCTGCTAGGAACTGCAGCTTCTTAAGCTTCGTATCATTTCAAAAGCTCAAAATCTTTCACACGATACCCTTGCACACACTGAACTGCTGAGTGGCCATGGAGATAATCAGCATTTAGACAGACGTCAGCAATGGCTAGAAAATGGAAATTGAGTTTAAAAAAGGCCAACAAGGACTGGGGAGCTACTTAAACTGTATCTGGGTCCTATACAAATCTGCAGCTGGGAAACGCTAGATTATCTTGCAGAAAATACTCCCCTTCCGATTCTGAATGTAAAGAAATTGATAAGTGTCCACATTAGACTGACCAGCTAACTCTGAAACCCACTCTGCAATTGTGGCCATGGCCATAAAGATGAGACCAAATGAGGCCATATTCAGTGCTGTCCATAATCACGGCACTGGGCATGTCTGTAACCAATGCCAGTCATTCCCTCAGAAACACTAAATACCATCCGCAGCTGGCACTGAATAGTCTCCCACTAGCAAAATGTCCTTGGAGTTTCCAAAAAGCATAGATGAAAGCAAACAAAACGTAATGCGAACAATTTGGCATAATTCTGTGGAGACCTCATTCTGACAGATAAAGATGAACTGATACCAGAACTAAAAATTAGTGGTTGCCTAGATGCAAGTGATGTGCCAAAAGAATACAATCCCAAACACACATACGTGGTGCTTTAAAATGTCCCGAAGTTGGAAACAATTATGAACAAAATTGTGAGGAAAATCAATATAAATTATAATTGAGACTTCTTTAAGAAAGCTTTATTGGACGCCCCAAACCTCCCACAATTCCTCAATCATAAAAGGAGACATCTTCAGTTAAAAAAATTCTTAGGGGAAGTAAAAGAAACAATAATAAAAATATATAACACATGGAAAGAAGGGAAGTTGATAGCAATGACTAGAAATTAGCAGAGACTTAATAAGGGCAGCTAACGGTATGCATGACAAATTGATGGCCAGTAGGCTTAAGGACAATAGGAAGGATATTTTTATACAAATGAAGAAGAAGAAAAATGCTACAAATGGTAGTTACTGGGAAAGTACGATAAAATTGTTAATCACGGTGCAGAAAAGGGAGAAGTATTCAATAAATATTTCTGTTCAGTACCTGAAAAGAAACAAGATGATGTATGTATTCAGATCCTAGAGTGATAATGAAGTACCTTCTAATCCAACAATAACTAGGAGAGATGTTAAACGGCAATTGCTGAAGTTAAACATGTTTAAATTTGCAGGACTAGATAACCAGCACCCAAAAGTTTGAAAAGAATTGGCTGAGGAACTGTCTGGGTGATTGATGATGATATATAAGAAATGAACAAATTCTGGGGAAGTTCCAGAGAACTGGAGAAAAGTCAATATTTACAAAGGGTAAATGGGATGACCCAGGAAGCGATAGGCAGGTTAGCTTGATCCTGGGCAAAATCAAAAAAAGTGTGAGATGGGATGCAATTAGTAAATAACTAATGTTGGTGGCATAATCAGTGCCAGTCACCATGGTTTTATGGAAAATAGGTCTTGTCGAACAAAGTTGATATCCTTTTGTGATGAGATTACAAATTGGGCCAACAAATGTAATTGTGTTGATGTTATCTGCTTAGACTTACATAATTGTTCGCAGTGTTGTTGTAACTATGTTGTTCCCAGGATATTAGAGAGACAAGGCTGGTGAAGTAATATCTTTCATTGAACCAACTTCAGACGCTGGCATTTATTTGATTTTGCATTTCACAACAGTCTGATTAAAAATAGCATTATATAAAATCGATGCAGCACAGAGTCAATGGATTAAAAACTGGCCAGTGTGATGGGGCAAGGCCAGATGGCTACAGTAAAGTAGTGAGGAACAGGTATGTTAGCCCCAGGCTAAACAAATCCCTAGGACCTACATAGGAAGAATATTTCCAATGTCAGAGAGCTCTTTAATTTAGCAGACAAAGACATAGCAAGATCCAATGACTGGAAGCTGAAGCAAGACCAGTTCCAACTGTAAATAAGACACATATTTTAACAGGAAGAGTAACTAACCATTGAACAATTTATCTAGGGCTGAGGTAGATTCTTAATCACTTTGAGTTCTTAAATGAAGACTGGATATCTTTCTAAGGGTTTGGCAACACGGGAGAGTTGCAGCGCTCGTGGTGGCCTTACAGCGCTGCAACTCACTCACCGTCCACACTTGCAAGGCACATACAGCGCTGTATCTCTCTGGCTACAGCACTGGCTGTACTCCACCTCGGCCTGGGGAATAACGACTGCAGCATTGGTGATGCAGCGCTGCTCTGCCAGTGGGGCCACCAAAAGCGCTGTTATTGGCCTCCAGAGGTATACGGAGGTATCCCAGAATACCTGTTCAGCCACTCTGCTCATCAGTTTGAACTCTACTGGCCTTGCCTCAGGTGACTCGCCCTTTAAATGCCCCGGGAATTTTAAAAATCCCCTTCCTGTTTGCTCAGCCAGGTGTGGAGTGCAATCAGTGAATCTTTCCAGGTGACCATGCCTCCATGCGCCAAACGAGCCCCAGAATTGGCAATGGCGAGTTGCTGGACCTCATCAGTGTTTAGGGGGCGGAAGCTGTGCAGTCCCAGCTGCGCTCCAGCCGTAGGAATTACGATACCTTTGGGCAGGTATCAAGGGCCATGCTGGAAAGGGGCCGTGACTGGGACATGCTGCAGTGCAGGGTTAAAGTGAAGGAGCTGCGGAGTGCCTATTGCCAAGCCCGGGAGGGAAACCACGCTCTGGTGCTGCTCCCACGACCTGCCGTTTTTACAAAGATCTGGATGTGATACTTGGGGTGATTCCACCGCCAATCCAAGGACCACGATGGACACTTCAGAGCAGGGGGGGAGGAGGAAACCAAGAGTGAGGGTACTGAGGTGGGGGGAGACACCCCAGAGTCCCTGGAGGCATGCAGCCAGGAGCTCTTCTCAAGCCAGGAGGAAGGTAGCCTGTCGCAGCAGCCGGTACTTGGTGGAGGACAAACAGAGGAGCAGGTTCCCGGTAAGCAGCTTTTATTTTCAGGATGGAAATTTTTCAGGAGAGGAGGGAGGGTTCTGCATGCATGCATGCCTAGATGTGAAATAGCGAGGGGTGGGGGGACCATTGCTGCACACAGGCAAGCTGCATAGGGGCCAGGGCAGAATCTGTATTGCTGTAGAAGACCCTCACACTCTTCTCAGGTGATCAGGAGCAGCGAGATATCTTCCAGGATCAATTCCTGTGGAAAATGTTGGGAGAGTGTTCACTGTAGGTGCCCCTTGCAGCTGTTTGCTTTCACCAACACACAGAAACCCTGAAGACAGTACAGCCCTGAAGCAATCAGTCCCCCTTACTCATCATTTCGGGGCTCATGTGGTTTATGTGCGCTCTCTTTGGTATGACAAAATTATGCTATTGTGAAGAATGTTACTCCTTCACTGTGTGGGAATAACTGTCTGAGATATAAACAATGCTGCCTCTGTTAAGTGTTGCCTTTTTTGCCTTTCCACAAGCAACCTTGAGTTCTCGGCTGCCCCTGTTATCAACAGCTCAAAGACTCCAAAACCTCTGGAAGAAGCCGCGAAAAAGCAAAGAAGACCTGCTGCAAGCAGTTATGGATCACTCTGCCACAGAGAATCAAAAAGTGCAGGACTGGAGGGAAAGGGAAAGCAGGATCCACCAGAAAAACGCAGTGGCCGGGAAGAAAAGCACAAAGCAGCTGATAAGCATCCTGGCACGCCAAGCGGACTCTATTCAGGCTCTTGTAGCCATGCAGGCAGAGCACTACCGCGCTGCCCCAGCCCCATCCCAAAGCTCTTTCCCTTGTGCCCTAATGTCAGCTCAAAACCCTCTTCCCCAGCATCCAGGTTCTTACCACCACCAGCTTCCTCCAACACCTGTATGTTCACCAACTAGCCCTGAGAACTACAACCCTTATCCTCTGCACTCAACCCCCATCACCATGCAGTATTTTCATCCTGACGTGTAGTAGTCATTGCACAGCACTCCAGACAGGACATATTCAAACCTGTGACTGTACAGTTCCCCACCCCACCCCCCTGCCCTTTTAGGTTCCCAAAATGTTGTGTGTCTGTCAATAACGTTATTTTCTTTTCAATAAATGAATTCTTGGCTTTGAAAACAGTCTTTATTATTGCAGAAGGTCAAAGATACCTTGGCCCAGGAAAGAAACAGACACTGCAAATAAGCTTAGGAAAAACAGATTCCTACTAACATTGTAATCACTGCACTTCACTCCCATGCAAGGCACCAAACATTACTGTTGGTTTTCAGCCTCAGATTCCTCCCTCAAAGCATCCCTAATCCTTGAAGCCCTGTGTTGGGCCTCTCTAGTAGCCCTGCTCTCTGGCTGTGCAAATTCAGCCTCCAGGCATTGAACCTCAGAGGTCCATGCCTGACTGAATCTTTCACCCTTCCCTTCACAAATATTATGGAGGGTACAGCATGCGGATATAACGGCGGGGATGCTGCTTTCCCCAAAGTCTAGCTTCCCATACAGAGATTGCCAGCGCCCCTTTAAACGGCCAAAAGCACACTCCACAGTCATTCGGCACCGGCTCAGCCTGTAGTTGAACCGGTCCTTGCTCCTGTCAAGCTTCCCTGTATACGGTTTCATGAGCCAAGGCATTAACAGGTAAGCAGGGTCTCCAAGGATTACAATGGGCATTTCAAAGTCCCCTACTGTGATCTTCCGGTCTGGGAAAAAAGTGCCTGCCTGCAGCTTCCTAAACAGGCCAGTGTTCCGAAAGATGTGTGTATCATGCACCTTTCCAGGCCAGCCTGTGTTAATGTCAATGAAATGCTCACAGTGATCCACAAGCGCCTGGAGAACCATAGAGAAATACCCCTTCCGATTAATGTACTTGGATGCTAGGTAGGGTGGTGCCAGAATAGGAATATGCGTCCCATCTATTGCCCCTCCACAGTTAGGGAAACCCATTTGTGCAAAGCCATCCACAAGGTCCTGCACGTTGCGCAGAGTCATGGTTCTTCTTAGCAGGATGCGATTAATGGCCCTGCAAACTTGCATCAACACGATTCCAACAGTCAACTTTCCCACTCCAAACTGGTTCCCGACTGATCGGTAGCTGTCTGGAGTTGCCAGCTTCCAGACTGCAATAGCCATACGCTTCTCCACTGGCAGGGCATCTCTCAATCTCGTGTCCTTGCGCCGCAGGGTGGGGGCGAGCTCAGCACACAGCTCCATGAAAGTGGCTTTTCTCATCCAAAAGTTCTGCAGCCACTGCCCATCATCCCAGACTTCCATGACAATGTGATCCTACCACTCAGTGCTTGTTTCCTGAGCCCAAAAGTGGCGTTCCACGGTGCTGAGCATTTCCGTGAATGCCAGAAGCAATTTAGTGTCATACGCGTCAGGCAACTCACTATCATCGTCAGATTCCTCATCACTTTGGAGCTTAAGGAATAGCTCAACTGCCAAACGTGATGTGCTGGCAAGACTCGTCATCATACTCCTCAGCAGTTCGGGCTCCATTTCCCACAGAAATCGCGCAGCACAGAAATCGTTGAGAGAGTCAAAATGTCACCAGACATGGACTGAAAAACAGAGGCTGCTGGAATGTGAAGCGATGCATCACAGGGTGTTGGGACAGGAAGCAGAATGACCCACACCCTCTGCCCCCTTTCCACAACTCACGGCGCCAAAATGGTGCCAAAATGGGATGAGATGCTCTGTGGGATAGCTTCCCATAATGCACCACTACCAACCCCGCTGCAAATTCTGCAAATGTGGCCACACTCCAGCGCTTTCCCTACACAGCTGTACAAAGACAGCTTTAACTCCCAGCGCTGCACACTTGCAAGTGTAGCCAAACCCTAAGAGATGTTAGAGCTCACCCAAGCAAGGTCTACAAATATAAAGTCCTGTCAGCATACTATGTTGGTCAGGGGTGTGAAAAACCCACTCTCCAGTCAACAAAGCTATGCCAACAAACCTCTCAGTGCAGACACAGCTATATCGACAGAACAATACTTTGTAGGTTTAGCTGATGTCATTCTGGGAGGAGGTCTCACTGTACCTACACAAAACCTCCTTCTGTCAGCATAAATTGCGTCTACAGTAGGGGGCTCTGCTGGTTTAACTATACTAGCAATCCATCTGTAATGTAGACAAGGCCCCAGAAGTTACGGGCTTGATGCAGAAATCACCTGATGAAATTCTACGGCCTGTTCTGCAGGAGATCAGATTTGATTATGACGATGATCCCAATCTGGCCTTAAAATCTAAGAATGAATGAAACATTTCTTTGACATTGGAGGTTGCTTTCGACATAGTGGAATGTGCCCAGAGACCCTAAAATACTGGCATATTAGCAGATCATAGCTGTTTTTCATTCAAAGTCTAATCTATTTAGACAACCTCTAAGAATAGATTTAATTGTCTGGATAACAAATCAAATTCACTGCACATGTAATTCCATTAATTGCAGTTCGGTTACACCAGGAATGAATTTGTCCCAGTAAAATCATTGGCCTGCTGAATCCAGGGGGCCATTTAGGGAACTGGGGTTAAAAAAACAAACTGTCTGGGGATTGGTCCTGCTTTGAGCAGGGGGTTGGACTAGATGATCTCCTGAGGTCCCTTCCAACCCTGATATTCTATGTTTCAATTTAAAGCCCTTATAACACCTAAACTATCTGATTGAGTCATGAGCTAATGTCTGAGGATTAGCAATGCACACTGGAGGATTTGTGGACTGAGTTAGATGGCATGCTGAGACCACCTTGTCAAGAATTTGGGATGGGGCCTTTGCATCAACTTGTCTTTATGCAACATTGTAGGGGACTGGCCGTGGCCTTTGGATCTCACTGATTCTCCTTGCAGATGTTACAATCATGAGGAAAACAGAGCCTTCTCCCAAAGCTTCAGATGACAGCTCCTTTACCTTATAGGATAGGGCAGACATACCCCGTGCTAGCAGCAAGGGGTTCATGAAACAGAATGGCTCTATGCTGGCAGTGAGAGTGTTAATGAGAGCCTGTGGACCCAGCTGAGTCCCCACTACAGCTGCAGCCAAGGTCAGGCATGGAGAGGCCTCCAAGCCCAGTTCAGGGCTAACCAGGAAGACACAGCTCTGCTACTTCCTCCGCACGGGAAGCTGGTTCCAGCCTAGAGCTTGAGGCAGCTTGCTACATGGATGACCCCTTTTGTGGAAAGGACAAATAGGCCCAGGAAGGCTGATAAAATAGAACTAACCACATGGAGACAAGCCCAGAGCAGTAGGGTGAGGTTCTGCTGATGATTCTATGGACAACTCTGATTTCTGAGTTTGCTGTTTTCCCTTTTTGGTTTTGGATTATAACACAAACCCTACCTCCTTGGGTTCCTATCCCAACAGGCTTCTTCCATCTTCTCCACTTCTCCAAAAGGCACCGCCTCTCACTTCTCTCTTCTCCTTTCTCTCTCCATCCATGCAGTCCAGTAGCATACTGTTAATGCTAAAGGAGAGGAAATCAGGAAATCACACTTCAGGCCATCTATTTTAAAGAAAGCATTAATTAGTTCTATCTCTCTAGCCTTCTTTCAGACACCTGGGGCCAGACTAACATATTTCTCATGTACCAATCCCTCAAGAAGAGTTGACAAATTTGCATGGACCCCCCCACACACTGGTTGTGGTGCCCCCCCCCGAGTATGGAACAGCACCTTTCCATGTCTCAATGTTCTAAGCAGGTGCTTAAACAGCTGCAGAACAAATGTCCCAGGGCTCCCATTAAATGTAGTGAATAGCTGCTCTGGAGTGGAGGGAGGAATGCTCAGTAGGGTTGTGGGAAGTGGGTGCAACATTGGTGTTCCCACCAGCTCTCTTGGTCAACAGAGAGAGAGAACATTTGCAAGAGAAGACTCTGTGCTGCCCTGACCTCTGCAGGGAGCCTCTCCCCACCCCTCTACACCCAGGGTACCCATATGACCATATGTGATAGGGAAGCTGCGCTTTAATTGTGGTGACACCTGTCTCCCAGTCTGGGTTGTAGCTCACTGGGGAGGTTATTACTCTAAGCATGTCCCAGGTGGGGAAAGCTGGAGGATTCCCATAGCAGAGTAACCTTAGGAGGATGTGAATGCCAGCCAAGCACAGGCATCTCTGGGCACATTCCAAATTTTGCAACATTTTAGTTGCAAAAGCTAAGAAAACTCTTTGGCACAGATCCAAGAAGCTGCTCATTTAAACTTCCATTTAAATCAATGGAATCAACAGAAGCTGGACCAATAACAGCTATTACCTCACCCATCTTGTATCTCTGATACACTGGGACTAACATGGCGACAACGCCATTGCAAACACAGAAATCAATGGAAGTTCTCAACGTATCTCTGGACTGGGCCTTCAGCATTCTGATGTGCCCAGCACTACTGAGGGTGCCCACTAAACATCATGGGCAGGAGATGGCTGGATAGTTCCCTACAACAGGATCTCTGGACTTTGCCTGGCAATTCAGGGGCTTGTGTTAGCAAGAGTTAGAACCCTTTATAAAGCTGCTGAGCAAGTTCTGCTGACTCCTTGTGGCAAGTGCACCTTGCTAACTCCACATGATCAAAGAAGTGAGCATACCCCTCTGATCAGAGAGAATTAGGAGCAGAAACATGGAGATCCTGCAGAAAAACCTAAGAAGCAGCAGCCATGGTGTGAAAGCTTAGGCTGAGGTTTAGCTGCTGCTGCTGAGTTACCAATAAAACTAAACTCCAGGAAGGGGGTAAGTTTGACATTATACAGTGGGTCTAGACTGAGATTTTCAAAGCCAGCTGGGGTGCTTAGCCAGTCCCATTAACATCAATGGGTGCAGTGTGGCACCAACCCCTAGTACTTCTGTGGTTTTCAACCTCTTCCATATCATAACCTCACATTACAACAGAAAACCCCTTTCCCTCTCCAGTTTAGCCATAAAGAAAGGGAAGGTAGCTATGATCCCTGAGACCTGTTTGCAACCCCCAGAGATTCAGATGCCATGCCCCAGCTGGCTTTGAAAATCTCAGCCACAGCCTCTGTTTAGGGCAATGTGGGAAAGCCCCAAGCTCATGGTACAATACAAAAATGCTCTGAAGACCCCGGCTCTGGGCTCCATCTAGATGCCCAGCCTCTGCCCACACAGCTATTGCACTCGATTTCCAAAAAACACAGGCACCTGCAAAAGGGTTGAGATCCCTAGCCACAAAGCACATACAAACCTGGTATGTGAAGTCGAACGTAGGCACCCACTTAGGTGGCTTTGAACCTTCTGGCCTCTGTTCATACCCCATTGTGTTCCTTCAGAAACCTCCTCACAGTTGGGTGTTTCACCTGTTACTGGAGCCTGATAGGCAGAACTGCTGCCATTTGAACTCTAGATGGTCTTAAAGCTAGTCTAGATTCCTGTAGTGTTCAATAGTGGAGAGAACAGAAATAGAAGGCAGACAGCCACAGAAGGTTTGTGACTGCCTGAGAACAACTGCTCTACCTGCAAAGAGCTGTCCTAGACCATCGCGGTGGTGTGTGTTGGTTCAGGATTGAGATGGAGGGATTTGTGGATCAGATTTTGTGAAAGGAGATCCACAAAAACTGGCAGCTGGACCGGAGGATCTGGTCTAGAAGCTCAGAGGATCAGTGCTGCGGAGCCCAATCCAGAGCTGTCAGTCAGCCATGAGCCTTGTCTCGCTGTGACTACCTGATGACTTCTGGAAGTAGGGGAGTCTATGGAAATGCATTCATGAATCCTTGACTCCAGTCCATGATGGAGGCATCTGTCAAGGACCCTGTGATGTGGTGTCTGAACCCAAGAGGTAAGGCTTGCTACAGAGGCTATCCCCTCAGAAGGGAGAGTGCTGGCTGGAGGAAGCTTCTTCCTGGAAGAAGAGGTTCGGATGTGAGCAGACAGATGGGCCTTTTGTCTGTTTAGAACTCTTTCCATCTGCCCAAGGAGACAAGTTTCTGGCCAGTATAACACACCCAACTATGGCTGGGTTGAAGCAAGCTGGCCCTGTGATTTTACTACTGTTTGAGTTGGCACTAAGCCATCAATTACAAGTTTCTTCTTGCTTAGACTTAACCTGAAAGGAACTTGACTTAGTCTCTGTAGGGGGATGGGGAACCAGATGGGCAGTGGCCATCCTGCTCAGAACCCCTGAGATCCCAAACCTGTGATGATGAGGAGACAGACCAGCATGGTCTGCAGAAAATGCAAGTTCCAAGGCCTCCATCTCCATTCCCTGAACTGAAAATCACCCAGATCCAACACAACTATTGGCAGAGCAGGAGCCAGTGCAGAAACAGCTGTCTCCGTGCCAAGACTGAAGTATCCCCAATGTTCTTCAGTTCTGGAATAAGCGTCCAGCTGAAGACCTGGCACTGTTGGCTGACAGAGCCTCAGCCCTGCCTCAAAGGACAAGAGATGGAGCTAGCTCTGTTGCAATTTTTGAGCCTAGAGGGAGAAGACAGCACAAGCTGAATTACACTGTGATAATGAGAAACATAAGAATGGCCACACTGGGTCAGACCAATGGTCCATCTAGCCCTGTATCCTGTCTTCTGACAGCGGCCAATGCCGGGGCTTCAGGGGGAATGAACAGAACAGGGCAATTATTGAGTGATCCCCTGTCATCTAGTTCCAGCATCTGGCAGGTAGAGGCTTAGCCATCTTGGCTAAATGCCGTTGACAGACCTATCCTCCACAAACTTATCTAATTCTTTTTTAAACCTAGTTATACTTTTGGCCTTCACAACATCCCCTGGCAAGGAGTTACACAGGATGACTGTGCTTAATGGGTGATACCTTTGCCCAGGTACAAAAGGCACATAGCATATGGCTCATATACACACCGCTGTGGATGGAATACAGCATTTAAAGCTGATCTTGCTGTCTTCAGTCTTTCCACCTGCTTTGACTGGGTGCATCCCATGATGGTGTGCCCAGCCAAAGCAGGGCCAGGAAGCTGCAACATGAGGTACTAAGACAGCAAAGCGACTACACTGTCACGATATGTCTGGTATAAAACCATTCATCATAGAGATGGTTTGAAAAAATCCAAAACCAGTTTTGCAAAAAAATTCTAAATTTATTTTCATTCTGAAGAAATCAAAATGGAAATGGTTATTGTTTTTTTTCAAAATATATTGTGATTTCCCAATATTCATCCCCCCCAAAATTGTATCTTAAACATCATGGAAATGGTTTTCAATAATTTTGCAATTGAAAAATATTGATAACCACTATGATAACCTTTTTGATACAATTTTTATAGAAAAAATACTTGGCAGAGAGGCAAGGACTCTTGTTGTGAGAAATGAACATTTTCATTTTTATGAGAGAAAATGGTTTTGAAAAAAGGCCATGGGGGGGATGAAAAACTGTGACCAGCTCAAATGAATATCTGTATTTTTACTAAGAGCAAAGTAAGCTAACTACTAACATATAGTACAGGCAACAAGGTATCAATGATGGATTAAGAGAAAAGACACCAAAAGATCCTTCCGATGACAGTGCTTGGTCATCAGAAAATGAAGCTGTCTGGCCCCCGACTCCTTTCAATCTAGCCATCAGAATCATTGTGCACTTGAGGGTATGTGCACAGCCCCATTGCTGAGTGGATGGTTCCAAGCTCAAGCATGTGATGTGAATGTACAACCTATTGGCAGTTGCTGCACCTAAGAAATTATTCCGCCAAGAGATGATTACCATTCAAATCCTGTTTACTGTTATGTTCACAGATTCCAAACAGAACTGCACCACAACAAACAAACTCTCCAAGACCAAACTGCCTGTGCAGGCAAACAGAATGTGTAAAACTATCTGTAATAGGGATATTTGGTAATGCCAAAAATATTACAGCATGTCCAGAGTACATGAACCTAATTAGTGTGGCTCTACCTCCAACTGGAGAAAAGTGTAACTATTGTTAATTATTTGCCATAAATTACTAGGACAAATATGCAGCTTTCTACCATGGGTGGGAAGACATTTCTTCCTGACTCTAGCTGTTGATCAGTTCATTCCCTGAAGCACCAAGACTGATATCCCTTGTTGTTATGCATCCCAACTAGCCTATGTATTCTGCTTAGAAATCAGAACCCCACTGTGTCATGCTGCAAAATATCCCTCCATAGGACTGGCTGGTACAGCAATTGGATTCTGATACTTGCTTTCAGATCGTAGCAGTGCAACATACTGATGAATATTGATCATGGTTTCTTAAAGCATCTTACCCTGATAATTGGTTGATTACAAATTCATTAACATTGAGCAAAGATGAGCGGGTCTGATGTTCACCATAGTATAACTTGAATCTGAATTTTAGATGATAAAACCTGGGGGAAGTTAAGAATTCCACACCTGAATTTGTCAGACTAATACTGGTCTTGCCTATTTCCATGATCTTTATTTAATATCATTCTACAGCCCAGTAATCTTCATTCACACCTGCATTTGTTGGATAACTCATGAGTATAGCTGCAGGGTGGCTCATTACATGGTTCGTTACAGATACGAACCCTGGCAAACAACTCTGTCTGTTACACTATAGAGCTACTCCTTGAGGGAAAATATACAGCCGTGTTCTACAATGATGCTGCAGGACACTACTGCTTGTAATGGTCTGACTGCAGTGTCTGAAGGTATTACTGTAGACTACTGCAGTATTTGTAGTAAGGGGCATTAGAGATCTTTCCCAGGTGTCAGGCTGGTGGATCTTGCCCACACGCTCAGAGTCCAACTGATCGCCACATCTGGCATTGGGAAGAAATTTTTCCCTGGGTAAGGTTGGCAGAGACCCTGGGTTTTATTTTGCCTTCCACTGCAGCATGGGGCACAGGACACTTACAGGTTTAAATTAGTCAAAATGGTGGATTCTCTGTAACTTGAAGTCTTTAAATCATGATTTGAGGACTTCAGTAACTCAGCCAGAGGTTCTGGGTCAATTACAGGAGTGGGTGGGTGAGTTTCTGTGGCCTGCAATGTGCAGATCAGGCGAGATGATCATGATGGTCCCTTCTGGCCTTAAAGTCTATGAGATCTAGTGCCAACCCTCAGGCTGCTCAAAATATCCTGAATAGCTAAGAGAAGACTTTTGTATGGGCATGCTTCCTGTAGGGCAAGCTTTCCAGTAGGAATCTAGTGAAAGGTTCTTTTATGCCCTGAGGCCTGGCATGAAGGCTACAATGAATCATGCAGTCATCATCTACACCAGACATATATCACTGAGTAGGAGAGAAAGAAATTAGGAGCTTTGCCCCCAAGATACAGCCTCTGGCAGCATAGCTGATGGAGAAAGTGCTTTGGCTGTGAGTAACAGAGCAGGGCTTTGGTCCTCTGTGGGCCTCCAGCCACTAGAATGTGCACATACTCATTAAGTTGCATATGAAAGGGTACAAAAGGCGTGTTGATACTCACACACATACCTCATTATTTCCTAGTGGTTGGGAGTGTGATCTAGGGTGTGATTTTGCGTTTCTCACCAGTGCTCATGTTGCTTTCCCTGGTGAAAGTGGTGACCTTCTGCCCTCTGGGCAAACACTAAGCATCCTTGCGAATTAGCCCCTCATTCTTGTGAGCTTTGCCCTTTTCCCAGTGGAGCCAGCTTTGCCCCAAGATCCGATGAGCTCTTTCCGGAAGCCACCTTATGTGTCTGGCTAGGGTTGCCACTTTTGCTTGGACATATTCCTGATATAATCTTTATTTAAATATTAATCTTTAATTTCTGGAGACTCCAGGAAATCCTGGAGGCTTAGCAACCCTAGAAGAGACTCGAGATGCCATCAAAACAGGAAAGTCCATTTTTCATGAACTCATTAAAACCCAAAGCCTAGGCTTCAGAGGCCTGCTCGTGCTGGTAGGGAGAAGTGTTGGAACATAAGTCCCCAAGCCATGAAGGGGATTTCCTAGAAAAAGCTCCCTGGCAAGCCTGGCAGGGGGAAGGCCCTGTCTGGGGGGGCAGCAGGTAGGGATGGGAATAGCACAGCCTAACACCAGATGGGAATGGAAAGAGCAAAGCAGGGTGCTGGTGGTATGCAGCCCCTGGAAAGTTCCAGCAGGGGGAGGGATGGGGAGGCAGGTATAGATAGGGGAGCAGGCAGGCCCCGTGATTGCATTCATCAGCCTTGCAAATTTTACCAAGGTTGTTGTTTGTTTATTTATTTATTTTTTACATTTCTTAAAGACGGCCTGTCTGTTTGGCAGGATTTTGCTAGCTCCAGTTTGAAGATATTTGATTGGCTGGCCGATAGCAGATCTGTCCCTCTGGGCTTTGAGAAACCGTTGAATATTCTTAGCAGTTTGCTCACACTCCACTGTAGTGAGTGTCTTCTAGCCGATTGCTTAGCTGCAATCTATTCCTCTAGGTTTATGTAGCAAGGTCTTTCCCTCCACCCTTTCATTGACTGCAGTCACTCTCTGCCTCCCCTTTTAGTCATATCTCTCCCCCCCTCCCCTTTCTGTCCCCTTTCCCTCCCATCCTTCCTGCTCCATCTCTAGCAATCTCTTGACACCTGAAGGAAAGCCTGGGAGGTGTGACCCACTGTGAGGGGAAAAAAAAAAACCAATAAAAGGAAAGTCTAGGAAGGTATGGGGGATGGGGCAACTCCTTATGTGTAGCTGCTGATTATTTTGCATGGATTGGTGAGGAGAAAAGAGAGCTGCGTTGGGGGGGAACTAAGAAAGGCTTATTGCTCCGGTAAGTGCAAGGACAATATACACTATTATCATTGTTGATCATTTACTTGATTCATCCCCATGGCATCCTATGTCCTATTTTGCTTGGTTAGGCATGGTATCATCATCATCATTATTATTTATCTGATGTATCAGTTTTGTGCTTCAATGCTAGGGATCGAATTGTCTCAGCTGGTGTGTGTGTGTGTGTGTGTCCGTCCAGATGCCCATTCTCTGAATCTGCTTTCAGATATCTGCTTCCAACTCTCAGCTGGGTGTCTGGACTGGGAATTTGGGGTGTAGTACTCGGACACATTACTCACCAAAAACAATTGATGAGGATTGTTATTGACTTCCAAATCTTCTGCCCATTAAGAGGAACACATTAATTCTTTTGGTTATTTAAAATATCTGGACTATTTGAGAACAGAACATGAAAATGGGACTATTTAATTACCTCCCTCATTTACAGTGCAAGTTTTCTTTACCAAGACTCTGACATATTCTGTACTATGTTTTATAACAAAGCTACATCTAAAGATCATTTCAGCCGTAGTTATAGCATCCAAATTACATGGTTGTCATGGAGATGGTACAGAGAAGCTGAAGTGATAGGACTGCATCTGGACTATGGAAAGGCTTTACTGATCAGTGGGATTTTTTTCTTACCTTCTGTCTTTTTGTCTTTGCTAGGTTACAGTTTTTTTAATCTTGAATGAGCCAGGACAGTTTTGCAGAATTTAAACGTCTAGCGTCTGGAAAGAATGTCTATTAGCCCACTCTGCACTATATTATTATCTTAATTGTTCTATTGGCATTTGCCTTGCTGGGGCTTTTTGTATTTTTTGGGGGGGAGAGGGGAAGATACAGGATAGTTTGCTGATCCTCGACTAGGTGTGAAAGTACTTTCTAATGAGGTGCCTATAATGACTGCACTGTAATGGCATATTTCACATCTTTAGGACAAAGGGGAAATACTTTTTGACTTTAGCCATATTTGATTCCCCATCTCAGTTTTGAGAATGCAGAGATATCACCACCTGCCCATTTATAAGCCAGACGATATGACATTTTTTTGCAAACGGTAAAGGAAATGTGTTGGCAACTGAAAAAAAAATACATAATTTATGAGGAAGAAATTCTCCTGCCGAAGGCTAGCTAGAAAGCAAAGAGTATTTCTGTGGGAAAGGCATGTTGTATGTTACAGATGTGTATTTCTCTAGTGGTTTGGATTAAATCATACTATTGTGCTCTTCATTATTTTGTGAGTTAGGCCAGTTTTAGTCAATATTCAATCTGATCTCATTGTGTGCTCACACAATAAACGTGTCATTTGGAGCCGGGGTGACTTACATCTACAAAATGCTTTGAGAATGCATGTGGAATTGTCTCTCTAAATACAATTTCACCCTTTTTTTTGTTCGCTGTAGCCTATTGTGGTGATGTAAATAAAGTAAAATACATTGGTGGAAACAAGCCCATCAAAATGGCAATGTTTCTGTAATTATAATATCACCAAACATAGAGGAGGATTAATTGCTAGGATAAACAGAGATTTGTGGCTGTTGGATGATGGGGCATGGTGTTCCAGGCCTGCATTCTAGTAGTTGGTATTACAGTCTACATTCTCCACATCTGAGTGGATGATATTTTTAGCGAGAAAATGTAGCATATTATCATTAGGCATTTTATGAAAAAGAAACCTGCATGTGTCTATCAATTTGTACATTACTGGGTACTTCAAAGGGTGCAGCTCAGTTAGGATTTTTGTGAACAAGATATTTCCTACACAAGTCCAGAGAGAACAAGGGGAAAGTCTGAAAGTGGGAGCCTGAGCAGAGAGAGTATGTCTGGGGGTCAGCTGAGCCACAAACTAAATGGCTCTCAATTCAGCTGTTTTCCCCCAAAAAGTTAAACACAGGTGTAAATGGTGACCTCTTGTATTTGCTCCCGCAGAATCATTTTGAAGTGCAAAGCCCAGGGCCATGAGGTTCTGAAATGACATGGAAGTTCAGTCTTGCTATCTCCATTCTTTGGATACTTTCTTCCCAAATTAACCCTCTGCCCCAGCGATAACATTATCATCCTCTGGGGAAACTGAGGCACAGATTCGTGAAGTGACTTCCCCAAGGTCACACCACAATTAGTGATATTGCTGGGCAAAAAACCTTGGAGTCCTGTGTGCAAGTTTCCTGCTCTAACTGCTAGGCCATAAACATTGAAGAAGATCCTTAACAAGTACTAAAGTGGCCCTGCTGCAAGGTGCAGCCTGTGGAATCATTACTGTATTTAAAAAAAAACATGCTATTTTTACTAAGAGTCCCAGTCACTGAGGTAAATGTGGTGTTTCTCTAGTAAGGTTAAGATTTTGGCTGCCAGTGGGAGGGGTGGGGAATAAGTGGCCTTGCCCTAGCCCCTTGGGTAGCCCAAGTAAAGATCAGCCTTTCCCTGGGGCTCTTTGGGCAGCCCAGGTATGGACCTGCCAGAACTACAGTGCACCTGTGCAGGGCAACACAGAGGCTGTTACTGAGATGCATTCCCCTGTCCAGGAGCAGCTCAGCTGGAAGTGGGTGGTAAAGGGAACGAAGACTCTGCCCTCCCGTTGCCGGCCACTTGGGAGGTGTAGGCTGTCCCCTTTGAAGGGGTGTCTCCTCCCTCCTGCACAAGTGGGGAGCTCCCCAGGGAACAGCATGGTTTTGTGTCAGCCCTCCCTTTAGGCCCTGGCTGCATGTGACAACCTCACCCTGAGCTGCCACTGAAATCTCTTTGTACAGAACAAGGAGCTGGCCAGAGTGAGGTATCTGGCCATAGCCATATTCCCCATCTCCTGTCCAGCAGGAAGCCAGATCAGAGAATGTGTCCATTGCACTGGGGCCAGCATTGTGTCAGACTCAAAGACATTGCTGTGGGGAACGAGGCCTACAGAGTCCCGTCCCCCCAGAGCCCAGGGGCTTTCCTGCCTAATGATCCCTGTCTCACATGAGCTCATGCTTCAGAAAGCAGATCCTTGCTGCTCCTGAGGAGATTTCAGAAGGTCATGGTGCTAGTTCAATACTAGAGGCTGGCTGCACACACGCTGTATTCTCCAGAACAACATTATGGGCCTCATGTCATCAGGACCTGCCTGGCTGGGCAAGGGCAGATTGGGGAGAATGGGCCCAAATCTGGCGCAAAGAGCGTCTCCACTCCCCCTGTGCAGGGGCTGGATGCAGTATGGCCAAGGTGTACAGCCACTACTAGCTTTGCATTGGCACTAGCTTACCTTAAGGGAGCTGGGTGGTTAATATGTCTGTCCATCCCTCCGTGCACACGCTAGCCAGAAGAGCTGACTGAGCTCCTGCTGCCTCTGTTTTCAGGGTGGGGACATTGACACTGCCAGACACTCATTTGTGTGGGTCGAGGAGAACCCCTCCTGGAGTTCCCACTGCCAGAGGGTCCAGAGGCACCTCCACAACAAAGGTACCATCTAGCCCATTAAGCACCATGCAAACAGTAAGTGCCAAACCCTCCCCCATGTGACAGTAACATGTCTTGTGGGCGGGAGGCTGAATATGGGCACTTGTGGGGCCAGATCCCCACCTGGTGCAAGTGGGTGCAGCTCTGTCAGACTCAATGAGGTTGGCTGATTTGCACCAGCTGAGGATGCTGCATAGAGAAGGAAAGCTTGGTGGTTAGGGAGATTCAGGTGCAAATTCCTGCTCTGCTACGGACTTGCTGTGTGACCTTGGCTAAGTCACTTAGAACCTCAACTCCACACCTGTACAATGAGGATAATAGCCCAGGCCTGCCTCCCTGGGGTGTCGGAAGGAGAAATGCATTACAGGTAGTGAGGTGCTTGGACTCCACAATAATGAGGGCTAGATAAGCACAACAGATAAACAGGATCTGGCCCATGGAATCTATTCCTCATCCGTCTGTTGGGGGAGCCAGGTGTCCTTGAGAATAAGACCATTTTCCATCAGCAGGAAGGATTGCTGAGTAGTTAAAGCACAGGCCTCAGAGTTACAGGCTCAATTTTTGGGTCTGCCACTGACTTCCTGTGTGACTTTGGCCAACTCACTAAGGTCCACAGAGGTGTTCAGGCTCCTAACTTCCATGGAAATCAATGAGAGTTGGGACCTCAAATGCTTTTGTGGAGGATCTGGGCTTCAGTCTCTCTGTGTCTCAGTTCCCCAGCTGTAAAATGGAAACAATACTTCCTACCTACCTGTGGTACTTCAGTCACTGAGGTTTGCAGAGCACTCTGCAGTCTTCATGGGCAAGGCGCTGCAGAAAAGCAAAGGACCTTTTGATTCTGCCAGCAGTTTAGCTGTGAACCTGTACAGTGAAGCCACGGGGCTCCCAAGCGCCCCGCATTAACATCCTTCCTCATTGCTGGACCACCAGCTGGTGAGTGAGCCTGTATCGCAAGGGGACAGGCCAGGCTGCTTTGCTCCTCTTCCCCCCAATACTTCCTTGGTGGTTTACAGGGCTTGGCTCCTGTCCTATGGATAGCTCACGGTTGAGGGTTTTGTAACATCAGAGGTAACCCAGCCAATCATGGTGGGGTCTGTGTGTATACTGTAGCTGTATTGGTTAAAATGCCTTAAAAATCTTCAGATTTCTTTATTATCCCCCAAAGCAACTGTCCTTATGGCCATTCATCCTGCGTGTCTCTGCTGCATGCTTGTGTGCAGCAGTAGTCACTTATTTAGAAGTCTGTAAGTATTTACGGGGTGGAAAATATTAAATAATAGGCTCTTTAATCTGGCAAAGAAAGATCTAGCACAATCCAGTGGCTGGAAGCTGAAACTAGAGAAGTTCAGACTTGGAATAAGGTGTATGTTTTTTAACAGTGAGAGTAAATAAACCATTGGAACAAATTATCCAGGGTCGTGATAGATTGTCCATCACGGACAATTTTTAAATCAAGACTGGATGTTTGTCTCAAAGCTCTGCTCTAGGGATTATTCTGGGGCAGGTTTCTGGCCTGTTGTCATAACTCTCCTACTCAGATCTGAACCTTAGAGTTCAGAACATGAGAAGCTAGCATGAAACCTCCAAACTTAATTACCAGCTTGGATCTGATATCGCTGCCACCAGCCAGAATTCCAGTGTCTGGCTCACTCTGGTCTCCCCAAAACCTTCCCTGGGGAACCCCCAAGACTCAGATGCCCTGAGTCTCACCACAAAGGGAAATAACCCACTTCCCTTCTCCCTCTTCCCCTCCAGGTGTTCGCTCCCTGGGTTCCTGGAGAGATATACAGATTCAAGCTCCATGAATCTAAACAAAGGGATTCCACCCTCTTTACCTCCTCCCAGATTTCCCCGCCCTGGGTACTCTAGGAGATTCCCTGCTTCAAGTCCTTGAAACACAAGCACCGAGAGATCAGATCTCTCTCTCCCTTCACCCAGAGGGTATGCAAAGTCAGGCTTAGTAAATCTAACACAAAGAGATTCTCTCTTCCCCCCTGTCTTCTTCCTCCCACCTATTCCCTGGTGAGCTGCAGACTCAATCCCCTTGAGACCCCACTAAAAAAAAAATCCAACAGGTCTTAAAAAGAAAGCTTTATTTAAAAAGAAAGAAAAAGACATAAACTGGTCTCTGTATCAAGGTGACAATATACAGGGTCAATTGCTTAAAAGAAAAAATGAATAAACAGCCTTATCCAAAAAGAATACAATTTAACACATTCCAGCAACTACACACATGTAAATGCAAAAAAAAAAAACAATATAAACCTATTGTCTTACTATCCTTGTACTTACAACTTGGAAACAGAATATTAGAAAACTTGGAGATAGAGAGATCACTCCCAAAGCCGAGAGGGTCACCGAACCAAGACAAAGAACAAAGAACTCACACCCAAAACTTCCCTCCACCCAGATTTGAAAAAGTCTTGTTTCCTGATTGGTCCTCTGGTCAGGTGTTTGGTTCCCTTTGTTAACCCTTTACAGGTAAAAGAACATTAACCCTTAGCTATCTGTTTATGACACGCCCCCCAAATTGCAGACAGTGGGGAACCTCACTGGCGGTGATTTCTTCCTAGAACTTTAAAGTAAACAGATTAAGGGGCCATTACAGTTTCTTGTTGTTCCCCTTGGCAGTATGAAGCCACTGTAGCGCAGCATGGTCAGTTGTAGCTGGAACCACAGTCCCCAAACATATGGGCGTAGCTTTTCCAGGGCGTACACAATGGCATAGCATTCCTTTTCACTGACTGACCAGTGACTTTCCCTCTCAGACAGTTTCTTGCTGAGAAACACGACAGGATGGAAGTTATGATTTGTTGCTTCCTGCATGAGAACTGCTCCTATACCACGCTCAAATACATCTGTGGTTACTAGGAATGGCTTGTCAAAGTCCGGGGCCATTAGCACAGGGTCAGACATGAGCATTGCCTTAAGTTGGGAAAAGGCCTTTTGACACTTATCAGTCCACTTAACTGCATTTGGCTGGGTCTTTTTGGTCAGGTCAATCAGTGGGGCAGCCATTTGGCTGTAGTGTGGTACAAATCACCTGTAGTACCCGGCCAAGCCTAAGAAGGATTGAACCTGTTTCTTTGACTTTGGGACAGGCCACTTGTGGATAGCATCCACCTTGGCCTGTAGGGGGTTTATGGTTCCTCGACCCACCTGGTGTCCCAGGTAATTTACTCTGTTTTGGCGTATCTGACACTTTTTGGCCTTAACAGTTAGCCCAGCTTGCCTGATGCGCTCAAAGACCTTTTCCAGGTGTTCTAGGTGTTCGGGCCAGGAGTCAGAAAAAATGGCCACATCATCGAGGTAGGCAATTGCATATTCGCCCAGTCCTGCTAGTAGACCATCTACCAGCCTCTGGAAGGTGGCGGGTGCATTTCGCAGCCCGAAAGGAAGCACATTAAATTCATACACCCCTGCATGGGTGATGAATGCTGACCTCTCTTTGGCAGGTTCATCTAGCGGTACTTGCCAGTACCCCTTGGTTAAGTCTATTGTAGAGATAAACTGGGCACGTCCCAACTTTTCCAATAGCTCATCGGTGCGTGGCATTGGATAGTTGTCCGGACGAGTTACCGCATTTAGCTTACAGTAGTCCACGCAAAAGCGTATTTCTCCATCTGGTTTGGGTACCAGAACCACTGGAGATGCCCATGCACTGGTAGATGAGCGTATTATACCCATCTGTAGCATGTTCTGGATCTCCCGTTCTATAGCAGCTTAGGCGTGAGGAGACACCCGGTAGGGTGGGGCTCTAATTGGGTGAGCATTACCTGTGTCAATGGAGTGGTATGCCCGTTCAGTCCGTCCTGGGGTGGCTGAGAACAATAGGGTGAAGCTAGTGCACAATTCCTTGATTTGTTGCCACTGCAGACGTTCCAGGGTTGTGGAGAGGTTCACCTCTTCCACGCCACCGTCTTTTTTCCCTTTGTAGTAGACACCTTCAGGCCACTCAGCATCATCTCCCTGGACTGTAAACTGACAAACCTGTAAGTCTCTGGAATAGAAAGGCTTGAGAGAATTAACATGGTACCCTCTGGGTTTTAGAGAGGAATTGGGAAATGCTATGAGGTAGTTAACAGCTCCCAGGCGCTCTTGGACCGTGAATGGCCCTTCCCATGATGCTTCCATCTTATGGGCCTGTTGCGCCTTCAAGACCATAACCTGGTCTCCTACCTTGAAGGAACGTTCTCTGGTATGTTTGTCATGCCAGGCCTTTTGCTCTTCCTGAGCATCCTTTAGGTTTTCTTTAGCAAGGGCTAAAGAGTGTTGGAGGGTGCTTTGTAGGTTGCTTACAAAGTCCAGAATGTTAGTCCCTGGAGAAGGTGTAAACCCCTCCCATTGCTGCTTCACCAACTGTAATGGCCCCTTAACCTCGTGACCATACACAAGTTCAAACGGTGAAAACCCTAAACTGGGATGTGGTACAGCCCGGTAGGCAAAAAGCAACTGCTGCAACGCTAGGTCCCAATTATTGGAGTGTTCGTTGATGAATTTACATATCATGGCCCCCAAAGTTCCATTAAACCTTTTGACCAGGCCATTGGTTTGATGGTGGTACGGGGTGGCAACCAACTGGTTCACCCCATGAGTTTCCCATAGTTCTTTCATGGTCCCTGCCAGGAAATTAGCTCCTGAATCTGTAAGGATGTCGGAGGGCCAACCTACCCTGGCAAAAATGTCAGTTAGGGCCTGGCATACAGCTTTAGCCCTGGTGTTGCCTAGAGCTACTGCTTCCGGCCATCAGGTAGCAAAGTCCACGAAAGTCAAAACGTACTGTTTTCCTCTGGGTGTCTTTTTTGGGAAAGGACCCAGAATATCCACAGCTACTCGCTGACATGGGACCTCAATTATGGGGAGTGGCTGGAGAGGGGCCTTGACCTGGTCTTGGGGTTTTCCCACCCTTTGGCATACCTCACAAGACCAGACATACTTGGCAACGTCCTTGCCCATCCCCTCCCAGTGGAAGGACTTCCCCAACCAGTCCTTGGTTCTGTTCATCCCAGCATGGCCACTGGGATGATCATGGGCTAAGCTTAAGAGCTTTTCCCTGTACTTAGTTGGAACCACCAACTGTTTTTGTGGATGCCAGTCTTCCTGGTGTCCACCAGAAAGAGTCTCCTTGTATAAAAGTCCTTGGTCTATAACAAATCGGGATCGATTAGAAGAGCTGAGAGGCAGTGGGGTGCTCCGTGCCACCGCCCAAGCTTTCTGAAGGCTTTCATCTGCTTCCTGCTCAGTCTGGAACTGTTCCCTTGAGGCTGGGGACACCAGTTCTTCCTCAGACTGGGGACTTGGGCTTGGTCCCTCTGGAAGCGATGTAGGTGATGGTGTTGTTTCCGTTGCTGGTGAACCGCTCTCCGCTGGTGCACCAGGGGTTATTTCAGGCTCCGGCTGAGCCTCTTGGGTATGGTTGTCTGCTGCTTCTGCCAGGTCAGGCTCGCTGGCGCCCTCTGTTGTTGGGGTTGAAGATGGATTTGCAAGCACTGTCATCAGTGCTGGCACAGGTTCTGGTGCTGGCTGCTTTTCCAGTGCCTGGTCTGTGACTGGAGTCACTGCGGCTGTTTCAGTTGTTGGTATGGGATCCGGGTCCACTACCTCTGTCTGGGTCTCTGGTAACACAGACAGGGCCTCAGTGGACGGCTCAGGAACAGGAATGGGTCGGGAAGCTTGCCTGGTTTGGCTGCGTGTAACCATTCCCACTCTCTTGGCCCACTTCACCTGGTTGGCCAAATCTTCCCCCAGTAGCATGGGGATGGAATAATTGTCATAAACTGCAAAAGTCCACCTTCCTGACCAGCCTTTGTACTGGACAGGCAGTTGAGCTGTAGGCAAGTCTACAGCTTGTGACATGAAGGGGTAAATTGTCACTTGGGCCTCTGGGTTGATGAATTTGGGGTCTACGAAGGATTGGTGGATAGCTGACACTTGTGCCCCCATGTCTCTCCGCGCAGTAACCTTCTTTCCGCCCACTCTCAAATTTTCCCTTCGCTCCAAGGGTATTTGAGAGGCATCTGGGCCTGGGGATCTTTTGGGTGATGGTGGTGTAATGACTTGCACCCGGTTGGGGTTCTTTGGGCAGTTGGCCTTGATATGTCCCAGTTCATTACACTTAAAGCATCTTCCAGCTGACTGGTCACTCGGTCAAGGTGAGTTACTGGAGACTGGTGAGGTGGAAGAATAGGGTGTCTGTGGCTTTCCTTGGGTTGTAGGTGGGGTCTTGGGTTGCCCTTGGTTGTAGGGTTTATTGTCGGTGTGCCCCCTGGGGTATTCATTCCCCTTGACAGTAGCTTTCTTGCTTTCTGCCACTTCCATCCATCTGGCTCCAGTCTCCCCTGCCTCGGTGAGATTTTTGGGTTTTCCATCTTGTATGTACCATGTTATGTCCTCAGGAACACCATCCAAGAACTGCTCCATTTGTATGAGGAGGTGCAGTTCGTCCAAGGATTTAACATTGTTTCCTGATATCCAGGCCTCATAATTTTTCCCAACGTAGTAGGCGTGTCTGGGAAATGACACATCTGGTTTCCACTTTTGGGTTCTGAAATGCCGACAGGCATGATCCGGGGTTATCCCCATTCTGAATCTGGCCTTGGTTTGAAACAGTTTATAATCTTTCATTCTGTCTTTTGGCATTTCAGCCGCCACCTCTGCTAAGGGTCCACTGAGCTGTGACCTCAGCTCTACCATGTACTGGTCTTCAGGGATGCTGTACCCAAGACAGGCTCTTTCAAAATTTTCTAAGAAGGCCTCAGGGTTATCACCTGCCTTGTAGGTGGGAAATTTCTTGTGCTGTGGAACCATAATTGGTGAAGGGTTGTTAGGATTGGCTGGAGCATGCTGCCCAGCCTGTGCTAACTCCAGTTCATGCTTTCTCTGTTTTTCCCTCTCTTCACTTTCTTTTTGTTGTTTTTCCATTTCTCGGCGGTGGGCCACCTCTTCTTCTTCTAGTTTTCTGTGGTGGGCTGCATTTTTGGCTTCTTGTTCTCTTTTATGGGCTGCCTGTTTGATGTTTTCTTCCTTTTCTTTCAGTTCTACCTCTTTTTCTCTTTTTTCCATTTGTCGCCTGTGGTCTGCTTCTTTGATTTGTTTCTCTGCATCCATTTTTGCCTTGGAAGTCATGGTTCCTGTTTTCTTGTGTTGGGGTGCCCTCTGGTGTTTATTGTTTGAACTGCTGGCTCTCTGTTGTCTCCAGGGGTCTGCCTAGCAACAGTGCCTTTTTTTTTCTTCCTCTAGATAATCTTTTAAATGTAAAGTAAACCAGAAAAACTACTTTATTTGCATGTGTGTTGTGCTGGGTACTTGACTCTCAATCGGAGTGCTATAGTTTAACAAAAGACCCCCTGTCAACCTTAATAGTTCCTTGCTTAATATGCAAGCCAAACTGCAACTAGAGAACAGAAAAAAAAATTATCTCTGGCTCTTTTTAAAACCAAAGCCTTTCTGTCTGCTTAAAAGCCCTAGCAGAGGAAAAGAAAATAATATTCCTACTGGCTTCTGGATTCTTATCTTATCCCACACCACTGCCACTCATGTCATAACTCTCCTACTCAGCTCTGAACCTTAGAGTTCAGAACATGAGAAGCTAGCATGAAACCTCCAAACTTAATTACCAGCTTGGATCTGATATCGCTGCCACCAGCCAGAATTCCAGTGTCTGGCTCACTCTGGTCTCCCCAAAACCTTCCCTGGGGAACCCCCAAGACTCAGATGCCCTGAGTCTCACCACAAAGGGAAATAACCCACTTCCCTTCTCCCTCTTCCCCTCCAGGTGTTCGCTCCCTGGGTTCCTGGAGAGATATACAGATTCAAGCTCCGTGAATCTAAACAAAGGGATTCCACTCTCTTTACCTCCTCCCAGATTTCCCCGCCCTGGGTACTCTAGGAGATTCCCTGCTTCAAGTCCTTGAAACACAAGCACCGAGAGATCAAATCTCTCTCCCCCCTCACCCAGAGGGTATGCAAAGTCAGGCTTAGTAAATCTAACACAAAGAGATTCTCTCTTCCCCCCTGTCTTCTTCCTCCCACCTATTCCCTGGTGAGCTGCAGACTCAATCTCCTTGAGACCCCACTAAAAAAAAAATCCAACAGGTCTTAAAAAGAAAGCTTTATTTAAAAAGAAAGAAAAAGACATAAACTGGTCTCTGTATCAAGGTGACAATATACAGGGTCAATTGCTTAAAAGAAAAAATGAATAAACAGCCTTATCCAAAAAGAATACAATTTAACACATTCCAGCAACTACACACATGTAAATGCAAAAAAATATATATATATAAACCTATTGTCTTACTATCCTTGTGCTTACAACTTGGAAACAGAATATTAGAAAACTTGGAGATAGAGAGATCACTCCCAAAGCCGAGAGGGTCACCGAACCAAGACAAAGAACAAAGAACTCACACCCAAAACTTCCCTCCACCCAGATTTGAAAAAGTCCTATTTCCTGATTGGTCCTCTGGTCAGGTGTTTGGTTCCCTTTGTTAACCCTTTACAGGTAAAAGAACATTAACCCTTAGCTATCTGTTTATGACACTTGTGCTACACAGGTGGTCAGACTAGATGGTCACGATGGTCCTGTCTGGCCTTGGAATCTACAAATTTGGGTTCGTGGCCAAATTCCAGGCCTGGAGATGCACCTCCAGGTATGTCATCTTTAATCCTCCCCTACCCCACACTCTCCCTGCCAGGGTTTCAGGGGAGTAACATTTGGGGAAGGGATGAAGCTTAAACAAGGGTGTTCAGGCGGTTCCTCCTCTGGGGCAACCCAAGCCATTGGTGCAGGCTGGTGTATTTCAAAGGCAGAGACTTTGCTCTTCAGAAGCATCTTAATAAGTCCAGGTAGAAGCAAGTCTTGACTGGGGAGAGGGGTGGCCATACCAGGGAAGGGGGAAACTCCAGCAGAGCACGGCAAGTGCCTGCTCCCCTCCTGCCAGCCTACCCCTCAATGCATTTGTCTCTTCCTAGCACCACCTCATCAACGGCTCCTCTCCTCTCGCCCTTCTGTTCCTGGCTTGCCCTTCCTGCTCACCCATTCCTTGTCCGTACCATGGGCCTGAGGCTCCATCACACTCAGGCCCCGTTTGGCTGCTTCAGGAGCATGAAAGGTCCTTAAAGTGCATTTAAAGAGCCCCTAGGAAACCCCCCACCTCTGCTACAAACCGGAAGTGGGCAGTCATGCCTAGTGGTTGGAGAAAGAGTCACAGACCAGGAACAGCACCAAAGGTTAGAGCCTGAGTCCAGGACCAGGAGTCAGAGCCCAGGGTCACAGCTGAAGCCAGAAGCAGGTGAGGGAGAGGGTGGGAGCAGAGTAGAGCTGCAGAGGAACAAGGCATGCTCAGGAGAGCTTGCAGCTGTAGGCATGTTGTGGCTCAGCTGGGCTTGTAGGCTGCTGGAGAGTGGGCAGGCGTAACCACAAGTCCTCATTCCTGACACCAGCTGGGCCCTCCTTGGCTGGTTACTACTAGCTTAAGGGGTCTCTGCCACCCCAGCTCCCAGAGAGTGGCAGACAGGATGGATAGGGGTTGTGGCTACAGCGCACACACACTATGGCTATTCTTGGCTTAGAATCATAGATTATTAGGGTTGAAAGGGACCTCAAGAGATCATCTAGTCCAACCCCCTGCTCAAAGCAGGATCCCCAAATGGCCCCCTTAAGGATTGAACTCACAACCCTGGGTTTAGCAGGCCAATGCTCAAGCCACTGAGCTATCGCTCCCTCCCCCCTTTTCAGAAACGTAGGGGACAATAGGAAGCAGAGCATAAGATAGAGCAGCCCCAAAGGTGCTCTAGCATACAGTGGGGGCCAGGCACTCAAATCCAGGAACTCAAAGCCTCCCCATGGTGGGGATGGAGTAACTGAGACTCAGGCCCTTTGTCTTCTGCTGCTCATCTCTTTCTGCCTCCCTGGGCTTCCGCCTAGTGCTGGCCTGGCCTTGAAGCAGTTCAGGGAGGCAGCCTTCACTTGTTCCTACCCCTCTTCCCCAGAAAGTCTGCTCTTCTCTCTCTCTGCTGCCTCTCTCACCACTCTCCTCTTCCCCATGGGTCTCTTCCTTGGAGTCTTCTCCTCTGCTCCAGCAAAGCCAGGGCAGCACAGTCTTCCTCACAGTGAGTCGTGGTGCGGATGTCCAATGGCTCCCCCTGCAAAAAGGAGGCCTCTGTACCCCCTGCTCTGCTGGTGACAATCTCCACTGAAAACAATTCAGCAGAACCTGGACAGGCTGGAGCCCTACAGTAACCATGGTTGCAGGCTGCAAGTGGCGTATGGGCTGTATAACGCTTCCTGGCGTGCCCTTCGATAAGGCTGAATGGTACTGCTATGAACTCCAAAAAGGAGCTCTGAGCACATGAGCAATGCAGTGCCATGCACACTGCTGAGTGACAAGGAGATGCTTACTCCAAATTATTTCCATGCCACGGCATGCACAAAGTATGATTCGAATAGGACCCTTGCATGTATCCAAGTGAGAGTTGACTGCACACACCTTTGCTCCTCCATCCCATAAGACTGGCTGCTGCTGTCATGTAGCCAGGGGGAAGCTGGGACCACTGCAGGAGATTTCATCAAAGACGGGCTGCAAAGCCAAGGGATGGAGCTCAAGCTACTGAGCAACCTTGCCAGGAGTTCCAAGGGCTGATGAAATGGGGCATAGTAGCAAGGAAGGAGTTCCGGGAACAACCCCCGGAACAGCTGACTGCTTGTAGCAGGGCATGAGCAGTACTGCCACCTGTAAAGAATTTTTTTGGCATGTCTCATGATATTTGAAAATTTTCATATGCCCTAAAGGTTCAGAAGCGGATAGCAAATAAAATGATCCCCAGATCTATTATTTTGCAACTCTTGTGATTTTTAAGCCATCCCCTAACGTTGGTGGCCCTGTCTCGTGATTGGTGAACGCTTGAGGCTGGCAGCACTCTGTTGGGTTGTAGCGCCCTGTCAGTGAAGCCACCAGCTCTTCTGGATCACTCTTGCCATCAGGTCAGCTGGACCCTATTCCTTCCAGACCAGGAATACAAAAGGTCTAATGCCACTGATTCAGCCTGGCATTGGCGCTAGGCTGTCCCTATGATCAAGATAGAGGCGCTGTATATCTAGGTTTCTAGAATGCCTGGGCATTCCCCCCTAGCACCCTATACCCATCCCTCAAAGCTTCTTTGCCAAGACCTCCTGCTGGAGGGCAGGAGACTAGAGCCAGAGACCCCTGCTCGACAGCTCCAGGGAAATTCCCTGGTGAAGGGATGAGCCATGTCCTTGTTTTGTGGTGTCCCTGTGCTGGTATAGCCCACATACAGGGGCACAGGGTAAGCACAAATCGGGCGCTGAGTGTGTCTGTGAAGCAGAGGGAACTAGCAGCAGGGAGGGAAGGGTCTGCAGCCGAACTTGGGAGAATGCTTGAATTCAGGTTTGTGTTTGTCAGCTCAATTAACTATAAAGCCCCCCACCCCCCATCCCCTCAGCAGGGACTAAGTTTGCACCAACCCCAACCTGTATGGTTGTTAGGAGCTGGGAGGGAACATGTTTCAGTGTAAAGGTCCTGATGCCCTGAGGAGCAGCCACATAAGCCCATGGGCTCCTCTGATTATCAGCATTGTGGTACTGCCTCTGAACTCAGTCAGGGACCAGCCACTACTGGGGGAATTGTGTGAGTGGCAGGGAGATGGAGCCTAGAGTTGCCACTTTTTATTTGCACAAAAATGAACAACCTGATCCTGCCTTGCCCTGAGGCTGCACCCCTGTCCCGCCCCTTCTCTGAGACCCCACCCCAGCTCACTCCAATCCCCACCCTCGCTCACTCATTCATTTTCATCGGGCTGGGGAAGGGGGTTGGGGTGCAGGAAGGGGTGAGGGCTCCGGGGTGGGGCTAGAATTGAAGGGTTCAGAATGCAGGAGGGGGCTCCGGGCTGGGGTGGGGGTTGGAGTGTGCGAGGGGGTACAGGCTCTGGGCTGGGGGTTCAGGCTCTGGGGTGAGGCTCAGGATGAGGGGTTTAGGGAGCCCCATTACTTTGTGCATGTTCTGTGAGCCCCACTAGCCAATCTGTGTCCTTCGTTCATGGACTGCCCAATGAGAGCGCTGGAAGGCAGGGGTGGCTCGGTGGAAGGGATGCTGCTGGTTGGCTGGCCAGGAGGGGATACACAATGCCAGGGATTCAGCTATTTGTATTCTCTGAAACAGTGGAGCTGCAGGAGCAGGCGCTTTGGTTAATTAGATTACGAGACCCCACAGGCTTCTGAGTCATAAAAAAAAATGAAATGATTTTTGTAATTGAGGATGTGGTTTCTGCCAAGAGATGCTTTAATGAGCTTTTAGGTTTTCTCTCTTAGGTGAGCGTGAGTAGGTATGGACCACTATCACAGCCACTGTGTGCTGAAGGTTGGTAGGTTGCAGGAGAGGCTATTTACTTCTGCTGTGATCTCTATTCATTGCTTTCACAGTAATGGGAATCCTTTGCCCCTTAGGGCCCTTTTCATCAAAAAGCCTCCATGTGCCTTCCAAATGTTAACGCTCCATTCCTCACCATTGCCCCATGAGGTGCCCATCTCCAATGTGCAGTGGGGAAATTGAGGCACAAAAGAGTTAAAGGACAGATTCTTGCCCCCTCTAAGCTGTTCCATCACATATAGGGGCTGTTAATGCACCATAGCTAGCTTGTAAATTCCCCCAAGTGCAGCGCTCTGATGCCCCCCTCCTAATCTCCAGGACAGGGGACAGGCTGAGGGAAGGGGGTAGATGACTAGTACTGTGTGGATTCTGGGCTGCTCCACAGCCCATAGGCTGGCTTTGATGGATCACCGTAAATTAGAAGAGTCACCTGCTCCTCTGAGTTACATCTGGGGCTATTTTGGAGCAGCCCAGATTCTGAAGGATCAAATGGTCGTGTAAAGCCACTTTCGTCCCTTCCCAGCTTGGTCGGGCTGGAAGCGCTGCACAGAATGCCAGCCTGCCTGTCTTGGTGGAGGACACAGAGTCAGCTGTTGGTAGCGGTGGGATTAGAAGCTGGTGGTTTCCAGCTCCCAGCACCATGCTTGGTTGCCTAGAGATGCCCTAGCAGTGGAATGACATTGCATAGGGACACTCTCCAGAACTAAAGTTTATTGCTTATAATAACATGTTAAGGGCTCTCCAGTTGGGCATCCAAAAGTCGATGATCTTAATGGTCCCTTCTGGTGTTAAAATCTAGGATCTATGAAAATCAGAGGCCACTTTGCAAAACATTTACTGAGGTGCTGAGAAAGGGTGGAGGGACTTATTCTTTTCCTCCTAGAGATTCTGCCATGGTCACATCCCCAGCTGAAGTCTCCCAAAGTGTTCCTCCCCTTTACTTCTCCTGCTCATGCTCTCCCTGACCCTGTCATCAGCAATCACCCCTCATTAACTTTGAAAGATTCATCAGAATCTCCTTAGCAGTGCTGGATTTTGGCATGATTTCTACTAACATGGTCTTGAGCCCAGTTAAGGAACATTTAATATGGTGCATTTGTTCCTGGGTCTGGGCAACTTTCAGAGTAGCTGCATGTGGCTAGGTCAGATTGGTCTGGAGCTTGATTTCAATGCCACATGCATGATCATGCTATTTCAGCTCCTGTCGGCTTCGGCTTTAATGTTAGTTAGAGCTGTCAGCTTTCATTGGGAGTCAGAGAATGACCTCATCTCTTCTAGCTCCTGCAGGGAGCTTCATTAAATAAGCATGTCTTGATCTTTTTTCAGTTTTTTAAAAAAAAAGTTAATTTAGAGCTGGTGAAAGGTACCAGGCTGAGAATGCTGAAGGACAAGGCCTCTCATTCATCCACAGAACAGGTCTAGCACAGGCAGCACCAGAGGGAGGTTCCTCCCCACCCATAGGGTACGTCTACACTACAGGATTATTCCGATTTTACATAAACCGGTTTTGTAAAACAGATTATATAAAGTTGAGTGCACGTGGCCACATAAAGCACAATAATTCGGCAGCGTGCATCCATGTACCGAGGCTAACATCGATTTCTGAAGCATTGCACTGTGGGTAAGCTATCCCATAGTTCCCACAGTCTCCCCTGCCCACTGGAATTCTGGGTTGAGATCCCAGTGCATGATGGTGCAAAAACAGTGTCGCGGGTGATTCTGGGTAAATGTCGTCACTCATTCCTTCCTCCGTGAAAGCAACAGCAGACAATCATTTTGCGTCCTTTTTCCCTGGATTGGTCTGGCAGACGCCATAGCATGGCAACCATGGAGCCTGTTTTGCCTTTTGTCACTGTCACCGTATGTGTACTGGATGATGCTGACAAAGGCAGTACTGCAGTGCTACACAGCAGCATTCATTTGCCTTTGCAAGATAGCAGAGATGGTTACCATCCCTATTGTACCGTCTGCCATGCCATTGTAAATTGGTGATGAGATGATGGTTATCAGTCGTTCTGTACCATCTGCCATGCCATTGTAAATTGGCAATGAGATGATGGTTATCAGTTGTTCTATACCGTCTGCTGCTGTCATGGGTGCTCCTGGCTGGCCTTCGCTGAGGTCGGCCAGGGGCGCAAAGACAAAAATGGGAATGTTTTATGTTTATGTTTTATCTAAAAATAGAGTCAGTTGTGCCTAGAATATGGGGCAAGTGTACTAGAGAACCAGTATACCAGAGAGCACAGCCACTCCATGTCAGATCCCGCAGAAATGATGAGCTACATGCCATTCTAGGGGGTGCCCCTGCAACAACCCTACTCGTTGTTTCCCTCCTCCCCCAAGCCTCTTGGGTTGCAGGGGTACCCCCTACAGTGTCCCCCCATTTGTGTGATGAAGTAATAAAGAATGCAGAAATAAGAAACACTGACTTTTTAGTGAGATAAAATGAGGAGGAGGCAGCCTCCAGCTGCTATGATAGTCCAGGCAGGACATTAAATGGTGGCGGGGGAGAGGATCCCAGCCTCCCACTGCTATGATAGTCCAAGTAGTACAGAATCTTTTCTTTAGACATGAAGGGGAGGGGCTGATGGAGCTCAGCCCCCAGTTGCTATGATGAAGACGGTTACCAGCCGTTCTGTACCATCTGCTGGGAATGACCGGGAGTCATTCCTATTTTTACCCAGGTACCCCAGGCCGACCTCACGGAGGCCAGCCAGGAGCACTCACAGGATGATGAGGGCAGCTATCAGTCATTTTGTACTGTATTGTCTGCCGGAGGGGAGATGAGGGGAGAGGATGCTGCTGTTCAGTGCCGCAGCACCGTGTCTACCAGCAGCATGCAGTAGACATACGGTGACATTGAAAAAGTCACAAAACGATTTTTTTCCCTTTTCTTTCACAGGGGGGAGGGAGAGTAAATTAACGAGACATATCCTGAACCACCCCGGACAATGTGTTTGACCCTACAGGCATTGGTAGCTCAGCTAAGAATGCAAATGCTTTTCAGAAACTGCGGGGACTGTGAGATAGCTGGAGTCCTTAGTACCCCCTCCCTCCCTCCATGAGCGTCCATTTGATTCTTTGGCTTTCTGTTATGCTTGTCACACAGCGCTGTGCTGTGGACTCTGTCTATCATAGCCTGGAGATTTTTTCAAATGCTTTGTCATTTCATCTTCTGTACAGAGCTCTGATAGAACAGATTTGTCTCCCCATACAGTGATCAGACCCAGTATCTCCCGTACGTTCCATGATGAAGCTCTTTTTGGATTTGGGACTGCATTGCCACCCGTGCTGATCGGAGCTCCACACTGGGCAAACAGGAAATGAAATTCAAAAGTTTGTGGGGCTTTTCCTGTCTACGTGGCCAGTGCATCCGAGTTCAGATTGCTTTCCAGAGCGGTCACAATGGTGCACTGTGGGATACCGCCCGGAGGCCAATACCATCGATTTGCGGCCACACTACCCCTAATCCGACATGGCAATACCGATTTCAGTGCTACCCCTCTCGTTGTGGAGGAGTACAGAAACCAGTTTAAAGAGCCCTTTATATCGATATAAAGGGCCTCGTCGTGTGGACGGGTGCAGGGATAAATCGGTTTAATGCTGCTAAATTTGGTTTAAACACGTAGTGTAGACCAGGCCTTAGTCAGCAGGACCCAGTCTTGGTGCAAAACAGACCACCCCCGTGGTGCAAGACTGGCATTTACTCTCCATGTCCATTCAGTCCTTGGTCAGTCTCTGACACATCTGCCAATAAGGAGGCTGATTAGAGCCCTCTAGAAAGCCATCTGAGATCATTCTGTCTTATTTCATGCTGGATCTCCAACAGCTTTCAGGTGGTGGTGCCCGTTCTGGACTGGATTCAAACCAGCTGTAGAAGTGGTAGTTTATTAGCCTATCAGAAATCCCCTAAATAACCCAGCCATAAGTTTTAAGACGGTCACATGTTCATCAAGAGTATATTTATCACTAGGTTAGGAAGGGTTAATAAATGATTAATCGATGTTTTAAAAAGAGTTAATCAATTATCATACAGTCCCATAGGTCAACAGATTGTTGATAACCATGGCTTATAACTGTCTATCATGCTTTTTGTTGATGCTTATAACCACCTGTCTGTGACATGCTGATAGCATCTATCCTTTAGTAAACCTTTATAAATTGGTTATAAATGTGCCTTTAGTATAACAGGTGACCTTTAAGACTATACATTCTTTTGCGCCAATCTTGTGGCCTCAAGGGCCTTTGTCTTCATCTTGATGACTGCACTGCTTCTTACCTTGTCCAAAAACTTTCAGTGGATGTCAGCTTCTGATGGGAAAGAGCCTTTTTAGAAGATTGTCTCATTATTTCCAGAACAGTATCCCTAGTTTTCTCAGTTAATGGGCCCCAGTCTCTGAAACGCACTCCTCCCTGTTGGTCCTGTAGAGCCTGAGTTTGTTGTGTCGCTACAAGATACATGACCACGGTAATTTACTTAGTTTCCACTGAGAGGAGTGACTTTGGATTTCTTTGTGTTGGAGCTAGAGGCGGTCTCTCCTGGTGACATAGTGTATGTTTACAATTATTGGGGTTCTCGTCTTTTCCATGCATTAAATAATGTGCTAGGGGCATTTTATAAATTAAACAATTCATTTATTAAATATGTATGGCCTGCTCTTGTGTAGTAACTTACACGAAGGCAAAGCGGGTCCAACCCACTGCCATGTTAGAATGGAACGGTATGGACAATGCAATAGTGCCAGCACTGTGCATTCAAAAATCTCGAGTCAAGCCCCAAAATCATGAGATCGTAATAATAAAAGTTAAGTTCTTTTTATTTTATTTTATTAAGTTCTTTTGGAACTTTGAGGTTCATGTTTCCAAGCTTATTTCTGCAACTACTTACTCTTTTTTCTTTTTTTTTTTAAATGAAAGCTGAAGTTCTGGTGCATTCACATGACTCCAAGGAGTTGGTGTTTAAAAAAAAAAGCCCAAATATCACGAGATTTGTGATAAAATCATGAGAGTTGGCAACACTGCATTACCCAGGTCTAAACGACTACATAAGGTGTAAGGCAGGAGAATTGGACTCGTAGTAAGGCTAGACAGAAAACACAAATTCCATTCCTAGAAAAATGTCAAGTTTTCACATCATCCCACATCAGAACGAAACCCAGAGCTTTTGAAACTTTTTTCAAAAAAAGAGGGCCTCACCCTAGAATAGCCAAATGTCTACAGTACAGTTGCTACAGCGGCATAGTTACAGTGCTGAAGCTGTGCCGCTCTAGTGCCACAGTGTAGATGCTTCCTACGCTGGCAGGAGGAATTTTTTCATTGGTGTTGTTAATCCACCTTTCTGAGAGGTGGCAGCTAGGTCGACAGAAGAATTCTTCTACTGACCTACCTGCATTTACAACTAGGGGTTAGGTCGACCTAGCCATAGCACTCAGGGTGCAAAATTTTTCATAGTCCTGAGTGACATATGTAGGTTGAACTAATTTTTAAGTGTTGACTAGGCCAAATAGTCTAGTGATTAGGGCTCTGAGCTGGGATGGTGGCTAGGGAACTGACTTGAGGTGTGGAAAGCCCTGGTTCAAGTCTTTGCTCCAAATCAGACGGAGCAACTCCTTGAACCTGGATCTCCTACATAATAGGCAAATGCCCTAATTGGCTATTCAGGAGGCCTCTGGAATTGACCAGAAAGTCCATCCTGGAATAGGATTCCCTCCTAGCAGAAGTTTAATCAAAACAATACATTTCTGCAAAAGGTTTTGGTTTCGACAGGCATTCTCTGATGAAAAATATTTAGTCAAAGAATTCCCAACCAGTTCTATTTCATAGTGTCAAAGTTTACAGCAAATTGTAAGAACCATATCTTAGGTTTTGTCCATTCTAGGAAGTTGTACTGCTTTAACGATATGTGGTATAAAAACATATAAAATAGAACAGAATCAGTATAGTAAAGCAGTACATCCCCTCCAGTCTGGACAAGGTTGTATTGGTCTAAATGTGCTTTATAGTAGTAAGGCTATTCCCCTGTAAAAGGGGAATAAGCTATACTCATATAATGCACCCTAGGATTTGTATCAGTATAAATTTATCACACCCCTGATCTAGAAATATCACACCTCTAACAGACAGTTATACCCATACAACTGTCACTTGTAGACTAGACCTTAGTCCAAGGGTCGGCAACCTTTTAGAAATGTTGTGTCGAGTCTTCAGTTATTCACTCTCATTTAAGATTTCGCGTGCCAGCAATACGTTAACATTTTTAGAAGGTCTCTTTCTATAAGTCTATAATACATAACTAAACGATTGTTGTATGTAAGTAAATAAGGTTTTTAAAATGTTTAAGAAACTTCATTTAAAGTTAAATTAAAATGCAGAGCCCCCCGGGCCGGTGACCAGGACCCAGCAGTGTGGGTGCCACTGGAAATCAGCTCACGTGCCACTGGAAATCAGCAACCCATGCCATAGGTTGTCTATCCCTGCCTTAGTCTGTGCCAGAGCAGCTCAAAATTTCTCATTCAATTTTTTTTTTGTTGTTTTAATGAAATATGGTCATTTTTCAAAGACTGAATGGGGGGGTTGTTTGTTTTTTTGCTCACTGTTCTGGATTTCCCGTTTTTGTTTCTTTCTTGCCAATTTTGATTTGTTGGCTTAGTCACACGGTGGAAGTGTTCACAATAAAAACTGCTCTGAAAAGAAAAATGTTGCTGGCAACATTTTGAAAAGTGCTTTTGAAAAGTACAATTTTTGGAAAAAAAAATCCATCTTCCAATTGCAGAAGTGCCACAGTTGTTTGTTAAAGAGGATCCATTCTGAAACAAGGGAAGGAAACTGCCTTTGTAAGAGTTTCAACCAGCTCAACTTTAAGCTCCTTTCTTGGTCCCTTACTTGAGCACGAACATAACTTTGAGGCAAATGGAACTATTTATGGGAGTAAAATTATTTCATCTGAAGCATAGCATAATGGTTAGTCCACTGAACTAGGACTCAAGCCCTGGATTCTGTTCCTACCTGTGCCATGGGCCTGCTGAGTGATCTTGGGCAAGTCATTTTGCCTCTTTGTGCCTCAGTTTACCTCACTGTAAAAAGGGGATAAAGCTACTGCCCTTTTCTGTAATGTGCTTTAAGGTCTTCTGATGAAAAGATCTATGTATTGTTCTGTGTTTGCAGGATCAGGGCATTAGAGGGTAAACTGTTGTACGCAGGAGAGTATCTTCCTGTGTGTTTGTACAAAACCCAGCACAGTGGAGTCCTGATTGGGGTTTCTGGTCGGTACTACCAGACAAATAATAATAATTAACAATAACGTGGTACATTATAAAGCTAGTGGAATGTTGGTCCTGATCAAAGGGAGGTCTGCTTTCCTTGTGCTTACTCTGTCCCAATCTTTCAGTGCTAGGGGAAGGTCAGCCTTGCATACAGAATATGTAGCTGTTCAGCAACAGTTCAGCATTCAGCTTTTCAGTACATAAAAAGAGCATTAACTACTTTTTGTCTGAAGATCCCCCATTAGGGCAGATTGATGCTTTAACACCAGTGTTTGCAGTGAGGGATGTCTCATACTAGCTTTTGCCATGGAATACCGGCACCCCCATGCTTCAACCACCACATCTTTTTGTGCTCATCACGCATGCGGCAGCTCTACCAAGTAACTGCCCCAGTTGGCCCATGGCTCACGCAGTAGGTACCCACCTATCTCAGCGTGGCTCCTCATGGGCTCCTTCTTGCCTCTTCCTTTATCAACTTACTGCTTCCATGTTCTTTTCTCTACCAGGTTCTATGGTTGGGCAAAGATGGTGACTTCACTGATAACTCAAGGTTTCACGATTTCAGGCCCCAATACCTTGGAGAGCCTAGGTTTCTGCTGTGTCAGCTCTCCACACATCTGCTGTCTGTCAGTGCTGGGTCACTGATCTCCAGCTTCTGCTGTATCGCTAGACTTCAGCTTATACCTCATGGGGTTGTCCTCCTTCCTTTTTCCTTTCCAGTGGTTAGAGGATGGCCCAGCTGTTGGAACACTTCCTACAAGTGCCATCAGAGCATGCCCTTCATAGGTGGCATGATGGCTGTATCCTACGCCTCATAATAGAGCATGACTGACTCTGCTGTGGGCTGTGCTGTCCCTGAGAGCAGTGCTCAGACAGAGTTCCTGCACATGCTCACGGTCTCCTCTGGAGCTCCCTATGAACCTGGCACAAAGTCCGCCTCCAAGGTCTAAAGTCCTCCTTTAGCCTTGAGCAATCCAGAGCTCAGGCCCTTAGCTGGGCATGGAGTCTGTACCAGTTCTGCCTATATCAGCATCTGTCTGGCATGACAGGCCTTGCCCCTGCCCCCACATCTTCGAGGGGGTGAGTAAGAATCAGTGTTCAGGATCACTGGGGAGGACCAACCCTTCAGAGCCCACAGGGCCTTCACACACCACTGTGCTGCTGCTTGATGCAAATTCTCATCCAAGCCAGGCGCTCTGTGCTCCTCAGGAGCCCACTCGACCCCCAACATTCAGGCAGCTCTCCTGAGTGAAAAAGGGGTGAAAAAGTCCAGCTAGCCTAGCCCTGAGTGCATTGGTACTGATGCTCTTTGATCTGAAGTTAGCTGGAGATGTCATTCAGTTCATGTCTTCATTCAGATCAGCATGGCGGGACTGAAGATTTTTGTTCCATCAGTGTCCTAATCCTGGTGGGTACCTGGCACTGTCAGGCCCATTGGAGTTGAGGCCTGACACAGCACTGAGAGCTCTGAATAGCCTTGAAATTAGATTATTGCTTCATCTAGAAAAGGATGCTCCAGGTGCTTCCTGGGCTTAGCAGAGACAGGCGTTCTGAGGCCAGGTATCTCTGCTGGACCAGATACCAAAGGCAGCCCCTCTCTGATGGAGGACCCTGGATTCCCCCAGTTCTCTGAAAAGATGGTTCTGGTCATTCCCTTTACTTGGCAACTGACCTGAACTGCAAGGCAATAGGTGGCTTCCCATGTAGATATGGTGGCAGACCTCATCCACTTTACTCTGGATCAGCTGGGATGTGCAGGATCTTCTCCCTGACCAGCTGTTTCCTAGGGGCTTGAATCATAGGGGATTCCAGCAAGACTGGTATGCTATCAATGGTTCACAGGGCTCTGGAAAGTAGTGGAAAAGAAGAACATTCCCAGATGCTTCCAGAAAAATCACACTCCCTGCTCGATGAGAGAGACGCAGGAATTGCTATGGCAATGCAATCAGACCAGGGGCTCTCATACCCCAAAAGCACCCTGCTATACTCCCTTGACACAGCAAGAGACTAGCACTGGCTTCATTGCATGCAAAACCTTGATTTTACACAGTCAAGTCATCAAGCCTGGACACTACTACGATGTCTTGGGGCTGCTAATCCTACAGAGTTCTGCCCACCAAAAATCCAGCCAAACTCAATAGCCTCCAAACTGGTGGAGAACACAAAAGGACCACTTGATAAACACACAAGAAGAGAAGTGTATCACCAACTTTACCAAACACATCAGTCTCCTGAGGAGAATCTTCCACTGTCAGCACTGAAGAAGTAAAAGAAGGACTTACCACAATGAAAAAAGGGAAAGCTGCAGGCCTTGATGGTATTCCGCTAGAATTCCTCCACCATCTCAGCCCCAAAGGACTCCAGTGGCTAGCAACATTGTACTCCACTACCTCATGGACAGGATGGATCCCTGAAATATGGCAGGAGGCAATTGTAATTGCCATTTCAAAGCCTGGGAACCCCCCAATGAAGTGGGAAGCTATAGGCCAATTTCTCCATTATCTACGACCTATACCCTTCTTGAACGTATCATCCTCAAAAGAATACACCCTTTTACTGAACCAATTATCCCTGTCCAACAGGCAGGCTTCTGGCCATAACATAGTTGTTGTGATCAAATTCTGGCCCTCACAAATCACAGTGAGGCTTGGCTATCAAAAAAGACTGGCACAGTATTTGTTGACCTGTCATCTGCGTATGATACTGTATGGGTTAAGGGCCTGATGCTGAAACTTGCTAAATTATACCTTGCTACCAAACACTTTAATGCTGTGGACCATGCTGAGTAACAGACGCCTGAGGGTGTAAATGGTTATAAGACCAGCGCACCCCATATCATTAACAACAGGTTACAACAAGGCTCTATACTTGTGCAAACTTTTTAATATTTACATAAGTGACATGCCCCCAACTAAATCACAAAAATTCAGATATGCAGATGATCTTGCCGTGACAATCCAAGCACAAACCTCCATGACACTGAGAAAGCATTGACTGAGGACCTCCAAAATATGGAATGATATTTCTGGAAATGGAGGCTCAAACCAAACCCTGGAAAAATAGTAAGCACATTTCATCTTGATAATAAGAGTGCCAAAACACACAAAGTAGCTTTCTGTGGGAAAAATGTACAATACGATTACACTCCAACATATCACGGAGCGAAACTCGACCACACTCTCGCCTTCCATGATCATCTTGAGAAGGTAGCTGCAAAGATAAAAAGTAGAGCCAACTTAATCCAGAAACTAGCAGGTACAACCTGGGTTGCATTAGCATCAGTGTTGCGAACATCTGCAATAGCATTTGTATATTCAGCAGCTGAATATTATACACCAATATGGAGCAGATGCAGCCATACACTACTTGTGGATACCCAGCTAAATACAATGATGTGATGGATCATGGGAATCCTTAAATCGACTCGAACACCATGGCTACCTGTCCTGTCTAACATCACTCCCTCGCCAAAACACTGAACTGCTGCAACATTCCACAAAGCTCAGTGAGCCTGTGAAAACAGATGGCTTCCTATTCAAGAGACCTTGACAATGCCCCCCTGCAAAGTCTTAGGTCCTACAAGCCTTTCTGGGAACTTTCGTTTAGCCTCAAGCAATCGGGCTATGATCAGAAGGAGGCTTGGAAAGCAGATTGGGCTAAACAAGACTTAAAAAATAAGCACTCCATGTCAGATCCCACACAGAAGGTTCCTGGGTTTGACCTTCCATGGTCATCTTGGTCAACTCTGAACCGAATTCGAACCAACCACAGTAGATGTGAACATCTAATGCACAAATGGAAAATCAAGGACTCCCTGGTGTGTGAGTGTGGTTCCCATGACAGACCATCAAGCATATCACTACCTACTGCCCAATTTATAAATAAGAAGGAGGCATTACTGCAATAAATTCTGCTACTCCTGATGTAGCCATTTGGCTCAATCAACTTCAGGTGAAATTGTATTGCTGCTTGTAGCGGAGTGAACACCCGCTCCAGCCCTGAAGGGGTTGGAAAAGCCCTGCAGAGGGCTGGGGCTGCAGAAGAGAGCAAAACCCTGGCTGATTGGCAGAAGCGGCTGCAGCTGGGGCCATGCCCCAAACTGAGCAACTAGGCCTTATAAGATGCTCAGGAGTCTCATTCTGACTGGAGAGATAGACAGCTGGCTGCTGGGGAACTCACCCGGGGACCTAGAGTGAGGCAAGGCTGGGGAAAGGCCTTGGGGGCTAGAAAGCCCCAGGCCAGCAACTCCCCAAGCTGCAGGGCCTGGTCCTAGGCCCACATAAGTATTTGGGTTGCAGAAGGGCAGCCTAAGGGTGGGTTAAGGCAGCCAGTCCAAACCCCTTGTTGTCTGTGATGATTGGCTGATAGACTGCAGCCCACCCCAGGGTGTGGGGGCTAGATGGTGATTGGCAGTAGCCATGACTGAGGCAACATGGGGATAGGGGGTGGGAGTTCCCCTGGGTGGGGAGACCCAGAGAGAGTGGGGTACTGCCAGGGGGGTCAGCACCCAAGACAAGGGCACTGGGGTCCTGGGAGGGACATGTGGCCAACGGTAAGGTGGATCACTGGCCTGCAGAGGGCACTCCGATGGCTGGAGAGCTAATTCCCAACAGAGACCAGCAGGGGGCACCGCAGGAGTGAGTCCGCACCCTTACGCTACTCTACACGAGCCATATGGAAAAAGAAGAAGAAGGTGCTTGATCATAAATGTCTCCTGCAGATTGACATCACTGGCTATTCCCCCTCCATTCCCCATGGGAGGCTGGTAAAGGAGGGTGCTCTGACTAGCTGACTCACACTGTCAACCCTCCCATCCCAAACCAGGACTGGCAGCTGCCTTCAGATGAAAGGGTCCTCAGTCTGCATCGCTTGCAAGCAATGACAGCAGCTCTCTCTGGTACTGGTGCCCACCAAGACGTGGCTTCATTCTTCAGGCCTTCATCAGGTGGGTCAGGAGAAGCTCAAGGACGTGCACTATGCCAGAAAGAGCCTGTTCTTGGGGAGGAGAGAAGTTAAGCTGAAGGAGAGTGAAAGTTGCCCTGGTTCCATCTGCGTTGTATCAATCCTCACCCTCCTACCAGGGAGCAAGAGAGACCTGCCTGCCACCACCCAGCTTGCAGCGCTGGGTCTGGATTCTGGGCTGTCCAGTGCACCAAGAGTCCCAACCTCTCAACAGAAGCCAAATAGTTTGAAGCACAGCCAGGTGCACACAGCCAAGGACCACTCCCAGATATCCTCGGGAGGAGTCCCATCCGTGTCGTTAGCATTCGCAAGCGCATTTGCTCACACCCCTGCAAACAGCCATTGCAAGGGAGTCCAGGAATATGTGTCAGTGAGGTGGCTCATCCAGGAAAGGCTCCCCGAGCCATTCTGACAGGCTCTGTTACAGTCTGTTGAAAGTTGCATGTCTGTGGACAATCTGTGAACAGACAGAGGGACTGCTGTTTACAAATCTTACCTTAGCCATCCAGGGAGCAGAATCAGAACCATGGCACATCAGTGACCAATCCTACAGCACAAGTGCCACATTGCCAGTGATCCAGGCTCAAATTTAGCACACAAGATATACACACAAGGGGCTCATTTTGTTCTCTAACACCCTCATGTGTATCAGGTTCTTCCTGGAGAAGGTAAGGATTGAAAGTATGGGAAATAGCAGGAAGAATAACTAGATATAAGGCTGGCACACAGGGCTTCCTTGTACTTAAAAGATGTTCTCTGGGAGATGATCTTGTGTGAAAGCCAGGGGCAGCATGCCTGTGGGAGGTCTGCTGATAACGTGGATTTGGCAGCATGCCTGCGGGAGGTTCGCCGGTCCCGTGCCTTCGGCGTACCCGCTGCCGAATTGCCACCAAAACCGTGGGACCAGCAAATCTTCCGCAGGCATGCCGCTGAAGACAGCCTGACTGCCATCCTCACAGCGACTGGCAAGCTGCCCCCCGTGGCTTGCTGCCCCAGGCACGTGCTTGGTGCACTGGTGCCTGGAGCCGCCCCTGTCGAAAGCACAAGACTGGGAGTCAGGAGACCAGCCATGGGATCCTCCCTCCCGCGCTGGCCCCTAGACACTGGGTAAGAAGACTGGCTTGTGTAAAATGGCCTGATCACACTGCAACTGAGCTGCTGCCTTCTGAGGGCCCCCTCCCAAGCCCAGGTGGCTGGGGCTGGGCTGAGGCTGGGGGCAGGAAGGGTGTGTTTTGGGGAGAGCCTCAGCACACAGCACTGTGGAGATTGCAGCCCATCAGGCAACCTGAGGAGGCTGTTGTAACTTTGAGAGGCCCCCAGTTATGCCAGCAGCCTCATCTCCAGCCCTCAGAACAGCTCAGGATCAGGAGGGTGCAGAGGTGGTTTAAAGCCACCTTCACCCCCTTTCCACTGGGCTGTGAGTTCTGGAAAAGTACAGAAACCCACGCCTGGATCCCATCTCTGGCTCCATCACGCTCATTCTGTCTGACCTTGGGCAACTCACATGACATCTGTGGCTCTGTTTCCCCATGTGCACAAGGTAGATGATCCCTTTTCCCTAGGTCACCAAAAGGGGGTTTACTGCTTAATTCATTAATGCAAAGGGCTGGAGAAAGGCTCAGTACATAACACGTTGTGTAGTTGCAAACTCAGGGTAAAGGAAAGAATATTTGCAGAATAACTGGCTCAGTTTATTTTTCCCATTTGAGTAACTGCAAAAAGAGTGCAGGCATAAAAGCAGTTAAGGATTTTAAGACCTACTTTTATTGTGCTTGTTTATAACTAGGAAAAGTGGTATTGTTTCCCAAGTGGAAAATTTTCACGCCATTTGGTTCCAAATGCACGGTAATGGCTCTGCAGGTTCTAATAAAAATTAAAAATAAGGAACTACAGTATTTGGCCTCAAGAAAAAGCAACCGCCACACATAGTAATTTCTGATTACCCAAAAGGCGTGTGTATGGGGAGGAGGGAGGCAGATTTAGCATGTGGTTGGTGTATTTTCGGCTGTGGGGGATTGTTTTATCTGTGGATTCAGATTTACCCTGGAAACTAAGGATGCAGGCCATGCTGTTTAAATTGACAATGAGCAATGGGTTAAACCACAAGGGACAGGTATAGCCAGCAACAATTGCCAGGATCCAAAGAGATATATGCTCCTGTACCAAAAAAAAAGAATGTAATTTTTCATTGGCAGGAGGCATATTTTCTTGGTGCACATCTGATTGCTGGTAGTGATGCAGAGCTAAGGTAGGCAGTAGAGGACTGAACTATGGCCAGAATATCTGAGGTTCTCATACAGCTCCCATTGCCAGGAGCACCTCACGGTCTTTCATAGATCTACCCTCACTCCCCCGGGGTAGGGCAGTGCTGTTATCTCCATTGTACACATGGGGAAATGAGGCCCAGAGACTAAGTACAAGGGCAAACAGGGAACAGAACCTGGGTTTCCTGAATTTTCAGCTGTAGCCTTAATCCCAGCACCAGCCTCCCTCTGCAAGCTCGCTGAACCAGATTGAGGCCCCTTGTTCTCCTTGCACTCATTTCACTTCTTTCTGCACAGACAGTGGCTACAGCCTCCAATGTGGCACCAGCTCCTTAGAGCCAGGGAGCCACCTTCATGCGGTGTGGAGTCCCTGCTGTAGGAAAGGATGGAGATTGGGCAGTGGGCAGACCGGAGGCAGGCGTGGATGGGGGCATTGGGGACATGCATCATCCCTCCTCCAGCCACACGAACTTGGTAATACCGTTATAGGTTCCATTCTCTTTTCCATATACACTCCTTGGGACCATGGGCAAGTCATTGTTAGCACAGTTCCAATGGAGCCATGCTGCAGGGTCGCAGATGTATAGGGCATCTGGGAGGATGTCCGTGGTCTCACACAGGTTTCCTGGGATCTGCCAGATTTAGAGGCAGGCCCCAAGTGTTTTTCTGTGGGGTAGGCAAACCCCGCAGTGAGAGAACATGGGGGAATTTCTGTGAGATGAAGGTACCAGTCCTGCCCCATGTCCCCAGAGCCCAGCTAAACTGCGGGGCTGGTCTCTACACCTGGAGCCTGAACCAAAGCTCATCAGAATCAATGGAAAGGCTCCCTGTGGGCTTTCAAACAGGCCTCTGCTGAGCAAGAGGGTCAGAATTTGGCCCATCTATTTTTAGAGCCATCAATAAACTTCAGCAGTCAAGTGGGGTGGAGGCATCCAGTCATCAGGCATATCAGGGCTAGAATGATCCCATTCATATCTGAGGCTGAATACCAATCACTCCTGATTTATTTCCCTGGAAAACCACAGTGTCAGGACAGAGGAGGTAGTTAGGGAACGGGCATTTCTGAGACAGCTTTTGCCATGAGCATGGGCAAAGAGGCACAGCCCTCTAATTGCTAAGGAAGGTTCTCAGGTTTAAGTTACTGCCTAATTTGGAAGAGCTCTAGAAAAATGACATCCCTGCAAGACAGCTACAGTGGCCCTTGTGCTGTTCCTGGCCGCTGCTCTTCCAAAACACACACACACAAACAAACAAACAGAGAGGGAGGAATTGGACAGAATGTTAAAGGTACAAGATGGGTGAGGTAATAACTTTTATTGGACCTACTTCTGTTGGTGAGAGAGACAAGCTTTCAAGTCACACAGAGCTCTTCTTCAGGGCTGAAGGAGTAAGCCTGAAAGCTTGTCTTTCTCACCAACAGAAGGTGGTCCAATAAAAGCTATTAACTCACCCACCTTGTCTCTCTGATATCCTGGGACCAGCAAGGCTACAGCTACACTGCAAACAGATTTTTAAGGAGCTTGTCATTGTTAGCTGGGAGGCAGCAGAAGAAGAGAGGGCCAAGGCAGAGTTATAGCAAAGCTGAGGTTTATCTGGAAGACAAAGACTCAGATCTTCAGCTGTTCTCATTCCACTCGCCTAGTAGACACTGACTGTCTAGTGCGCGCACACACTCCATAAGTTCCATTAACCGTTTATGTCCAACACACACTTTGTAAGCTGGATAGCAGATCAAGTTATGACAACATGACAGGCCACCTGTTAAAAAAATAGCATTCATGTCAGACTTTTATATTGCACCTGTCACTCCTGATCACAGAGGTGACAAGAGCTATGGGCGAGATCTCACAGACACTTATTCACAGCAGTTCTTACACAGGCAGTTGTCCCACTGGAGTCAATGATTTGCACGAGCAAGGATTACTCATAGCAGTAAACACTTGCAGGATCTGGGCCGCTTTGCCCACTATTCAAATGCAGCCACTCTGTGGTGGATCACAGCAGCTATTAAACAGTGCACAGTAATGCTACACAATAGGTTGGGACAAGAAGTGAAGAACATTCTAGCTAGCTGAAATGACACAGAGAGATCCAGGGTGGCAGAATGTAATGTTCCAGACTGGAATTTGTCCAGCACACTGAGGTCAATAGAACTACACTTGTGGAAGATGCCAAGGAATTGTTCATGACCACAAGTGCTCCCAACCTCAGTTTTGTGTGTCACCTAAAGATGGATTTAAATCTGCATTTTATCCAGTAATAAAAAAAATTAAAACAAAAATGAAACAAAATATTTTTGTATTTCTGTCTCTAGAAAAAAAGAAGGGTAGAGTTTTGTCTGGAGGGGTTGAAAATCTAGGTTAGGAGAAGCTGCTGTAATTGCATACGTGCGTGTATGTACGCAGAGTGATTTGTGTTTGGGGGAAGGGAAAGAGACAGAGAGGAGAAATTGCCTGTTATGTCTTGGGAATTCTGCTGATTAATTCTGCCAAGATGCAGGCTGGTGCCTTAAATTACCTTTTCTTCATACACACAAAAAAAGACTTGAAAGGTAACGTTCAGAAACGACATATTAAGAAGTGTCTTCCAGCAGTTTTACCAGTAACAAGATGGAGCAGCGTTGTTAGGCAGTGATATATCTGCATGTTGTGGAGTTCAGCAAAGGAGGCAAAAGGAAGGGGAATGTACCTTGAAGATTAAAGATATCCGTGGAAATGACCCAATGGGTAAGCTTCAGAATTTTACAATCAAATACCCAGGCAAGTGCAGTGTGGGGCTGGCTGAGCTAACACAGGGACTGAGACAAAACATTTTCCCCAGACACAGCAGAATTTACATACGGTGCCTGGAAAGGGCTGTCAGCAAGCTGGCAAGTGGGGCTCACCCCTTCACATTCACTCCAGCACCCTCTCATCCTCCGAAACACTCATCACCTACTGGCATTTGTAGGGTGAGCAAAACCCACACCGTTGCAGAATCAGAGGAGGAGTAGGGTAAGGTCTAAAGGTAGAAATGGTGGTGGTGAGGGGGAGATAATTTAGGAGAGGAGAAAGGGAGAGAGAGAGAGAGAATATGTTGGAGGTAAAAATAGATTCTGGAGAAAAGCCAAACTAGGAAAGAAAAATGTTCTGAAGAAAGTGAGTTTTAGAGTAAAAACAAACAGAAACATTTTAAAAGGAGGGAAATCATACCAGGGAGTAAAGCATGGTCCCTGAACGACAGCAAAGCAACGTGGCATCGGCACGTAGGTGCGTGTGATGCACCTGGGGCACTAACAAGCTGTATCGCGAGACATGGGAAGGAGAATATAGGGAATGAGGGGGGCACAAAGTACATGGGAAGTCAGTTATTTTGTCTTTGTTCTGGAAATTTTGCTGTAGGCAGCATTTTGGGCCAGATTCCTGCTCTGCTCCCCACCCCCCCGCCACATCCGCCCTACCCCACTTGCTCCACAGTGTTAGCAACTCCTGCACTGCCTTACAACATTTGGTAGTTTTCTTAAAGTCCAAGCTCCAGGAGTCCTGGTATTACATGAGAATCTCAGATTTCATTTAAACACAGTGTGTTTCCAGCCTTTGCAGTCACACATAATCCGAATACACATACAAAATGATGAGGTCTAAATTAGCTGTTACCTCTCAGGAAAGATCTTGGAGTCATTGTGGATAGTTCTCTGAAAACATCCACTCAATGTGCAGCAATGGTAAAAAACAGATTGTTAGGAGCCATTAGGAAAGGGATAGATAATAAGATAGAAAATATCATAATGCCTCTATATAAATCCATAGTGCGCCCACACCTTGAATACTGCACACAGTTCTGGTTACCCCATCTCAAAAAGTATATATTAGAATTGGAAAAAGTACAGATAAATGCAACATAATTGCTTAGAGGTATCGAACAGCTTCTGTATGAGGCGAGATTAAAAAGACTGGGACTGTTCAGTTTAAAAAAGAGATGATCGGGGGGGAAGGAGTATAATAGGGGTCTATACAATCGTGAATGGTGTGGAAAAAGTGAACAGGGAAATGTTATTTACCCCTTCACATTGCAAAAGAACCAGGGGTCACCCAATGACATTAATAGGCAGTAGGTTTAAAACAAGCATAAGGAAGTGCTTCTTCACATAATGCAGAGGCAACCTGTGGTACTTGTTACTATGGGATGTTGTTAAGGCCAAGAGCATAACTGTGCTCAAAAAGAGCAAATTAGATAAATTCCTGGAGTATAGGTCCATCAATGGCTATGAGCCAAGCTGGTCAGGGAGGCAACCCCATGCTCTGTGTGTCCCTAAGTCTCTGACTGCCAGAAGCTGGGACTGGATGACAGGGATGGATCACTGAGGTTGCTACTGCTTGAGCAGTGGCACGGATCTTGGTTTACTAATAGCAGCTGCAATCTTTTCTTTTACCACAGATTCCTCAGAAAGAGATATTGGGCCAGGCAAAGCAGCCGCCATTCCCCAAGGGCCCAATCCAAAGCCCACGGAGATCAACAGACTGACTCCCATTGGCTTTGATGGGCTTTGGCTCAGGCCCTACATGCAGTTTCTGCCACTGCTGTGGAGTTGGAGGGTCAAGGAATAGGGCTGGAGCAGACCCCTTAATCATGCAATGGAGACACTGCCAGGAGACCCAGCAGGCCTGACCCTGCTCTGGGTTGCACCATGCATACTCACTGGCATCTGTGCAAAGAAGGTGAGGCATGCTGCCAAGCCAGCCCCTTTGCAGAGGCGTCTGTGCCTCCACAAGAACAAGGTGGGGGGACCAGACTCAGGATGCCCAAGCCAAGCTGCTCTCTCCCTCTGTCCCCACTTGCTTGCCCCAGCTGTCTCTTTCAGGCCAATGCTCTGACCTTGTCACATGGGAGCTGGGTGAGTTTGTTTTCTCCTCCTCTCCAGTCCCCCATGAGCTGCATCACAACGTGATCTTCTCCTCTGCCTTTCCCTTCTGCTTCTCAATCTTGTCTGTTTGGGTCTTGTTACAAAACAAGAAATAAACATTCCCCTTTCAAAGAGAAGCAAGCCCAGCAACATTCCCTCAATTGCCGAAGGATAGCCCCAGGAACACGGAGGCAGGAGAGGCATGAACCTCAGATATCTCAGCCTGGCTTGAGTATAGTTTATAGGCTTCCTCCTCCCCATGTCTCTCCTGCCTTCATTCAGAAGTAAAGAACACAAATAAGCTACAGTAGCTTTTCCAAGTTTCTCTGTACAGTAGCAGCCAGGCAGTGGGAACCCTTCCAGATCTGAATACAGGGAGGAAAATTAAAAATAAATTATTTCCACTGGCCATTCAGCTTCAACAAGAGCTGTTAGGTTTCCAAACCAAGCTCATAAAAGAACTGCTGTGTTGTGTCCAGCCATAACTGAAATCAGGCAAACTTGCTTCATTTGTAACCATTCTCTTTGTAATCAGCTCTCTCCCAGAACTTGCAGCAGCCCCAGTCTTTGTCTCCACCACAAACACAAGGAAGAAACAGGCAGACATAACCTGGAATGACCACAGGGAAGTTTACAGGACCCCAAGGCAGTGCTCTGAGAACAAACAAAGGGCATGTTCATTCTGAAGCCACTGATCAGTAACCCTTCCGCTCCATGGGAACCTCGGATGGGAGCAATTCAGTGGCATAGAAGCCACACCACCTAAAGAAAGATCCAGCAGTTGGGTATATGTATGGGTGAAATATTCTACCATTGGAGGTTCTGGACAACAGCCATTACCAGGATGAGCAGAAGTAGAAGTACCTGAGCTAACTTGGGTCCCAGAGAAATAAAGATCTGAGTAATTACTCCCAGCATTAGCCTCTGATGATGCTTTACTGCTCTGGTACCCACATTTAAGGCCTCACAGGTCTAGAACCCAGGTTTCCAGAGTTACCAGGCAGCTAGCCTCTCCGTCATTCAGCAGCAGCTGTAAACATATTGTGCTCCACTTCCCATGACCTGCTGTGGACACAGACTAGGGGAAGTTCCACCTCAAGAGTTTGACAGACAGCAGCTGCATGGCTCCTGTTTGACTCCCTGACCTATATAAACTCAAGGGCATTCCAGGAGGTGTCCAGGCAATGGTATGGATTGCCTGTAGTTGCCATGACTGCTCCTGCAAGTAGCAGCCCCTCTTCTGGCTCCTTCAGAACCTTCTCCTTAAATTCTACCTGCACTTTTCTTCGCCCCTCCTGATTTATGCACACCCGTTCTGTGGCCCCATGAAGTCATAGGACCTCCTCATCAGCCTCCTCCTGGCCCTGGCCAAGGTGGCCGTCCAACATACCAGGAGGAGGAAGTTGGATGGGGGGTGCTCTGTGACTACAGGGCCTATTTACTATCATCCCTCAAGTCACGTTCCCAGGCCAAGTTCCTCTGGGCCATGTACACTGGCTCCCTGGACACCTTCGAGGAGCAGTGGGCGCTGTCTGGGGTTCTTTGCTCTGTGTCCCCCTCTTGCTCCCTGTTTCTATCCCTGTGACCTTCACTCTTGTCCCTGTTTTTTCATTTGTTGTCCACTGGATTTATTTGAACGTTGGGTCCTCCCCTTAGGCTAGGGGAAGAGGGGAGGCCTAGAGATGTGGGCAGGCTTTCTCCCGCCCTTCCCTGGCAATTCAATAGGTGCTCCTGCTCCTGGCTTGATTTGGACTTTGCCTCCTGAAACCTGACTTGGACTCTGGCCCTTGGCATCTACCATGGTCTGGAACCTGACTATGAACTCCTCTGCTCCTCCCTGCATCAGGTTTGTCCTTGCTCTGAGTCTTGGCCCTGACTGCCCTGGTTGGGATCCTGACACCAAGCTAGGTAGCTTAAAGCTAGCTTAGGGCTGGATATGTAAGGTGCAGTCACATCTTGTGATTGCAGTGTAGATTTACCCTTAGAAAAGAGACAATCCCTGCCCTGCTGAGTTTACAATCAAGACTTCAACAGACAAAGGATAGGGAATGGAGCTACAAAGTGAATGAGTATGGTGAAGAGCCCGCAGTGTTTTGCTACTTACCTGAACTGTTGAGGTTGGCTTTCTTGTGGCAAATAAGCTATCCAAGGTGTTTGCCACCACATGCTGTCAGCACGTCTAATAATAAGGATAATAATAATGAAGGCTACGATTATGTCACAGAGGCCACGGAAGTCACTGAATCCGTGACTTCCATTGACCTCCGTGACATTTTCTGCCCTGGGGTTGAAGCTCTCAGCTGGCCCCCCACACACACATACACACACAGCTCCCTGCCCTGGGGGGGGACCCTGCTGCTGCCCCGCTGTGGCCTGAAGCTGGGGGACCCTGCAGCTCCCAGCTGCCCTGGGGGTGAGGGAACCCCGCAGCAGCCCAGCCCCATGGGCAGGGGGACCCCGGAACTCCTGCGCAACGCAGCGGTGCTGGTGAGGGATCTGGGAGCCTCAGCAGCAGTGGGTGCTGAATCCACCTACCACTTTTGTCAGGGACATTTTTAGCGAAAGTCAGGGATGGGTCATAGGTTTCCGTGAATTTTTGTTTATTACCCATGACCCGTCCCTGACTTTTACTAAAAATATCTGTGACAAAAACTTAGCCTTAATAATAATAATCAAGCAGGTGTGTGTGGGGATTGGTTCTTAGCCCCAGGCTATTTACCATTTTTATCAATGCCCTGGAAGAAAGTATAAAATCATCACTGAGAAAAGTTTGCAAATGGCCTAAAAATGAGGGGAGTGGTAAATAACGAAGAGGACAGGTCACTGTTGGAAGGATCTGGGTTGCTTGGTAAACTGGGTGAAAGCAAACAACATGTTTTAATATGGCTAAAGTCAATGTATACCTCTGGGAACAAATACTCTAGACTTATAGGATGGTGAACTGTATCCGGGGAAGCTGTGAATCTGAAACAGATTTGGGGGTCGGGGTGGATAATCAACTGAACACAAGCTCGCTCTGACCAAAAGGGCTAATGTGATCCTGGGATGCATAAATAGGAGAATCTCAAGTTGGAGTAGAGATGCCATTTTACTTCTGTATGTGGTGCTGTTTGGACTCAGCTGAGGATAGGGGGTGCACTGAAAGAACAGGGGAGACAGGATCCCAGCTTCAGTTCCAGTGCTGCTCATTGGTCCCTGTCTGGCTCATGGCAACAATTTCAGGGAAAGTCCTGTCCAATCCCCTGCTATGCCAGGCAGGAACATGCTCCGTGCAGACAGAATCTTCATGAATTTAGCTACCAAGATGTAACAAATCTCAACTGAGGATGTGCAGACTGCAATTCTCACCCCACCCCCCCATCCCCGCCACCTCAAGGCTTATAACTGGGCTAAATTTGGGTGAATTTTCACAGGATGGCAAAACCCAGCCCTGACACAGAGGCCACCTCTCTACCAAATTTCAATCCCCATTCCAAAGCGCACAGGTGCTAGAGCTTCTCATAGAAAAGATCACCAGAATTCTTTAACATGGGCATAACAATGTATGTTTTCCTAACCTCATTCTTGGAAATAGTCAACCAATTTTGACTGAAATTTCCAAAAAATAATTCAGCCTGAGGCAGACAATTCAACATGGAAAATTTCAGCCCAAATGGTTGAAGTTTGGCAAAGTTACATGCAAACTAAAACAGGGTCTTATTATAGAAAGTGTTGGGCAACCATAATAGGTGATGCTACCAGCCCTGTCTGTAATAATAATATATAGTTACAGAACAACATCATTGCCACTAGGGCCTAGCAGTATTACAGTTTACACACAGGGGTGGGCAAATTACGGCCCACAGGCCAAATCCAGCCCACGAGCTGCACCAGGTCGGGGCTGCACCAGTGGCTTGGCCTCGCTCCAGCCGGGGCGCTGGGTCAGGGAGCGAACCACGCGGCTCGGCCCGGCTCCAGCACTCTGGCTGGGGTGCAGGGGTGGGGGCTGCACCACACGGCTCCCAGAAGCTGCAGAATGGCCCCATTCCGGCACCTATGTGCTCCAATGGGAGCTGCAGGGGCGGTGCCTGTGGATGGGGCAGCATGCAGAGCCACCTGGCTGCGCCTCCACGTAGGAGCCAGAGAAGGGACATGCCAATGCTTTGGGAGCCGCTTGAGGTAAGCGCTGCTCAGAGCCTGCACCCCTGAGCCTCTCCCCATGCCCCAATCCCCTGCCCCAGCCCTGATTCCCCTCCCGCTCTCCAAACCCCTTGATCCCAACCTGAAGCACCCTCCTGCACCCCAAACTTCTCATCCCCAACCCCAGCCCAGAGCCTGCATCCCTAGCCAGAACCTGCACCCCTTCCTGCACCCCTGCCCCAGACCTGATCCCCTTCCCGTCCTCTGAACCCCTCAGTCCCAGCCCAGAGCATCCTCCAACACCCCAAACTCCTCATCCCTAGCCTCACCCCAGAGCCCACACCCCCTCCTACACCCCAACCACAATTTTGTGAGCATTCATGGCTCTCTATACAATTTCTATTCCCCGATGTGGCCCTCGAGGCAAAAAGTTTGCCCACCCCTGCCCTAGAAAAAGCAAGCCTGTGTACTATCAGGCCTTGAGCCATCCCTGATGCATATTTCTTACTATTTTGTGTGCAGATCCATATTCTTTATATGCATGGAAGGAGGTTTCCATGCATGTTTGAGGCCTCTTGGCAAGCTGAGTGCACATCGACCCATGACAAACCCAGCAGGTTACTAGCCAGAAGATTTGTGGTCATCACCACCAATGCTTGAGGCATATGCAGGGTTTGGGTAGCTGAAGCTTCTCAGAAGTTCCAGACACGTAGCTTGTTTATAAGAGCCAATAGCCCGTGCTCCTGACAGTGCCCGATCACCTGCATCTTGGGAGAGGAAGAATGAGATTGGCACAGAGAGCAGCAGTAGCAGCGAACAGCAGCAGGAGAACCAGATGTCCTGCCCCTGTTGGTGCCAACAGGAGGGAGGCCTTTGTATAGCTTGGAGGACTGGAGGAGCCTGAGTCCTCATGGTGATGGTGCACATGCACCTCTTCTGAACAGCTGCTACTATGTTAGGCACTAGGGTTGGGTTCAGGGGGTGTCAGGACAGCAGAGGGTGCTGCGCTTCAGCCCCTGCAGGGCAGACAAGCGCTGCTGCCGCTGTGCACAAGGGCTGAAGCATGGTTCTGAACCTGGCTGCTACCATGTAGAAGGCGGGGACCCAATTCTGCCATCCCTGAACTTTAACAATACGATCTGGAAAGTGGGTTTCTTCATGGGGGCTGTGGACTTTGCAGCACCTGCAGAGGATGCCCCTTCTCAGTCCTGCCTGTCTTCCCTGTCATGATGACTGTGGTATGAAGCCAATAAAGGGAATTAGTCCATTTCTTTCAGGCAAGTGAGTCAAGGAGGCACCTGGCCTCTAAACGCAGGCTTCTTGTGTCTCTGCCGAGGGCTTCCTTGCATCATTCTGTGTCATCAGATTATGTAAAAGAAAGTGCCCTGGCCCAATGGATCTGAGGGTTCTGCAACTGTGGAGAGATGGGTTCTTTTCCTGGCTCTACCACTTAGCCAAATCACTCAGCCACCTCCTCTGTATAATGGAGATAACGGTACTGACCTAGGTGAAGTGCTTTGAGATCTAGGGATGACAAGAGTAAGCTGAGCTCCTGCCTGTGGGTTTTTGTGTTCTCAGGTGTAATTTCTCTTATGCTAGTGCATTAAGGATGCAGAATCTTTGAACAGAGGATGACTCATAAATATGTATTTTACTACACTAATTATTATTAATATTTTATTTATGGTATTAATAATAATATTCATAAGAATGGTGACTATCCTGAATACTAGATATTACAATGTATATACCACAGCACTTTGGGCAGGGCCGGCTCCAGGCCACAGCGTGTCAAGGGCATGCTTGGGGCGGCACACAGCGGGGGGCGCTCTGCCGGTTGCTGGGAGTGCGGCAGGCAGCTCCGGTGGATCTGCTGCAGGCATGCCTGCGGAGGGTCCGCAGGTCCCGCGGCTTCAGTAGACCTGCCGCAGGCATTTCTGTGGACGGTCCACTGGTCCCGCATGCCTGCGGCAGCTCCACCAGAGCCGCAGGACCATCAGACCCTCTGCAGGAATGCCTGCGGGAGGTCCACCGGAGCTGCAGGACCGGCGAGTGGCAGAGCGTCCTCCGCGGCATGCCGCCGTGCTTGGGGCAGCGAAATTGCTAGAGCTGGCCCTGACTTTGGGTGTAGGCAGCAACAAGTAGAAACACCCATATCAACAAGAGAATACCAGGTCCCCAACCTGTAGCGCTTACATTCTCAAGGTACAAACAAGCAGCAGACAGTAGAAGGGTCTGTGGAATTCAGCTCACATTAGTCTCATGGAACAGATGGATTTGTAGGAGTGATTTGAAGAGCCTGCTTTACCAGGGGTAACTGACTGGCTCAGTGTGTGTTACATGTCCCCATGGAGCTGGCTTCTGCCATCAACTGAGAGGTAGTTCATTTAGCTACAGGGCAACCCTTCTAGTGCCAAAGGTTCTGGGTTTGTTGCCCCCAATGGGAGTCACTACAAAGAGAATCCTGTGGCACCTTATAGACTAACAGACGTTTTGGAGCATGAGCCTTCGTGGGTGAATACCCACTTTGTCAGATGCATGTAGTGGAAATTTCCAGGGGCAGGTATATATATGCAAGCAAGCTAGAGATAATGAGGTTAGTTCAATCAGGGAGGATGAGGCCCTGTTCTAGCAGTTGAGGTGTGAAAACCAAGGGAGGAGAAACTGGTTTTGTAGTTGGCAAGCCATTCACAGTCTTTGTTTAATCCTGAGCTGATGGTGTCAAATTTGCAGATGAACTGAAACTCAGCAGTTTCTCTTTGAAGTCTGGTCCTGAAGTTTTTTTGCTGCAGGATGGCCACCTTAAGGTCTGCTATAGTGTGGCCAGGGAGGTTGAAGTGTTCTCCTACAGGTTTTTGTATATTGCCATTCCTAATATCTGATTTGTGTCCATTTATCCTTTTCCGTAGAGACTGTTCAGTTTGGCCGATGTACATAGCAGAGGGGCATTGCTGGCATATGATGGCGTATATTACATTGGTGGATGTGCAGGTGAATGAACCAGTGATGGTGTGGCTGATCTGGTTAGGTCCTGTGATGGTGTCGCTGGTGTAGATATATGCCCACAGACTGCTACTCATCCCTATTGGTTTCTGTAGGTCCCAGAGTTTTGCCTGATTTCTGTTGGCTTCTAATGGTATCTAGCAGATTAAATTGGGGGATGAGTTCTGTTCTGAGAACAAGTATTTCCAGGAAATGTTGGACAAATAGCCCCATTACTCTGCTCCAAGACCTAGTTGGTCAACTGGAACCAGTAGGAATCAATGGAAAACATCTAACATGGATTTCCACTTGCAGGCAGGGGAAGCTGTTCTAGGGTGACCCGTTTTTAAAGGGACAGTCCCGTTTTGGGAGACTTTTTCTTATATAGGCACTTATTACTCCCCACCCCCGTCCCATTTGTTCACAGTTGCTATCTGGTCACCCTAAGCTGCTCTCCAACTTTTCTCCACTTCTCACTTAAGTGCACCTTTTCAACCCTCATGCATTTGCAAGCTTGGTCCAAGCACTGGACAGAGGTGCAGATTAGAAGACATCAGGGTGATTGGGTGAGAGAGTACATTAGTCTTCTCTGAACTATGTTGTACTTTTATTTGGTCCCTTGTTGCAGACTGTAGTTGTCATGCATTGGTTAGGACAGTTTGGGCTACAATTACAAACCCAGATGCCTCCTAGTAGACTGCATATGTGACTGTGGGGAAATCCACGTGCACTAGATGCAGATGCAGACTGAGTAAAACTGTGCAAAAATTATTAGTGCCTGCATAGCGACTCACTTAGCTTGTGTGCCTGCCTGGGGCGTATGCACAATGCCTTGCTGGTGTCATTGTGCACAATGCCCTGCTGGTGTCATTGTGCGACTTAGGCACCTGTGTTTGGAAACATGGCACTTTGTGATCTCATCCCATTGCTGGGGTGATATAGGCTGCTTTATTTCTTCCAGGCGCGGAAGGGATTCTAAATGCAGCATTAGAAATGCTGAACATACACTGAGTCCCACAAGCAGTGGGAGAGCTTATCCACATTTTCTACTGATTTCTAATGGTCATCAACATTGCCAATGAGGGGCTTTGAATTTCCAGAGGGACACAAATGAATCAGTCAAATAGTGAGAGAGACTGCCTGCAGTCAGGGGAAAGCTATACAGGGATGCACCATGGGTATATATCAGTAAAATGGCCTTGCCCCAAGTCCTGGACTGAGTGATAGGGCACCTTCTTCACAGCTCTACAAAAGTCCAGTGAATTCTTATTTACAAGGATTTGGGAGGGTACTCCATCATGGCCTTTAAGAATAAGATTTGTGGCTAGCAGTTTGAGCATGTGTGCAGTAGTGGTGTTCAGTTGGCCTGAGGATTAGTGCTTCAGTCAATCAGTCATAGCTTCCAATGAGAGAGACAAGCTAAATCCTGTAAAAGCAGCAAAGAATCCTGTGGCACCTTATAGACTAACAGACGTTTTGGAGCATGAGCTTTCGTGGGTGAATACCCACTTCCTCAGATGCATGTCAGATGCATCTGAGGAAGTGGGTATTCACCCACGAAAGCTCATGCTCCAAAACGTCTGTTAGTCTATAAGGTGCCACAGGATTCTTTGCTGCTTTTACAGATCCAGACTAACACGGCTACCCTCTGAAGCTAAATCCTATGATGGAATCATAAATATTATACTGTGGAGGGTCACACTTGAAAAAACAACACCTCGTTTGATACTAAACAGTACCACATGCCAGTTGGGTCTGTTACGATTTCAGTCCATGGAGATTGGAAGAATGCCATTCAGCTATGCTGACTAGGGTTAGGTGAATTTTTTTAGAGAATAGTAAATTTGTCAAAGTGCATTTTTCAGGGCACCAAAACCATTTGTGAATTCAAATTCAGCTAATTGATTCAGCTGGGAAAAAAACTGAAAAAAACCCTAGCTTGGAAATGTCAAAATGATTCATTTTGACATTTGGTTTCAAAACAATGTTTTCAAATTGACATTTCATCTTGAAACAACATTTTCTAAATGAAATGTCAATTCAATTGACTTTTGAAATATTTGGATTACTCTGAATGAAATTTTTTCAGTTTTTTGTTTGGGTAAGAAACACCCTCTCCTCTCCAACCCCCCCAAAATCCAGTTTTGTTTCAAAACTGACTTCTTTGAGGTGGGTGGGTAGATTAGTCTGGCCACTGAACCAAGAAAACCAACATTGACCAACCAGTGTTCCCATTCAGAGATACAGTATATCCATAGGAGGAGGGAGTTAACTACAGTAATATATATCCTAAAATAATACACAGGGGGATAGATTAGATGATCAAGAGAGAGAGAGAAATGAACTAGATTATTGGCCTGAACATGCTTTAACCCAGAGTAGTGGTTAACTAGAATTAAAGCTGGTTAAAACTACTGTCGGTATTACCCATTTCCACCTAGCTATTTGATCATTTACTCAACACCTTTTCCTGGGGCTGGAGGGTGGGTGGCAATACAGAGTGATGCCAAAGAAAACAAAACAAATGTAGGGAGGAAAGGAAAAGAATCCGATCTCTAGTTAATCATATCCTGCAAATATTAAAAATTGACCTGGTGTGTTAGAGCAGTATTCAGTCATGGTTTGAACCTAACTCCAGTAAAACAGCAAAAAAGAAGCATTTATATTAAACATAGTTATAATGATCCTGCTCATAGTAGACGAGTGGGGAGCTTGGCTATTTTAGGGGATTGTGCAGGTGTATAATGCAAAGGTAGATTTACTGCTGTAATGGTGAGTAGGATGTTGGTAGGCCCTGACTATCATGTGCCCGCATGAGGAGTTCTGTTATGCTACATCCCATGGAATCCTTTCCCACCTCAGGAGACCTCACTCCGATGGTGTCCTAGCTTGCTCCTTCTGTCCTACAAATTCAGTGATGTCAGCACCAAATACAAATACAGAACCTGTGGCCAGCTTTCAAAAGGAAGCCAATCCCTCAACACGTGATCTCAGTAAAAAGAAAATCTTCAGTCTCTTGAGGTCTGGGTGTTGATGGGACTGGCCTGGGTAGGGAAGGGGAGATTGTTGTGTGGGTGTTGGAAGGTAGTCCCTCCTCTAGGTGGTATATCACAAAATGATAATGGGATCTGGTCTCTGCTTTTCTTCTCAGTTGCGTTCTTTGCCGGCACTCTCCAAGCCCATTCTGCTTGCAGGAGAGTTCCTTGGTTAAAACGAGACACTGTCGCTGAGCTCAGTCTAAGAGAAAAGTGACCCTCTTCTCTCTTTGGTTATTTTCCAGGACCCCTAGGAATTGCTGATTATTCTGCCTCAATCTCTTCTCCATTAAGTGATGTTATCTTTGCAGGCATGTAGGCTATCTGAAACTTTGTGCTAGCCATGCCTGATCATTTCAGCCATCTCATCCTCTTGCCCCAATTCCAGGTTGTTCTGTCTGCTCCACTCTGGATCCTTCTGAGTTCATGAAAGTGTGTGGGGAGAGCACAGATTCTGGTCCCTACCTATGGGCCCAGTCCTGCATGATGCTTGAGTATGCGTAACCCACACAGCCTGCCTTCTGGGGCAGGCAGGGCCCACTTCCTAATGTAAGTGTAAGCAGAGTCAGAATGAGCTCTGCCCTGACATCTTGTGGTGAGCTGTGGAAAAGGCCTTCAGAAGCTGATCTCATTTGCATGGGCACACCCATCTGCCTAGCATGATGGGACTGCTTGCCCAAATGGTCATTTTGGCTGCTATGGGATCCCCAGACTCTTTGTTATTGGGGCAGAAGTAATAAAGGGGTTTTATCCTGGTTTGTGAATCAAGGACCGTAGAACTGTACTGGGCATTTTATGATTGAGGGACGCACCCTCAACTGAGCAGCACTTGCTAGGCCAGGGTTCCAAAGCCCAGCAGCTAGAGAAAGACTGGGGACAGGATGTTGTTCCTTGTGGTGAGTGATTTTTTTTGTAGGTCTCAAACACCATTTTGAACTTTGTTCTCTCCCCTGTATAATAACAGAGCTAATTTAGACTCAGCTAAATGTCTTGTTACATGCTGCAGAGCTGAAATCGTTGATACCTAGGTCTAAGTATTAGATCTACTTTGGGCTAGTGGTGATGATGCAAGAAGACTATGCAGGTGTACCAGCAGTGAGGCTCCCCTACTAACAGCTGAAATCACTGAGAGCTGTGTTAAGGGGGGCTGAAGACTTATTGGTGAAATGGCTGGTGGAGAGGTATGGCTAGTGGTGTGGGTGGCTGGTGGAAAGGCATGGTTAGTGAAATGGCTGGTGGAGAGATGTGGCTGGCAGTGAAGACTGGAGCAGAACATCACAGAGAGACATAGCAATTGGCTGTCGAGGGCCTGAGCAGTGGAGCATGAAAGGTGCTTCCATTCCTCTCCCCCCTTCCACCTAGGCTGGGAGGTGAACTTCTGAACTCGGGGGCTGCACTGACCAAGGACAGCCTCTGCGGGAGGGGTGACTTTTGGGTTGCTGGACTTCAGAACCCAAAGGGAAAGGACATGACCCAGTCTACTGGGGGGGGGTCTTCTGGTTCTTGGTTTGCATTTATGTATCCTAGTTGTGGTGTTTTCCCAATTTAATGCTGAGTTGTTTACCTCCTGTTATCAAAGGTATTTTTTGCTACACCAAGATTCTGTGCTTGCAAGAGGGGGAGTATTGCCTCTTAGAGGTGTCCAGGGGTGTGTGTGTAATTTTCCCAGGTCACTGGGTGGGAGCTCAAGCTGGTTTTGCATTGTATTGTTGAAAGGGAACCCCTAGGTACTGAATCCAGCCCTTGTTGCTGTCAACTCTGTCTGGTATAAAGGTTATATAAGCATTGGCAATGGGCTAAAGAAGCAGTGTTAGGACCTGGACCCAGATCGGGTTTGGGCTGTGCTGTGGGTTTAAGGCTAACTCAAGACTGGGGCTTGGGTTCAGATTCAATAGTGCCAAAATCTCATGAGCTGTTTATGTGCCATTGTGACCCTGAATGGCAGAACCCTTGGAAGAGCAGCCATACTCATGAGTTTTTCACTGCATCTAAACTGGAACCAAAAAACAAGGTCCCTTCTGGGTTTGGGTCTGGCCTGGATCCAAAAGTACAGTACCGGGTTCAGCTACGATGGTTCAGATCTAACATTCCCCAGCTTCCAAAGGGGGCCCAATTCCAGATCCTGGCATAAGCCTATCTTTCCTTGCTGTTGCTTGGATGTGTTGGGCACGGAAGGCAGTGGCCACTGGCAATCCCCACTGGTCTCTCTGACACACTGTGCAGTGAAATGTCCATTGTGCAGCACAGCCAGACATTCCTGCTTCTCAAGTGTTCCTTGCTCTCCGGGGGGAAGGAGAAGAAGAGGAGATCATCTCTTTTTATTGCCTTTCAATTCTCTCTTTTCATCACTTTTCCAGTTTCAGACTAAAGATTCTCACATTTCCACCTCTTTCATTGGGTCAGAACTTGTAACGCAGGCAGCAGAGCTAGCTGAATGTATTGTGTTCTCAAGAGCCAATATGCATTTGTGCTGAAGGAGTAGCCAATTTCAATCATAATAATTATTAATAGTTGCACTTATATGGCATCCAAACATTTCAAAGCCTTTTACAAACATTAATTAATCCTTACAGTCCCCCCGATAGTACAACATTATCCCCCATTTGACACATACAGGAACTGAAACTGAGAAATGGAATGAGTTGCTCAAGCAAGTCAGTTAGCAGCAGAAATAGGAATAGAACCCAGGAGTCCTAGCTGCCTGGTTCCTGCACTAACCAATATCCCATCCTCCCCCTTTGGGTGAAGAAATCATTTTTCTTTTTAAATTATTTCAGATGCCTCTACACTTCTGTCTGAACCCCAGTATAGAGAGGTTAGCCAGGGCTCATCATTCTCCAGGGCGGCAGGGAACCACACCGCCTCACTACACTCTGTTTATGTACTGGGGAATTAGCTCAGCCGCGAGAGTCCTCCCCAGGCGGCCCTGGTGGGGGCAGAAATAAGTACAGTTAGGCCGGGGCCCTAGGTCAGGGTGGGGCAACAATGAGTCAGGTGCTCAGGCCCTCCAGCAGGGCTGAGTAACAACAGTAGGCCCAAGCCTCCAAAAGGCCTTGGAGAAGGGGAGACTGCCACCCACAAGTTGGGTGGCAGGGGGGACACAGGCCCTCCCACTCCACTGCGTCCCAGCCCGGGGCCCTAGCAGTGGCAGAAGACCCACTGCTGTGTCAGTGGGGATCCTGGCCACAACACAATGACATGGGTTCTGGCAGTGCTGCAGCCACACTAGGGTCGGTTACCCCTGGGCTACTTCCTACCTCCCCCTCGTGTGTTACCTGGGTTGGGGTGGTGTCCTCCAGGGGGTCCAGCATCATGGGCTCCTCAGGGTAGCTGGCGAGAGGCAGGCCCAGCAACTCCTCCAGGTAGCTGGTGCAGGGCAGGCCTGGCAACTTCTCTGGGTAGCGAGCGCAGGGCAGGTTGGGCCAGTCCTTGCATGGACCGCGGGTCACTGGTGCTTCCCAGTCATGGCCTAGGCCAGAGGCATCTGGCCTCTCTGGCAGCTGCTTTTCCAGTGAGCTCTGAGGTTGAGCCTTTATACTTCGGGGCCACCATCTGACCCTCTGGGGAGTGGGCTCAGAGCTCACTAGCTCTGGCCACTCTGGCATCCAGAGGGGCTCATCTCTCTCCAGGGCGGTGGGGAACCACACTGCCTCACTACGCCCAACAATACTGAAACTTCAGCGATATTTAAGTTCAGTTTGTAGGTCATTGCTTTCAGCTGCATGTCAAGGCTGGACATAAATTGAAACTATTTTATATGCAAATACTGTTTTGTAATCAGCAACAACTTACTTTATTTGCAAGACTGGCATCACTATCTGTTAAAAAAAAAGTAAGGTGCCTTTTTGTAGTGCTGTAGATAGATTAGATAATTTGTCCACTGTGCTATGTTGACCTTCTTTTGTCCTGCCTGGGTAGCAATTCTTAGGCTATTCATAAAGGACACATTTGTGATGGTCTTAAGTGGCAACTAGATGACATGTTTCAGCAGTATTTACATGTAGGGGAAAGAAGTGTTACTCAGGCAGTGAAGGAACTATTTTTAAATAGAGAGAGTCAGCAGGAATAATTTTGCAAGTCTGCACATCTCTGCTGTACTACAAGGTGTTATAAAAATTGCAACTAGCCTGCCTCTTATTCCCACGCCCAGGATTGAATCTGCCTTTTAACTGGGAGGTAACATAACAACAGACACATCTGGGAGGAAGTACCCCATACCTTTGAGGCTGAAATGACATTAACCTGTCATGCTGCGGTGTTTCCAAATACCCCTGTGCCCCGCATGAGTCTGCTAACAGAATGCAATATTTCCCCCACACCAGTGGGTGCTCAGACCCACTTTGGTGCTTCCTCTGATATTCTGCCATCTTCTGAAGCTTCACTCTACTCACCACTGGGACATCTATCCTCAGGCAACGACAGCTGAGCAGAGTCACCTCGCTACTGATGTGCTTCCCACCATGAGAATTCTCCTACCCAACGTCCTCTCTCACCCATGGGTGTGCCAGCCAACTGCGGCATCCCCTTATGGGCATGCCAACTGGCAGCAGTACCCCTGTGCACCAGCAATCTCTGGCTCGCAATGCTGGGACATCTTCCCATGAAAAGCTGCCTTCTGGGCAGGCAATGAATCCAATGCCAACTATGATCACTGTTGTTGTTAGGTGTTATCACTGAATCATAGAACTGGAAGAGACCTCAAAGGGTCATCTATTCCAGTCCCCTGAACTCAAGGCAGGACTAAGTATTATCTAGACCATCCCTGACAGGTGTTTGTCCAACCTGCTCTTAAAAATCCTCTATGATGGAGATTCCACAACCTCCCTAGGCAATTTATTCCAGTGCTTTACTACTCTGACAGTTCGAAAGTTTTTCCTAATGCCCAACCTAAACTGCCCTTGCTGCAATTTAAGACCATTGCTTCTTGTCCTATCCTCAGAGATTATGATGACAATAACAACAAAGAGACCTCGTCCTGGCCCAGGACCCCATTGTGTCAGGTGCTGGACAGGATATGGAGCACAAAGAATGACACACAGTGGGTTCAGTCCACCACCAGCCTAACCGTTGTCAAGTTTGTTGTAGGCCTCATGGCAAAGGAGAGTTTTAACGAGTTTTAATCTAAGAGGGAAAACATGGCAGCTGCATTTCTGGTACTACCAGGCCATTCTCTGAATGATTGCAGCCTTAGTGCCAGGCATAGGTATGAAGCTAGAGCATGGAACAGCCCTCATTGACAATACCCACTGCTGTGGGTGGTGATTAGCTGGGCACCTTCCAAACACCAGTCTGTTTTCTGTCTGTGTGGTGTGACAGGGGCTATGGTGATATGGTTGGGGCTGCCAGAGTTTTAGACAGAGTGGTATGCCCATGTCAATAGCCACTAAGTCCTGCTCAGTGCTGTGACGGCCTGTGAGATCTTGTTTGTGAGCCATTAGCCTGATGGCCCTGCCAAAGGCTTCAAAGGAGCAGTATCTGCCCCACTCTGACCTGTAACAGACATCTCCCACAGTCCAATGGGCACCAGAGCAGGTTTTCAGGAGGGCTGAATCTGGGAACCTCTGGATTTAAAAGCATGAAGCTCAACTGCCTGTGAAAGCGCCATTAGCTCAAAGGCTGTAGAAGACTCAGAAATCTTTATATATGGTCCAACCACTAGAGGAAGACAAAGCCACAGCATGAGCATGGGGACAAGTGCATTTGAACTGGGCATACTGACTATTGACTCACAGGCACTGGCTCTGCACTTTTCTGGGAGGGTTATGTAGGAAACAGGCTACGCATGTGCCTTCTTGTGTCTCCTGCTGCTCAGTGAGAAGGGGCTGATTTTTTGGGACTGTGGCTGTGTTTGGATCATACGATTGCTTTCCTCTGTTGCATAGGCTAT